>NW_024080916.1:771596-1235213 GCF_003009895.1 Hyaena hyaena | reverse complement strand
TAATAGGCAACCAATGAAATGGGAAAAGATAGTTGCACATGACATATCAGATAAAGGGTTGATATCCAGAATCTATAAGGAACTCACCAAACTACACGCCCGAAAAACAAACAACCCAGTGAAGAAATGGGCAGAAGATATGAACAGACACTTGTCCAAAGAGGACATCCAGATGCCCAACAGACACATGAAACGATGCTCAGCATCCCTACTTATCAGGGAAATACAAATCAAAACGACACTGAGATATCACCTCACACCAGTCAGAGTGGCTAAAATGAGTAAATCAGAGAACTCTAGATGCTGGAGAGGATGTGGAGAAACGGGAACCCTCCTACACTGTTGGTGGGAATGTAAACTGGTACAGCCCCTCTGGAAAACAATGTGGAGCTTCCTCAAAAAATTAACAATAGAACTCCCCTAGGACCCAGCAATAGCACTGCTAGGAATTTACCCAAGGGATACAGGAGTGCTGATGCATAGGGGCACATGGACCCCAATGTTCATAGCAGCACTCTCCACAATAGCCAAAACATGGAAAGAGCCTAAGTGTCCATCAACGGACGAATGGATCAAGAAGATGTGGTTTATCCATGCCATGGAATACATGGCAATGAGAAACAATGAAATTTGGCCATGTGTAGCAACATGGATGGACCTTGAGGGTGTTATGCTGAGTGAAATAAGTCAGGCAGAGAAGGACAAATATCATGTTTGCAGGTATAGGAGGATTACGAGGAACTTAACGGAGGACAATGGGAGAGAAGAAGGAGGGAAATAGTGGGGGAAAGGGGGAGAGGCAAACCATGAGAGACTCTTGAATGCTGACAAAAACTGAGGACTGATGGATGTGGGGTGGGAGGGGGGATGGGCACGGAGAGGGGCACTTGTGGGGTGAGCACTGGGTGTTATATGGAAACCAACTTGACAATAAACTATTTGTAAAAAAAAAAAAAATTACAAAAAAAAATAAAGTTCCTTCACATCCTTCAAAACAAAACAAAACAAAAAAAACTGTACCTGATTTCCCAAATAGTGAAATGTGAAATGTGGCACAGCAAATTTAGATAGAGAGGACATGCTAAATATACAAAATGGGCAGAAAACAGAACTTTGGGGAATCCAGCCGATGAAAGCAAAGAGGTTGCGTAGAAAGCTGTAAGTGGTTTAATGGTAGGTGATCCCTAAATGAAAAGACTATGAAATAAATAAAATGAAATAATTTGAAGGAAAAATGATACCTAAATTAACGAACAGTACTATAATCCTAATTAGACATGAAAAAAAATACCCGGATTTACCTCCTGCCTTTTTTGATAATTTAAAGATTAGAGTGTCTTGATATAATGTCTTGTGTAATAGAGAAATTCTGGAAAATAAATGGAGTGGGATAACTATAGAAAGAGTATATATTAAGACATTTTAGAAAGATGATAATTCTGTGTCAAAATTCAAGAACTCTAATCACATGAAGAATACTGTATTATTTAGGTCTTTGACTAGGTCTACAAACACTGATTTTAAAAGAACACTTAGGATCTATAAAACTAAAACTGTCAAAACCCTGTAGTCCAAATTATCTTTTATAGAATCCTATTTGGGAGTTAAAGTGCATGATTACTGCCATCCTAGATATAAATTCAGATGTTATTTGGTGAAAATATATGATTAACTTCCTAGAAAATGTTGAAGTCTCCTGCCTCCAATATTGGTTTACGTAAGAGGAATTTTCTAACAGTATAATAGAGATATATTGTAATTGAGCCCTACTATCATGCTCTGGATTCTCATTAACCCAGAACCTGGGATATGAGGTAGTTATTGGTTGCTACCAGTTCTATCCACGAGCTTTCAAGTTATCACCTGTATTCAGATACAAAAGAAATACTCCATAAGCAATTAACCTGATTTGAGAAATAGACAAAATGGCTATTTTTTTTAATTCTCAACAAGCACCCACAGATGCTTCATAGCTGGTGTGTGAGTATGATTATAAGATTTATACATAAGTTTCACTTTAGCACTTTGTACACAAGATTTAGTAGTTCACAGTAAGTTGAAGATAATATACATAGATGTACCTGTAAGTTGTATACTTCTTTACAAATATTAATTATTATGTTTTAATAGCAAGATTCTACCTAAAGTTCTTTATTCCAAGATAGATAACTTGTTTCTTTTTTTAACATTTTATTTTTTAATCTCTATACCCAATGTGGGGCTCAAACTTAGAACCTGGAGATCAAAAGTCGTATGCCCTACCAACTGAGCCAGCCAGGCTCCTCCAAGACATAATATTCTGATGACATGAAGAAATTTCATCCCTCTTTTTCCCTAACCTGTAGTAAACCTGGCCCCACACAATCAAGGCTATTTCAGAATAAGAGCAAAATAGACTAGTACATCTTGAGCTACAATACCTAGACTAAAGGTTACAAAAGAGGAGCCTCTATTATTGTAGCCAAGGGCCTAGAGCACCAGGTGAAAGCTAGAACCATAACAAGCCTCTTCAGTGGGATCTGAAGCCAAGGAGAATACATTACACGTTTGGTAGGGAGAGGTACCCTAGCTTCTGTCTTTCTTTGGCCACCAAAGAAATGTCTGCTATTCACCAAATCTATTCCAAAGCCAAAGGGAAGAGTTTCCTATAATATGGGACAGGGCAAGAAGAAGACAGGGGGATTAGTTTGAAAGCAAACTAGTAGTTTGATAGTTGATCAGCACAGATACCATCAGAGAGTTTCACTGCCAGTTAATTTGTCCCAAGCATCAGATTGCCTCTATCTGAAACTCACTGACTTCTGAACCAGAGTGTATCTGGCTTGCTGCTTTCTGACACCCTGGGGATTGATATATAGACTTGAACTGTCCCTCCTACCAGATACTGGCTCCTACCCAAAAAGCATCTATCCATGACTGACCCCATTACTGTTGTTCATCTATCTCCATTTCTTTGCCCTGACTTCACTCACCACCTATGCAGATTATCAAATATAGCTCACCTTCAACGTGGATAAATACTATAGTTTCTAACTGTAAAAATACAAGTATTTTGATATGGGGTTAAAACATGAGATTAGTTACAAAGAATGTATTAAAAGTTTTTAATTCAATAATTATCAGATATAAGGCTATTTGTAAGGCCATTACTTTCAGAACATGAATTCTACCTGCTACATAAACTAATTCATTTCTCCTAAAATCATTTTAACTCTAAGCAGTTAAGAGTATTTACTTTAAAGAGGATTACTTTAGTATAGACAACAATAGAATTAAAATAATGAAGTAGACGGTTTCTCAAGGACACTTTAGTTCCAAGATTTTTGAGTCCTTGATTACCATCTGGTTCAATCTCCAAAGGTGAGGAAATTGAAATTTCTTGCACCTCATGAGGAAATAAGCTTGACTATTTTCAATTGATATTTATTCTAGATAAACATAGGCACTCACCTACTCAAAATCCAGACTTTGATATCTACAATGAAAGAAAATATAAAGGTTTTGAAGTAGTTGCACAATTGAAATATTTTGGTCTAGGTTATAATTATTCATAGATATTTAAGCAAGAATAAAAGGACACTAACCTGACTCTGTTCATTTTCCAAAGGAATTAATAACCAAATGGATTCTGTCTTGATCTTGCCATTAGCAACAAGTTGAATAGCTTCCATTTAGAGGGTCTATGATAGATTGCAGAATTCAGGATCCACTTATATTCTGCCAGGAACTGCCATGATCTAGTATGGCTGCTAAACTGTAAGGTGGTACTCCAAAAGTCAGTTTTATATTTAAAGTGGCTTATGTAAATTTTCTCCTAAGCTTAGATTGTAAACCTTAAATTTTGTAGTCACTTTGCATATTTACTGTGGTGTCTTTCTATTCCCACTTTACATACAAAATAATTAGGCTTTTATTTTACCAACCAATCTAGTATTTATCAACCACCCCATGACTTGCTGGGAAATTTTTTGTCTTCTGAGATTATTTTAGGGATTTGAATAATAAACCTTTTTCCTTTGAATGACACATTCTTTTTTTCCTCATGATTTTCAAGTAGAGAAAACTATTTTAACTTTCTAATTAAAGTTTATCATTGTAAAACACTAAATTAATACAAAAGTATAACAAATAGAAAACAAAAGTTCTCTATAATTTGACCCCCATCCCATAACCACCCTCAGTGTTTTGGTGGGTATCTTCCTCCAGATTGTTTGCATAGGGAAACATACACTATATAAGCATAGTACTGTGTTATCTTTTTATACTTGATAATATTTTGTAAGTGTTTCCATATTTATATATATCTCATATATGTACAGTATTTTATTTCTTTAATTGACTATCGTATATTTAGTCAATCCATTACTTGTGTATATAGATTTTTTTTTAATTCCAGATAATGGCTCATGAGCATCCTTGCACACTGGTTCAGATATTTCTAGAGATATTTCTAAAGTTAGAATTGTGTAAAAGTTATATTCAATTTATAATTGGGTAAATGTTGCTGAATTTTCTGCTAAAAGGCTTATATAAATATATACTTCCACGATGATGGTTAAAATTGCCTAAACAGTTACTTAATTTAATGTGAACCTTACTGAAGTGCATTCATTTAAAAAAAATTTAATTTTTATTTATTTTGGGTAGAGAGAAAGAGACAAAGTACAAGTGAAGTAGGGGCAGAGAGAGTGAGAAACACAGAAGCAGGCTCCATGCTCTGAGCTGTCAGTATAAAGACTGACATGGGGCTCGAGCTGATGAGCCGTGAGATCATGACCTGAGCTGAAGTCAGACGCCCATTGACTGAACAACCCAGGCGCCCCTCCAGTGCATTTATTTATATTCACTTTTATACTTTCCTCATACCCACAAAAGTAGCTGATTGCTGTAGAGATGGTTTTCTTAGGTAGGGAGCTTAGCTGTTCTCCAGGTTACAGCTCCACAATTCTGAGCTTCCTCTATGCTGTTAGGGATTCTCTAGAAGCTACTTTTAGTCTTGTATTTTATTCACAGTGTGGTGGAATCAAAAATAGCAAAGAAATATTAAAAGGAAATATCCTAGAATGTTGGCCATGATTGTCTTTGTGAAATGCAAATATAGTTGATTTTCTTTTTTCTTTTCTAGTTTTTCAAGCTAGTTCACACTACAAAATAAAATATGTAATGTTAGAAATATTATTATATAATAAAAATATTTTTAGATCCCAGAGTCCTGGGGTCATAAGCAGAAGGCTGGATATTGTTATTTGTTGTTAGAAATAGAAAGTACACCTGCCATCTGTCAATTTGCTACTTAGAGATAGTAAATCTGTACTACAGGAAAAGTCCATTCACTAACAAGGGAGAATTGGTGTTAAATCGGCAGAAACTGGCATTCTATATAGAAAAGAAAAGACCTCAAGGAAGGGGAAAATGAGTATGAGTACTGTGGGGCTTTTGTTTTAGTTTTAGTTTTTTATTTTTTTGGGTGTTTTGGTCTGTTGTTGTTGCCGTTGTTGTTTTGGTAACTTACCTGAGGGTGAAATGTAAAAAGCATTTCAAACTGAAAAGTCATGGAGGAATAGACTCTAAGATAACTTACCCTGACAAGGAAGCCTCCGCAGATTAAAAAAGGAAGAAGAGAAGTTGTATAGGTATTTATTGGTTGGATTTCTTTGCCCAGATACTTCCTAATCCATTAGAAGGAGTTTACAAAGTTATCTTCATCCAGGGATTTTTCTAAGTAACACCATAAAGCAAGCCATGGTAAAATTACAAATTATGAAACTGTTCTGAATATAATTTATCCTGAGATAATTGTTTTATAATTAGAAAAGTCTTTATTCATGACATATGCAAAATTGAAAGCCCTGCAAGATTTTAGTGAAAGGTGAAAATTAATGCTTATTTAGTCCCTTGATCAGTGTTTAAAGAAGAATGTAATTGTAACAAGGGGAAGAGATAGAGGGGAAATGGGTGAAGGAAAGCACAAAAGTTGGAATATTCCTGGTTTGTTTAGGGGGTACTTTGAAAGTTCCAGGCTATCTAAGGAACAGAGTGCATGGAGAATATAGTGGGATGCAGGGATGGAAGAGTAGATTTAGACCAAATTAAGAAGGTTTTTGACTACTAATAGACTTGAATTTTATGATATAGACATTACAACTGAAAGTATCAAAGGATGAGAAAGAAAGTTCTGGTCTTTCTTGATATATGAAGCAAACTCAACCAGGCATATGTAGGCTAAATTCTGCAGAAGACTTGCAATAAAGGTGAATATGAGATGACCCTAACTGAAGTAGGTGCATTGGGGATAGATAAAATTAATTACCTCATTGACTATGGGCAGGGAGAGAACTAGAGAGAAAATTCTATTTCTAGACTGATTGACCTAGAAGATAGAATGTTTTAAAATATAGTATGAAATATAGTTATAAGTTTTATAATTTATTTTTTTCATTTTAGTACTTATTTGTTTATATTGAGAAAGAGAGAGAGAAAAGAGAGAGAGAACATGCAAGCAGGGGAGGGGCAGAGAGAGGAAGAGAGAGATCCCAAGCAGGCTCTGCATTGTCAGTACAGACCCTGACACTGGGCTCCATCCCACGAACCATGAGATCATGACCTGAGCTGAAATCTGGAGTTGAACATTTAACTGACTGAGCCACCCAGATGCCTCTATAATTTATAATTTTATCATGGCTTTCCTTCATTGTAGCTTTACTTAGAAAAATCCCTGAATAAAGATATTGTGAACTATGCCTGTGCATTAGCCAGCATCTAAACAAATAAATCCAAGATATTAGATAGAAGATAGAACCCAGATTTAGAAAGACAAAATTTTAATTGTGATACCCTGCAGTGGAAATACAATATTGTGACTGTGTCTTCCCATAATATTTGTGTAGCTCTATGTCTTAGCAGGCAGCGAAGTCATCTTTGTACCTATGCCTTTCCCCCACTTCACAGCCAAGCCTATGAAGGACAAAAGCCACCTTTCCTCTTTATTATAAAAAATTTCTCAGTTCCCATGGCAATTCCCATCATATAGGAGGTATTTGTTGAACTGAACTGACATTAAGAGGTATAATGGATCTGTACCTCAGGTCATAAGAGAAAGCGGGAAACAAAGGTTTGCAAGTCCTCTGATAAGAAATATGATTCAAAGACACAAAAGATGTATTAGTATTTTATGATTGTGTTTGAATTTTAGAAGTGCTTTATTTTATTTCAGATAATAGTATTAAGTGTACTGAATGAAGATACTTTAGATCAAGGTTACAGGCTTTAGTTATATTAAAAAATTATTACTAATAAAATATATACAAATAATACCCCTGATTATTTTTTCCTCAATAAACATCGATGAACACTAGATAATCACCATCAAAAACTTCAAACACTAATTCTTTTGAGCCTTTATTGCATGTTAAACATGGGGCTGAGGATTTTATATATGTCATAATCATCACAAAATTTTATGAGATATACCCTCAACATACAACTAATGAGGAAGCTGAGGCCAAGAGTTGTATAATTTTTTTTTCAAAGCCACAAAAAAGTTGGCAAATAGAACAGGAATTTAAGCCCGCATCTTTCTGCCCAAAACCCAAATCTCTTAACTGCTATATGTTCTGTGAACTCTAAGCAGAAAATAAAATAACTAAGCAAAGATATTTTAATAGTTATTAGATAAAAAGAAAGCCGTCACAACTTCCCTTTTATATCCAATTTCCAGTTCTCTCTTATGTGAAACTCAGATTCAGAATGTCTTCTATATTTCTTACCGAGTTACATGCATAGAGTTAGAGTTTTTCCAGTTTGAACAGGGAAAAGATATCTAATAAAAATAGGTCATCAAATGAAGAGAGTGGAAACAAATCTTGAGAGTAACAGTGTTGAACTGAACAGTAATCAAAGAGCTCAAATATTTAAAGACAAGAATTACTGAATTTGCATATTCACCCTGGACTGATTCTAGAAATACATTTTATAATAATGCTTCTCAAACTTGTTCCTGCAAAGATTGGTCATCACTCAAACAGAAGAAGGATAGTCAGAGAATTACAACATAGAGTAGCAAAGGCTTTTCTAACCAATTCCTCATTCCTAACCTGTTCTATAGCAGTATATACCAAATTCATATGATAATAGGGAGTTTTTCCCTTTAACAAAAAACATGTGCCATCAAAAATCAGACACACGGATCAATGGAACAAAAATCCTCAGAAATAAATCCAAGCTCATATGGTACATTACCTATGACAAAGGAGGGAAGAATATACAATAGAGAAAAGACAAGCCTTTCCAATAATTGCTTTGGGAAAACTGGTCAGCTACATGCAAAAGAATATAGCTAGATTTCTTTACCATATGCAGAAATAAACTCAAAATAGATTAAAGACCTGATTGTTAAGACCTGAAACTGTAAACTCCTGAAAGAAAACATAGGCAGTGAACTCTTGGACATGGTTCGTACCAGTATTTTAGGAGTCTCTCTCCTCCAGCAAAGGCAACAAAAGCAAAAATGAACAGGCGGGGCTGCATCAAAATAAAAAGCTTTTTTGCACAGCAAAGGAAATAACAAAACTAAAAGGCAACATACTAAGAGTGAGAATAGTGAGAAGCTACTTGCAAATGATTTATCTGAAAAGTGTTAATATTCAAAATATCTAAAGAACTTGTACAACCCAACCCTAAAACAACAATTTAACTTAAAAATGAGCAGATGACCTGAATAGACATTTTTCTAAAGAAGAAACACAAATGGCGAAGAAATACAGTAAAGCTTTGGATTGCAGATAATTTGTTCTGCGAGTGCTCTGCTAGATGAGCCAACGTTTCTAATCAATTTAAACTTGATGAGTGAGTGATGTCTTGCAATACGAGTAGTACATGACACTGAACATCACATGATTACAACTGAGCCAGTAGTTCTTCTCTCTTTCTCTCTCTCTCCCTCTCTTCCTCTTGCTGCCGGATTGTGGGTGATTGTCTTCTATGCTTGGATGCTGGGTCCCAGGCTGCGGTTTTTGGCAGAAATCAGTGATTTTTCAGAAAGTTGGAAGGTGCTCACAACTGGCAGTAGTGTATTTTTTGTCACTTGAAAGCACCTATGGACAGTCCTTTACTTTGCCATACGAAAGTAAGCTTAGGAATGCTTTGCTTCATTCTAGGTCAGGCTGCCTGCAGATACAGACCCTTTTCCTCTGCTGCCTTATTGGCAGTTACATTAAAAGCAGTAGATGACAAGAGTTGATTAATACTGTTCTGTAGTCAACATCCCTGAGTGTATACAAAGGCCCCCAGGCAGATAGTGGTGATTGCATTAGTGATAATGAAGTCATCCTACACAATAACCCCTCTTCTCTCTTGTCTCCCTCATACCAACCATGAAGGTTTTCAAAGGGAGGTACAGGTTCATTTGTTTATTTTTCTTTATATTTTATATTTTCTTAATTATTTTGTATTATATTACAACATTGTAATCATTTCTATATGAATATTTTTGTGTTATGCAATGAATCATCTGTGTTTCCATTATTTCTTATGGGGAAATTCCCTTTGATATGCAAGTGCTTTGATTACAAGCATGTTTTCAGAATGAATTATGCTCACAAACCAAGGTTCTACTCTATTTAGGTGGATCCAAGACAAAACTGAATGGTAAGTTTAGTGAAATTACCTTTTCTCCTAAGTTTCATTATGAACAATTTCAAACGCAACAAGTTTCCACAAAAAAAAAATATGCTCAAAGTTTAACTGTACATGAAGAGTCTCAGCATTACTAATCATCAAGGAAATGCAAATCAAAACAATGAGTTATCACCTTAGATCTGTCAGAATAGCTAGTATCAAAAAGACAAAAAATAACAAGGATTGGCAAGAATGTGGAGGAACCCTCATGTGCTGTTGATGGAAGTATATTTTGATGCAGCCACTATGGAACACTATATGGAAGCTCCTCAAAAAATTAGAAAGACCTTCTGATCTAATAATTCCACTACTACTGAGTATCCAGAGAAAGCAAACACTAATTTGAAAAGATATATTCACCCCTATGTTCACTGCAGTGTTACTTACAATAGCCAAGATAGGGAAGCACCCCAAAATATCCATCAGTAGATGAATGGTAAAGATGTTGTATATGCATACATATACACACCCCCCAATGAAATATCACTCAGCCGTAAAAAAAAAAAAAAAAAAAAAAGAGAAATGAGAACTTGCCATTTGTGAGAACATGATTAGCCCTAAGGGGAATTATGCCAGATGAGATAAGTCAGAGAAAAACAAATTCCATATGATTTCACTTATATTGGAATATAAAAAACAAACACAGAGAATGAACTCATGGTTATAAGAAGGCAACGGGGTGGAGGAATAGGCAAAATGTGTAAAGGTGATTAAGAGGCACAAAGTACCAGTTATAAAATAAGTCATGAGGGTATAAAGTACAGCAGAGAGAATATAATCAATAATATTGTAATTACTTTGTATGATGACAGATGGTAACCAGATTTATGTGATCATTTTATAATGAAGATAACTGTCAAATCACTATAAATGTACTCCTGAGACCAATATAGTATTGTATGTCAACTATAGTTAAACCGGGCCGTGGGGCACCTGGGTGGCTTAGTCAGTTGAGCATTCATTTGACTTTGGCTACAGGTCGTGATCTCCCAGTTCATGCCCGGTTTTCAAATAATTAGAAGTCTGTGTTGTTTTTTTCTTTAAAACTATCTGTATACTCAAGTTTTAGAAACACTTCTTTGGAGGACTCATGACTGGGGCAAATAATTTATCCCTGTTAAAACCAGAGATGGCCCAGGAAGAAAAGATTAGCAAAAGTAGTCAGTGGTCACCTAGGGTGACTGTATTTGGATGGAGCAGTCTTGGCAGAGATGAAGTGCTACATTTTTGTTTCTCACCAACTCTACTGCCAGGGAAGTAGAAGGTCTTATGGATCTCCTCCACAAGTTAGCTATTTTTAGAAAGCCAGCTTGTCAGAAAATCAGGGCATGAGGCATCAGATTCACCATGCAGGCATATTTAGATTATGAGAGAAGTTTCTGTGCTTCTTGATCTGAGAGCACATTATGAAAAACAGGACACTTTGGGGGTACTATTTAGTGGTTTTTGATGAAGTAGGGTTTTTCAGTTGTTGACAATGCTAGTGATTAACTGTGGTATGTAGTACATATGTAACTCTTTAGATTATGGGGGATAGTTTCCTTCCAGAAAATTTCCATGGTTGCCGTGTATAAGCAAATCTTCAACAAGAAGCCAAACAGATGACAACATTTTCTGGCAAGTCTATAAATAAACAGTATTGGTGTCTGACTTTCATTCAGGCAATTTATATAACATTTCTTCCAAAAGGCCAATGATAACCAAACATTTTTTAAAAGATGTATGTGTATGTCTGTGTGTGTATGTATATGTATGTGGAATCTGGACAATACGGCATATGCTGAATACAGTCAGGAGACAGAGAGTGAGTCTCACATACTCAGATTGTTTTCAAAATGATATTCAATCTTTTCCCTTGACCTCGTGGCTGCCAGGAAGCAATGAGAGAATAGGTCAAATGTATAGATCTTCCTTTTCTCTGCCAGAGACCAAATATCAGATTGGGTTACCAGTAGGCTTTTGAAGTCTATCTGAAGATTTTTTTCCCCAAAATATCATATAGCTGATGTAGTCCCAAGACAGCTATTAAGAGTTGATATACAGAAGTAAAGGGGGCTATGAGAACTAAGAAAATAATTTTTTTAAGTTTATTTATTTTGAGAAAGAGACAGAGATAGGGAGGGGACAGAGAGAGAGGAAGAGGGAGAGAATCCCAAGCAAGTTCTGCACTGTCACTGTATTGCTATGAATCCCAGAGTAATAATAATGAGTAATATTTATATGCACAGAATAGGTATCAGGCACTATACCAAGTGAGCTATATTATTGACTGATGTCACCTCACAACAAATCCTATAAGGTGAGCACTATATTATCATCCTCATTTTACACTGGGAAAAAAAAAACTTCAATATGAAATATCTCAGGGTTGTACAACTACTAAGTGAAAGGCCTGGGATTTGAGCCCAACTCTTCAGGCTCAGAGTCTTTTATCTACTATATTATAGTGCCCGTCACAAGGGGAAAGTCAAAACTAATTGTGGTAGTTTTCCTTCTGAAGATTATGCACAGAACCGCACATGTTTAGAGAAATTGTTTTAGAATGATTTGTCTCACACATGTCGTGAGAACAAAGATTTATTTTGCCTACATAGAAATACTCATTAATTCAGCAAAAGCAAACTCAAATGGTTTGCTCTCATGTGGTCATATGGATATGCTTACAAAATATTTTATAAAAATCTCCTTAAGGAAGAGTAAGGCTCAATCTTTGGGATTAGCTATATAGCCTACTAATAATGAAATCTGGAAGTAAAAGGAGAAAATTAAACCTCAATTGTGCTTGGTAAGCATTCAAGTATTTTCAGTCAAGAGGGTTTACTAGAGGCTGCATTCCCTCCTTCTGCATCTTGGATGGAGTGGACGAGGGATCACATAGATCTTAAAGAGAGTGAAGGTGTAGCTTCACTGTCACCCTTTCCACGTTAAGCCACTCTTGGTATCAAACTTCCTATAGTAGTTACTGCAACATTATTTCATGTTTTAACTTAGGAATGTTATAAAAACAGAAGAATGAGAAATGAATACTCCTAGAAAAAAAGGAAAAATACTCAAACTGGATAGAGGAATTTAGATTTTGAGGCAAACATATACAATAAAATATAAAATTCTCTAGACAAAGAAAGGAGGGAGATTTTTCACTAATTTTGAATACAGTTGCTATGAAAGAATTAAATGTCACTGTTTTAAATAAAAATCCTCTTAATGTTTTCTTTGAAGTTCATGTTGTGAATTTTTACTGTTTCCTTAGTTAATAATTTATCATTATAACCATTAATTTTTTATACTTTTTATGGTGCAGCTACATAAAAACTTAGGACATTTCTCAGACAGTATTTAAAACTCATTTACTTTCTCAAATGTATTTTATCTCTTCCTTTCGTAAGTTTTTATTAAAAAAATTCTTTTGAGTTTATTTATTTTGAGAGAGAGAATGAGCACAAGCAGGGGAAGGGCGGAGAGAAGGAGAGACAGAATTCCAAGCAGACTCCGCACCATTAGCATAGAGCCCGATGCGGGGCTCAAGCTCACCAACCACAAGATTATAACCTGAGCTGAGATCAAGAGTCAGAGCTTAACAGACTGAGTCACCCAGGTGACCCTGTCTCTTCCTTTCTCTACTGGTAAAGTACCTGCCAAAAATCATGATTTTTACATTTGATAAAACTTTAAGGCACAACTATCTCCTAACTTCCTCCATTCATTATAATGACAAATGAATGAAGACCTTTATTTGAATTAGTGAAGTAATCCAAACAAAAAAATATTGAAACATATTTAAAATTGATTTCATGCTTTTATTTTATTAGCAGATATATTGTATCACATGTATCTTTAAACCCATTAAGTTTGTAATTCTAAACTTCCACATCTTTCACACCATAGGATTTAGCATGTTTTTTCAATATTTGATTCTTAACTGGATTAAACAAAATGTCACTGAAAGACACAGGGCTGGAAGAACACAAAGAAACAATGCAATGAAATTACTTAATTTTACAGATAACAAATCAGAACTACAAAGATATTTATCGTTACCATGATTACAAAGTAGTGTTTAAAAAATGAGACTCAAATTCATCTGGCATTGAATTCACTACTCTAATTATAGAATCTAAGGACCTGAAGGAATTGAAAATACTATGTTTTCAAGCTCCCTGTGAAATTTTGTATGCCCTTTAATGACATCTCAAGTGCTATTAGAATTTGAATGCCTACAGTTCAGGGAATTTAATCCCTAAGACACCCATTCATTTTTTAAGACCTCACATTAAAAAATAAACACTTTACATAAAGAGACTCTACTTCAGATTTCACAAATTAATCCTGATTCTTAGGCTGGCTTGAGGGAAACAAGGAAGAGCAGGGATGTGGAGAAGAATGGATTAAAATGGAGAACATCAAGGCTAAGGTTGTAGAGAACCTAAATTTTCTTTCACATGATAGTGCTACAAGTATGATAGTCTATATGATGTTCACTCTTTAGATCTCACATCTCCTTACACTTCCCAGTCATTCTATAAACATGTTTCCGGTTCTTTGTGACTTCTAAGATATGGCTTTCAGGGCTGAGGCAAAACACAGAGACATGATCAGGCCAGTGTAGGACTAAACTCGGTACCTATATCTTTCATTCTAGATAAGGGGTAGTCAACATTTGCAATGCTTTAGATCCATCTGGGCAGACATTTTGTTTGCCATGTGCTGCTTGCTTATTTGTTTGTTGTAAAGACCAGCTCAGAGATTTTCTGATTCTGAATCCCATCTGTTTCTGATACATGGCTGGCGTGGAGAACCCCTGCCCCAGTATCTTTTTACCCAAGAGTACAGATTTAATGGCCACAGAACTCTTTCAACTCTTGCTAACTGTGCTTTTTACTTTCATATGGACCTCTTCCAAGCAAAATCTCCAATTCTTGAATGAGCACATGTGATTTTTAAAATTTAGATAGGAACTTCTCTTTATCCTGATAACTTTGAGTTTTCTAGATGGTTTTTCACTGCCCAGATATTTGTGGTTTCTGGTTGTGTTTTTCAATATTTTTATTATTTTTCCAGTTCTGCATTTTTATCGGCATATTTCCTTTATGTTTGTTTAAATTTGATAAATGTGTTGGAAAGTATCTTCAGACTAGCCCCAAAGAGCCCACGGATAGCCCAGAAAAGAATTTTGCAGAAATCCAAAAGAAAATTCCTTTCAGAGTGACATAAACTTCAGAGATGGTTACTCAACAAATTCCTAATCTGTCCTGTGACCAAACACCTAAGGCCTTGCCCAATGCCATGCTCGGTTTAAGAGCACCTTATTGCCTTTGACACACTGCTGCAATTATAACACTTTACTATCAGACATTGATGCTGATAATTCTTAGCATTATTTTATAAGATAATTTGGGATAGAGTTGAATATCATAGGGAAATTTTCATGTGATATATAATCAAAAGCCTACTTCAAAGCATACTTTAAAATAGATTAGGAAAATTATCACTTATGAGATTGAGTCTTAAATAGTTTGAATCTCAGTATTTCAACACACCTATTATTAGATAACAAGAGCTATATTGTTTAAAAAAAAGCAAAGTTCTAATATACATTCCACTTCTATTGCTACCATAATATTTTTCTGGTAGCAATTTAAAAAAAGGAGAGATTCTTACCCAAAAAGCTCGGGATGTTGGTAGGCTGGGGAGTGAAGGAGTCGTTATTCACAGAAACAAGTGGTAATGTACTATTCACAGGTTCAGGCCGTAACGTGTTAGTCACAGAATCGAGTGGTAATATACTATCCATAGACTCAGGCAGTGATGTATTATTCACAGTTATATCCGTCTGGAGATCATTCACTGGAAAAAAAATACAGCCAATTAAAATACAGCAGTGTCATGAGTTCACAATTGTACACGTAATGCAAAGCAGAGCAGTTGTGTTAAGAGTACACGTCTGAAAGTTTTATTCACATTGCTATGTTAAATAAGTGAACAGTGAATATTTGCTATATTCACATACAGTTAATGTACGGTTATATGTACAGTTAATAAGATAATATTTCTAGGAGTAAATTTGTAGTTCTCCGTCAAAAAAGTTAACAGTTAAATTTAAGGCAATCCTTTAATAAATTTTATGGTTAGAAAAAACTGGTTGATTTTTCTGTGGTTGGTTCCAAAGGACTACTTGTTTATAAATTGTTATAAATCTAAGAGATTTCAGCAGCCTGATTCTTATGCCTACATTGTACTACAATATTCTCAGGAAAGAAAATTAAGTAATGTAACAAAAATAAACTGTGGAAGTAATTCCTACTCTACATTTCTTAACTTTCTATTGCTTTTTAAAAAACATATTTATTTTATTTTAGAGGAGGAGAGAGAAAGAGAGAGAGGGAAAGAGAGAGAGAATCTTAGGCAGTCTCTGTGTTGTCAGAGAGCAGAGCCCGATGCAGAGCTTGAGATCATGACCCTAGGGTTATAATCTGATCTGAAATCAAGAGTCAGACACTCAACTGACTGAGCTGCCCATGTGTCCTCTTTTTTTTTTTTTAAGTGAGCATAGTGACTAATTTTTAGTGGATATAGTGGATGCAAATGTATCTTCATTTGTTTGGCTGAAACAAAATCTGGGTAAAGCTGAACATCCTCTAAGATGCCTTATTTTTACAAGAATGACTCTAAATGAAGTAAAACAAGGTGGGAAATAAACTTACCTATGTCTTCACAGGTGTTCTTGCATTCTTCCAGTGATTGAAAGTTGTTTCGATTGCCAAGGCACCCACCATACTTGAAACGTTCACATTGCTTTGAGTTATTGCTATAAAAATACCTAGTCATATAACCTCGACAGATTCCACTGTCTTCATCCAAAAAGCAGAATTCTGGCTTTTCTAGAAATTATAAAAATGTCAGAAAGAATATTCTTTTTTATGAATAATTTGAGTTGATTAAATGTATAACTGACTAAGTAGAAGTTATTTAGTAAGTAAACATGAAAAGTTAAAGGTACAAGGTAATCAGAGAACTTTACACACAACTGCATGACATTAAAATAGTCTACTGTATCTAGTGTGACACTTAGAATAAGGAAGATGCATCTATTGTCACATATAGTTGCTATTGAAATCTCAAGTTCTAAATTTCTCATAGTAAATTAATAGGGCATTAACTATCAACTATTTCATGAATGGAGAGAATAAAAGTATTTTGTTTTACCCTTGGTTTGAAAGTACAGAATATTATGAAAAACTTTTGGTTTAATTTTATTTATTAGGCTTATGTGCATCGACATTTGGAAAGATCTAGGAATATTTCGTATTTTTCAGGTGTAGGCTCTCATTAAGGAAAGAAGTGTAATGTCTTGCTTCATTACAATAGTTTCAATTTCAAAAATATTGAAGCAGAAACTTTGATGCGTATGGAAGCTTTCAGAGCTATTCTTAGAAGTTCCTGAATTCTTATGCTGGAATCTGTATTAGGTATGACATCCACCACTGTGTCTCCTATTTTTCTTCTTCCAGGCATTGGAGTGACTCCAACAGTGTAGAAGCAGAAAGGAAATACATGTTCAGGGATTGGAGAGGCATTTGAAAAAAATCTAATACCCATTCTTTGATAGTCCTCCAAACCAGATTAAACACAGCTGTCACAAACTTGTGCCACTGTGATCTACATTTACAAACCTTGTCTACATGCATACTCTGTAAAGAAGAGAATTAAATTTATTTTCAAATTTATGATCTCAAGATATATGGGGCTTGAATTTTTAGGGCGAAGCTCCAATTTCTCCATTTTTTCCCTGCACCTGTATTATCAGATTGGCAAAATGAACTGGAGTATCCTTTTACATCTGAAAGTGACTTTTCCTTCTATCTCAGGGAAGCAATACTCAGGAATGTTTTATTACAAGAAGAGCATATATTTAATACTGTTAATGATTTCTGCAACAGTTGCAGATTTTCAGAAAAATCAATTTCCTATGAGAGCACTGTTTTATTAAATAAAACATCCTATTTAATATAGTGTAAAAGATCTATTTTCTATTCTCAAAGTATCAATTTGAAAGTTATTTTGTTTATTGTTTATTGCCTCTTGTTTCTCAAGGTGAATGTTACTATTTTCCTATGGTAACAATTTGTGGTTGAGTTTATGGCACAAGGAAAAAAAGCAATTGTAAGTTTTTGTAACGTTTTTCTATAAAAGAAAGAGCAAAAAATACCTTCAAATACCATTTTGATATGTTTTGGCCTTAGCAAGTACTCCTTATGAAATTATAAATAATCTTGACAAAGAATATAAGAATTCTATGTTTAACAAAAAGGAGTAGGTAAAATGTGTTGCATATAAAGAATAGAAAACAATAAGAAATTATGCTGAGAAGTATAATTAAGAAATTATACAACTAAAAGCTGCTATTATTTATGGGGCCTAATTGTAGAACATAAATTTATTTTAGGACACAGTTGAAATTGCACATTTGTAAAATAATTCTCTGTGGGCCCATAGTTTAAGGTTACAAATCAAAAAACTCATGCCCCATGTTTCTCAGATAAGGTAATATTTATATTAAATCTACATACACAATCCTTGCTCTAAACTGATACTTGGTTAAAACACTAAATACAGACTTTAAGCTATAGACTTTCACAAGCCACATTTTCACTTCTGACTTTTGTTTGAGGCTACATACTTGACAATTGTCTTAAACCAAACTATTTCAAAGCGGTTGTCTTTATAACTGTTCCAATGTTGATACTAGGAAGATTCAAATTGATATACTTAGAGGTCTTTCTTATGAATTGGTTGGTGATCTCATTGAGCGAAGCAATGCAGTGAATTGGAGTAGGTTATAATCAAAATTGAGGAGCCCTTATTTTGCTCTTAAATATGACCACTATTTCCTTTAGGATGATTAAGAACCCCATAAACCTACACAGGATGAACATTTTTAGCTAGTATCTAAGGAAATGCTATATTTTTTCCTCAGTTATTTATTAGATTGACATTTATACTTTTTTTTTTTTTTTTTTTTTTTTTTTTTTTGCTGTTTGGAGACAATTAACTTTGCTGAAAATAAGATACTACATTTTTGGAAAAATATCAACATGAATTAGTAAAAAAAAAAAAAGTGATTGAATTCCAAATCATTAAATATACAAATACCATAATTGTATGGTAAATTTTATCTGCATATAATTTTTTTCCTGATTTCACATTTTTATAATAACATCTTAACATTTAAATGTTGGTATTTCCTTTCATTTAATGGAAACATTGAACATTTTTGTAAAGATTAATTTAGCATTTATAGAAAGCTATTTTAAAACATGAATAAATACATCCACTGATGGTATTTGTACTAACTTTGCCACCAAATTTATACATTTTGATTCAAAGTCTAATATCTTAAGGTTATCAGTCACAAAAGCTTTCAACTCTCTCACATAATTAAATCAAAGTCAGTAAAATTAAAATACACTGAATTTTGTAGCTCTTTCACATCTGAGTTAAATCATTTGGTCTCATTGTTCAGTAGTATTCAAATGCAAATGATACAAATGGTAATTGGAACAAGTCAGTGCCTTGTCCTTTACTAAAAGGAGAATATCTTTCTTGATCTCTTGGTACATTTTTTCATGTGCTAATATAATATATTCATCAGAAAATAATTATTTTTAGGTAAAATCAATAAATAAAATAATTAAATCACAAAATATGAAGTATGCAAACACTAAAAACGGTGACAAGAGCAATCACTTATTGTTAAATGTTTCCATTTACCTCTGCATATACACTGTTGACAACTCAAAGGCTCATATCCATTCAGGAGAATACTGGATAAAGCTTGCTAAAGCTACACAATGCTGAGATATCCAGGGATTAGAGCTCTGAGAGCTAAAGATTAGAGGCATCTAAAGTACTGTTCTGGAGATGTTGAAATAGCACGTTCATGACTCTGGAATGTGACTGATCTACTACTAAATATCATGCTGCATTAGAATGGGTTTAAATATAGTGTTTGAAGGCTTCCCCCAAAAATAACATATGTTTGTGTCCAATTTTTCATTGTATCCACTGAAAATGCCATTTCAAAGATTGCATATGGGGTTATGATGAACTCCATATCAAAGAAAACTAAGAATTGAATTTCTAAGTGTCTTCCATACATTTAATTAGCATACAAGTGAATGTTTACCTTTTTCTAATGTGGTCTCTGTCCTGGTCTTTAAATAATCTGCAAGAAAAACGTGTGTATCAATTACCACAAAATGTAATATAAATAAGTTATATATACATTTCAATTTTAAAAACTAGAGTGATATATTTATTACCATTAAAATTATTGTTTCCTATGTCAATAAATAACTTAAATGTCTTATTTTCTCTAAAGATTAATTTTATTTTATTTTATTTTATTTTTATTTTTTTATTTTTTTTTACAAATAGTTTATTGTCAAATTAGTTTCCACATAACACTCAGTGCTCATCCCCACAAGTGCCCTGCTCCATGTTCATCCCCCCTCCCCCCCACATCCATCAGTCCTCAGTTTTTGTCAGCATTCAAGAGTCTCTCATGGTTTGCCTCTCTCCCTTTCCCCCACCATTTTCCCCCTTCTTCTCCCCCTCGTTCCTCCGTCAAGTTCCTCCTAATCCTCCTATACGTGCAAACATATGATATTTGTCCTTCTCTGCCTGACTTATTTCTCTCAGCATAACACCCTCAAGGTCCATCCATGTTGCTACACATGGCCAGATTTCATTGTTTCTCATTGCCATGTAGTATTCCATGGTATAGATAAACCATATCTTCTTGATCCAATCATCTGCTCTAAAGATTAATTTTAATTATTATAAATATGAAACCATCTACATTTTAACATAATACTGTCTCAAAAAGGATGCTGAAAGTTTTTAACACATTGACAAAAATAAGAATTCATGGTGAACTACATTTTCTATTCAAAAGATCTATGATTAATAGTGATTAAGATATGGGGCACCTGGGTGGCTCAGTTGGTTTAGTGTCTGACCCTTGATTTCAGCTCAGGTCATGATCTCAGAGCTTGTGAGTTCAAGCCCCACATTGGTCTCTGCATTGACAGTGCAGAGCCTGCTTGGAATTCTCTCTCTCTCCCTCTCTCTGCCCCTCCCCTTATTGTGCTGTCTCTGTCTCTCTCTCTCAAAGTAAATAAATGAACTTTAAACAAAAAACATTAAGATAGAATCTACCTCTGAAACCAAGAACACACTGTATATACTGTATGTATTAGCTAACTTGAAAATAAATTATAGTTTTTAAAAAGTCATTAAGATAATGTGAAATATGAAAGTAATTCAAGCAGCCTACTTTGCTTGAATTACTTTCATATTTGCCTGAAATATGAAAACAATTTCTATAGAGAATTGAGAGTGGGGGCAGAAAATACCAGAATTATCTCCTTTCCTGATTCCTTCCCCTGCTGCATTATGTCAACTCAATTACAAGTTGTATTATTATTTCCAAGTCCAGAAGAGAAATGAAGCAAAAGGTATCTGTGACATATTTTTTGGTTTAACTTCAAAGAATTAATGGAATGACTCCTTTCAAGAACTAGGAGGCTATTTGTCTTTGACCCACTATATAAAAGTATGGATTCTAAGTTCTAATTTAAATGATTGGTGTTGAGGGGCACCTGAGTGGCTCAGTCATTTAAGCATCCCACTCTTGGTTTCGGCTGAGGTCACAATCTCACTGCGGTTCCTGAGTTCAAGGCCCATCTCCAGCCCCAACTCCAGCCAGAGGGTGTGGAGCCCTACCTCAGGCTCCATGCTGCCAGTGCAGAGCCTGCCAGGGACTCTGTTTCTCCCTCTCTCCCTGCTCTTCCCTCCTTCCCCTTTCCCTCAAATAAATAAACTTTAAACATTAATGATAGGCAATGAAATTCAAATTGGTAAAATATATGATGTTTTAATTTACTCATGTAAAAGTTAGGAAAGCTGAGTGATCCTAGTGTATAATCATTTGTTTTACACAAAAAAGGCTTTGGTCAAGGCAGCTTATAATTAGTTGTGTGGCCAGAGAGACAGAAAGGGAAAGAAAGAGAGACTGAAGACTAATTTTTAATGTTTCTTATTTGTTGAAATCAGGCTAGAAAATATGCTAGCAAGTGGGAAAATGACTATATGGACTCATTAGTAAATAGGTCTTCACGATTCTGAACAAATAAAACATGAAATGACAAAGTTAACAATAAATAGAATAGAAATTAGTATAGAATTTAGTAGAATAGAATTAGTAGAATAGAATAGTATTCATATGTTCTTTAATTCCTTGTGGAGAAAATCCCCATGAAAAACCACATGTCACAACTAGCCCAATTAATAAAATAGTAATTAATATAAATGGCAAACTTTCTAGAGCCTTTAAACCTGTTTCAGGAATTGATGCAATTCTATGAAATTAAATGTACCTCCTTTAACCTTGCTGTAGAATCTGACTGGTTAGAAAGTCAATAAGAATTTGATCACCTTCATCTAATTCTTTAATTTCCCATGCTATAATACACCTGTTTTTCCCAAAATAATGGTCAATGATAATGTTGTTTAGGCTATGGGAGTAAAGCAATTAACCCAAAAGACAAACATCTTGAGAGCCATGTATTTGAGGCCATTTTGCAAACGTTTTATTTTTTAAAATCTATTAACTTTGTTTCTATGTCTCTATTATTACATATATAAATACACCAAACAAAATTATACATATTTGAAAACAACTATCAAAACAACTTTACATACACAAGGAGAGCTGTGCATACATATCAAACTAAACACATTGATAGTTCCTGAAATGTTTGGCTTGCTCTTATTCTCAGGCATGGTAGTTTACAAGCTATAGTTCTCATTGGTCTTCCCAAATAATACAAAACTTCACCTTTCAAACCTTACTATATAATGTATAAGTCATATGATTTATTTAATGTGCCCTATGCTTATACCATTTTCCCTTTCCCTAGAAAAAGCACTGTAAAATTGATATGAATTTCTATAATGAAACATCTAATAGCATTCTGTCAACAATTTATGCTTAAGTAATTAACACATTAAATAAAAAACAATCAACAATTTCTCAAAATAATCACGTTGATCTTAGTTAATGGTAAAATATTTAGGTTCTCTGCATAAAGAAGACCATTTTTGAGAGATTTCACTCACTGCTTCTATAATATTCACAACTTATCATGTCAACTCAGCAACATGTTTTACACATGAGTACAAATCAAAACTACTTGTGAGCATGATGAAAAAAATACATAATTTAGTAGATGGAGACATGACCAAGCAAGGTAGGATAAAATGACAACATATTGATGTCTTTATTTTCTATGTTTCCAAGTGCTTTCAAGCCTATAATTGCATTATTTACTTGAAAGGATAATTCCCTTGAACAAGGGAAGTATTTGTATACATAACATTAATGGTTTTAGTCTATGTGATTAGGAAGAAACAGGTTTCACAGGAAGAAATGGAGTTTCAGAGAGTAACAAGTAATGTTCAGGATTGAAACAAAGCAAAGATTTTATCAGGTGTGTTACTTTTTCTTAATTAAACTGTTATTCTATTTATAAAAATAATATGTCCATCTTCATAGAAAATTAAATAACTATGGTTCTGTAGTGTCTATTTATAGACTATCTGTTCCATTGATTTCTGTCTGTCCTTATACTCACATCATCCTGCTCAAGTCCTGGAGCTGTACTGTAACTCTTGAAATAAGATAAAGTCCTATAAACTTGCTCTTTTATTCAGAATTTGTTTGCCATTTTAGGTCTTTTGTATTGCATATCAATTTTAGAGTTGACTAATTAATGTACAAACAAAAATTTGCTGGAATTTGATTGGTATAGGATAGAATTTCCAGATACATTTGGGGAGAATTTATATCTTAGCGACACTGAGCCTTTCAATCTCTTAATAGGTTTTCTATGTCTATTTATTAAAGTATTCTTTATTTGCCAATGACTTTTAACAATGTTTTATAGATTTCATTGTATATGTTATGCACTTTTTAATATTTATCCATCCCTAAGAATTTCCTGTTATATTATTTTAAATGGAAGTGTCCTTTTAAAATTTTTGTCTAATTTTCTATTTGTTCATTGCCAGTATGTGTATATATAAATATGTACATTGTCCTTTTATCCAATAAGATTTCTAAAATCATCTGCAAGTTCTTAAAATTTTTCATGAATATATTTGAGTTTTCTCTCAGTTAGTGGGAACTCCGGGAGTTGTTCCGCTTACAAATCACTATATTTTCTCAAGCTTATGGAATTTCATCAAATGCATGTAATTTTGTTATTCAGTGACAAATTCAAAGGGACCCTTATCTAGACTTCTTAGCTTTTTCTCTACATATGTCCATTGTCTCCCACATATTATGCCTCAGAACACAATCACCCCAGTCTCCTCTTCTCCAATTCCATATTCTCTACCAGGGAGACCACCATGCTGTTCTTGGGTTACCCTCCATTGGCTGTGGTTCAGAAGTGCCTTCATGCAGAAAGCTGAGAGACAGCACGCCTCGCCTCACATGTCCCTTCTCTCAAAGATCACAAGCCTGCACTGCCTTTTGATCTTCAA
Source organism: Hyaena hyaena (assembly GCF_003009895.1). Lineage (NCBI taxonomy): Eukaryota > Metazoa > Chordata > Mammalia > Carnivora > Hyaenidae > Hyaena > Hyaena hyaena. The sequence continues at coordinate 1,210,931 of NW_024080916.1, read as the reverse complement.
ACAGTTGCTTCATATATTTTGTCCAATTTTCTAGTCATTTATATCGTGAGAGAAAGTTCAGTTCCAGTTACGCCATCATAGCTGAAGATGGAATTTCTCTTAGATTATTTTTTAGAAGCCTAGCAATGCTTTTTCTATACGCCAGCTGTATCCTTAACAGTCGCTTTCTATATAAAACACCCAGATATTCAAACAACAACATAAGTGGCTTTTGAAGATATAATAAGAAGATGGAAACAAGAGACTCGTATTCTTATGCTAGGTACATTAACCTATAATGAGGTTTTAGAAGATATTATAAGCAAGGCAGTCAGCAAAGAACCAAATGACTATGTTTGATTAATTTCTAAAGGGTAACTTTTGCACAGTGGTGAAATAAATGATGTGTGAATTGTGAAAAAGAAACAGGTATGTATGTATTCCAGGAAAGAGGCCAGTTGATGAAAATGTTTAGGCTGCTAAACGAAAAAGTGAGAATTACAAAGAATGAGCCAACCTGGCCTCTGAGCCAAGGTGCTGACTCTGAGTGATATTCAACTCAACACACAAGGATAGTTAGCCCAGTATGGAAGAGAATGAGGTATAGTGAATGGAAAATGATCAGGCAATCACAAAAACCAAAGGCACTGCAGAGGATCACTGAACTGCTTAATCTGTGTTAGTAACATTTCCAGCATATCTATGGAGGAGAAAAGAAGGAAATAAGTGCTCTGAGGTCAAAGAAATATATTTGCATCAGTCCTTTTCTGTCAGCTCTGGAACATACAACAAAGCACCCCACAGAGTCTGGGAGGAGAGATGTTCTCTCTTTTCATCACACTATTTTCCCACAGGCCAAGAGCATCATGATGCCAAGGCTGTTTTGTAAAAGCTATTCTGGAAAACATTATCAAAGTGAAAATGCACAGCTGCCTGTTTTGTGAAAAAGCGAGGCACCTCGTGTTACTAACTAAAGATACCATTTCTATAATACTAGAGTTTCATTCAAATAGCTGAGAACACACTATGGGGAAATTTGGGGCTACAAATGGGGAAATAAATATAATGCAGCACCTCCTATCCCTTAAATAGCTCACAATTCAGAAGAATAAAACAGAAATAAAAGCATTAAAAATTTGACTAGCAATGATTTGGAATCTATCACCATGAGATGAGATAAAACCATAGTATAGTTTGTAAAACTCAGGAAACAATGTTGTTTTAATAGGATTAAAACAAAAGTGTTCAATAAAAGTTAACAATATAATATACACTTTTAATAGAATTGAAGCAAAATAAAGCATTCATTAAAGCTTAACAACAATATAATATATACTTTTAAACATTATTACTTAGTAAAAATATGAAAAGTTGAGCTCAGTAACATCTACAAGGGTCAGTAAGCATAGTATTTTCTACAATATTCCAAGGTCCCAAAGAAAATGACTTAATTTACATATATATATTTCTGCTTTTTTAAAAGTGTGTTTGTTTGTTTTTGAGAGAGAGAGGGTAGGAGAGGGGCAGAGAAAGAGGGAGAGAGAATCCCAAGCAGACTATGCACTGTCAGCGCAAAGCCCGATTCAGGGCTCTAACTCAAAAACCATGAGCCCAAATCAAGAGTCAGGTACTTAACCGACTGAGCCACTCAGATGCCCTTATTTCTTCTTTCTGATGCAGTTTAGAATTTTCTAATTAGTAGCCACTGAGAGCCCGAAAGTGGATTCTCAGATTCATTATTTTGACAGGGAATAGCTGTAAAGTCACTGTACTGATAAAGGAAAGACTAAGTCAGTGTGACTAACAGTTTCTTTCCTGCCAACTTCTAGCTGCCCAGAAAGGCTGAATTATACTCACTTCATTGCAGATATAAAATCAGCGAACTTAAAGGGTTTTCTTCTTTATTATGGAGAAAAATAGAGGACAATAGTGGGGCTTAATATAATTTATAATAACTGATATAAACCATGAAAAACAATAGTTGCACATGAATGCCAAAAATGTGAACAAAATATTCCTTGGAATGTTAAAATAGTTTTAACTTTTTTCCTGAAATTATCAAATCTATGATTAGATCTAATAACCCTAAACTTTTTTTAAAGTTAAAGGAACCTAACAGCTCCTGGTAATAAGTGTCCTCAGAAACCTACCTCCCATACATTTTTGTTCGCACTCTTCCAGGCTTTCAAATCGATTCTGATTTCCTTCACATCCCCCATAAATAAATTCTTCACACTGTTGAGTGTGAATATTGAAGAAAAATCTCATAAGGATTGCTCTGCATGGGCCATTATCCGCTTTCAAAGCACAAAATGAATGTTCAAGTTTCAGTGGTGGCAACTCATCATCTACAAGGTAAAAATAAAAGAGATATGAGCCTTCATCAACACTGCAATAATGTTCTTTATTTCTTTACATTTCCTTTTCAGCACGTCCTAATTTATTGGAAAAAGTATGACAGAAACAACACAGGATGAAGAAACCATGACCAGTTATTCAAGATTATCAAACAGGTACACAAATTTTATAGACACACCAAATGAAACAGGTTTTATCAACTATTAAAATTTAACAGTTGATTATTGATTAGTAAAGGAAAATGTAGAATAGTTTTCTAGACTCTTGTTTGCATTTGCTTAAAAATATACCAGTTGATCAATATGGAACTGAGTAGCAATTGTAAGGTAACCAGTGTGTTGACATTACAAATAAATAGAGACATCTTTTTAAATTCAACAGTTTTTAAGGGCAGACCTTCATGGACAACTCTTTGATTTGTTCTCTCTAATCCACAGTTGTGTCATTTTTTACACATAAACAACTTGTTAAAAACAATATATCTATATTCATTTATATGCATACTATATCATACTATGCTAACCAATTATGAAAATTTGTTTTGATATTACAAATACCTATATATCATGGTTCATTCTTTTACTTACCGTGGTTGGTGACAGTGTTTTAGCAATGTTGGAAAAGGTTAAACAATCCTGTTTATGTTTTAAAAGAAAATGAGGCAATTCTTTTGATCTTGTGTTAGAAGTTTTCTCCTCAATAGTCAAGCATTTATTTTAGTCACAGAATAATTTCATATCTTGTGAAGGGAGTTGCACATACAGAAAACTCAACTACATTTTAAAAATTTTATCAAGTCTAATAATATTAATAGAGGCCTAATTTTAAATAAGTTGCATTTGCTTATAGACTTTATTGGTAAGATAGACACTGAAAATTCTGGCTGGTACTACCAAAATAATAAAGACTAAATGATGCCACTTAATAAAACTTCTTGAGTATTGTCTATAATATATTTTCTAAGACATTAAGTATTCACTATGTTCACTTTTGAGGGATACTGAAATATCAGAATGACCTAAACCAATTTGCCCTTCAGAGGGCAGCACTATTCTGCTAAATTAAAACTGATTAAGTCTAGGTATCTTCCCCAAAAGGGTTTTAATACACTGTGAAATAATTTACTTGGAAAAATATGAATGGATGTCATCATTTAAAAATATATAAAACATTTTAAAAGCATAAAATAAAAGAAAAAGTTTGTGTGTATAAATCATTGAGAAGAAAATCAATATTGAATTCCTGTAATTTCAAAACTTCTGTGAATTTTTTGAAAGAGAAGATAGGCATATCGTAAAATTTAGAATAGATAACTTTATCAAATTTCCTCTATCCTTCAGTTTTGTTATTTTAATGATCTGTGTTAAATAATGTCTAGCTTTAGCCGTATTTCAGTAATGTTAAAAGTCTTTGTGACAAAATAATTGGAATATTATTTTTTTATTTTCTATATGGTTCATAAAATGATAAGTATGACCTGAAATCTTAGAAGGATTAAAAATACAGCTTTCTAGGGGCGCCTGGGTGGCTTAGTCGGTTAAGCGTCCGACTTTCGCTTAGGTCATGATCTCGCGGTTCGTGGGTTTGAGCCCCGCGTCAGGCTCTGTGCTGACTGCCAGCTCAGAGCCTGGAGCCTGTTTCAGTCTGTGTCTCCCTCTCTCTCTGACCCTCCCCTGCTTACGCTGTCTCTCTCTCTCTCTCTCTCCTAGAAATAAATAAAAATATTTAAGAAAATATAAAAATACAGCTTTCTATACATAAGTTATTAATATGCTGCTTCATCCTTTCCACAGTAATTATTTATTAACATGGGAATTTTATCTCAACCCCTAATGCAACTTTTAACCTAAAAAATCTGAGTTTAATTTATAAAATACCATATTACCATTTTTATTTCTTTGATAACATAATTGACAGTTTTCTCACTTGAAATAAATGGAGCTGACAGAAATTATAGAATAGTAAATTTTCAGATTCCAAATATGATAAGGTAGAATAACATAGAATAGAGATTTATTATGACACATAGATCTTCATCTACAAAAGACATAGATACTTTCGGCACCAAACACTATTCTCATGAACTGGCTAATTAACAAGTTATAATACTGGTTAAACCTTTAATTAATTTGGATTTTATGGACGTGTGGACTTGTCGGCTTTCAGCTTCATATGGGGTTATGTGCAGTTGAAAAAATATAACTTGGGTTTTTATATGATATTTTTTAATAGTTTTTACACTAATGATATAATGTCCCAAAAGCCAATGTCTATAATATATATGTAAATAGTTTACCAAATGAGTAAATAACTATTGATTGACATATATAAATTTAAATCTCATTTCTTCTTTCTAATTATGTACCTAATATTTATGCTGATGAACTTACTTGACTATGATTAGCTTTAAAATAACTCTAAAAAATTAAAAAATTAACAAATAAAATAAACTGTCTATCAAAGCATATTAAAAGTTTCTGGCACCTAATAATATGTGTACTTCAGAATTATAATTTGCTTTAAATATTTTAGGCATCCCTAAAATTTTTAATTTTCTTAAATTATACACAGGTATTTTTTCTATAGTTCATTACATGTTAAATATATAATAGGACTTATATATAATATATATACATTATATATAACATTATTTTATTGAGATAGTAAAATATTTTCCATAGATAAATATGTAAATATAAAGAAAAAATAATTTATGAAAAAAATGTTTCCCATTCATCACTGAACTTACAATTGTCAGTTTAAGTTAAAAAATAATTGAAAGCCTTTTCTGAGTAGTAGTATATTTGTGAATAATTCTAAGTGCTGCTTATATTACCTTTCTTAAAAATTTAGAATACTGTGACTGACATTCTGACCTGTTAAAAGTTGTGAGAAGCTAGAAACTTTGCCTTAAAGACCTTAAGCAGTGCACTTTACTGAGAGCAGACGCACGGTAAATATTATTGCATTAGCATGGTGTGTTTGTGGATGCATTTTTATGTGACTGTAAAAAATTTGACCTGTCAGTTCTATAAATATCTTATCTTAGAATAGGTCTCAGGATCTCAGGGGTCACATAAATAATTTTGAGAATTAGCTAGGAATGATAATATTCTGATGTTTTGAAGCTTATGGCTTATATCCCCTTATTTCAAAAATTCCTATTGCACTCATACAATATTATGGTCCCTGATTCCCACATTAATGCTACTTCAGATCTTCACAGACCAAATGATTGAAGCAGTACTTTAGGCAGGTGCCTTTAATACAATTCTCTACCTGTAGAACCCAGGGAGCTTTACTTAATACCGGAGTGGCTACAGGTATTTAGGAGAACTATTTATTATAAATAATAATTTATAGAAGATTTTTTTCTCACTGATGAGTCCTCTGATTTTGACTTTTGATGTATTAGTAGTCCTTTTCATCATGCCGAAACTTACTTTACATTTTCTCTATTAAGCACATACTGCTTCCTCAACTTGCTATTTAGTAATGATGCCACCAGGTGGCAGGCCACCACCACAAAAATGAAAGAGTACCATATTTATCCCTGTAGTGGTAATAACAGCTATTGTTTACGAATAATTCTGCCCCAGATATTTTGTAATTGTATTATTTAACAATTGCAACAACCTTCTGAATTAGGTATCTTTAGATACCATTTTTAAAATTATAAAATAGCAGTAGAGGAATTAATTGCTCAGTTCACACTGTAAGTGCTGGTTTTAGAACTGACCCCCACATAGTTTTACACCAGATATCTCACACATTCTTAAAATTAAGTGATACTGTCATAGATCTGCATGACTGAGATTCTTAGATTGGCATTTCGGTCAAGCACATAGATTTAATCCTAGAATTTCCACTCAATACATTTTTTTCTCAAATTCCCTTTATAAAAAGTAAAAATGTTTCAATGATGAAAGCAGGTGATTTTACAGCAGCTTCCCAAATGAAACACTAAGAATTAACTACAAACAATATTTTATTAATTTATTATCTAGTTCTTCATCTTTACTGTTCACATTTTAATGCATTTTTCAGATGAATCATGTATTAGAATATTCTGTTGTCCTGTCAGCTTATGACCCACACTTTGCACAACATCGCTGACGTGGGGGAGTGATGAACATGCTCTTGGATATGGGGACATGACACTCCGTCCAAAAGGGATGGAAGTCTGTGTTGTTTTTTGTTTTTTTGGATAAATCCTTTTGAAAATTAACAATGGTGTCTTGATTGCGTCAGGCAGTGCGTGGTCAGGGCAGCTGTGATAGTACATTAGTTCGCAGCAGACCCCCCTCTTCCCCCGGCCCCGACACACACACCACTCTCATGTAGCATGCAGACACTGAAGACTTGCTTACATAAACATTCAGGAAGTTCAAGGTGTGTTTGTGTGTAATAAGATACCTAAGCTTTCTGGAGGGTCAGGGAGAGTTTTCCTGAGACTTGAAACTGAGACTTGAGGCAAGTGTTAGTGACAAGGATCTGCCTAACACCATGGAACTAGAAAACACATACAGAGCAGTGTAACAGGAATTTAATCTGATGCAGCCAGACAAACAAAATTATGGTTTATATTATATCATTTTTGTCATGGATTTCTTGTATTTTATGTCTCACATTCTGAGGATTACAGTCTCACGCTCCCTTCCCCCTGTCCTGAGATATGGGATAGAGGCTCATGATAATATTTGGGGATATGTCATGTCCCTTTTATTTTTTTATTTTATTTTTTTAATTTTTTTTTTTTATTTCTAGGAGAGAGAGAGAGAGAGAGACAGCGTGAGCAGGGGAGGGTCAGAGGGAGAGGGAGTCAGAGACTGAAACAGGCTCCAGGTTCTGAGCTGGCAGTCAGCACAGAGCCCGACGCGGGGCTCGAACCCACGAACCGCGAGATCATGACCTAAGCGAAAGTCGGACGCTTAACCGACTAAGCCACCCAGGCGCCCCGACACCTGCTTTTCTTTAAATGCTCCCTGCTAATTTTCGCTCTCCCATGCTAAGAGAATTAAAAAAAAAAAAAAAAAAAAGTTTTAGTCACTACTGTTTTCTATTATAAAAAAGTTTATTGTATTTCATTCCCCTTGCTGGTTAGACTGATTAAGAAAATGTCTAATCTTCCCTTGTGAGAGACGTGATACAACCTTATGTTTTCCTATAAGATAATTCAGTGAAATGGTGTACTTCTATGAAAAGATGGCATGACCTTGGCACAGTGTGATAAGTGGTATCTTCAAAATGGAATGGATTCTGATATGGAATCAGGTTATTGCAAGAATAATTTAAAAAAAAAAAAAAAACCCTAAACCCCAAAACTGCTTAAGACTGTGCAGCCAGTCAGTTTAGTGATCTTCAAGTCTAACTTTGAGATAAATTTTCTTAGCCAGCTTAGTTTGTTCTGAATTTATCCAGAGATTTTAAACTTGGGCTTAATTATTGATGGGTTAATTCTGGTTTCTTGGCCAACTGTGGCAACAACAATTCAAGATTCTTATGGTTACTTGGTGTGCATTTTCTCAGTCTAACTGAAGAGATTAGGTTGGATGAATATTGGGAATCCTTTCTCCTCCCACTTCCCATGGGTTGCCTGCTGTTTCCCTTTTGGGACTTTATTCTCTACATTCCTTATCTGCTCAACTTCCAAAATATTGGAAGCCATCTCTTTTGATAAATGGGACAAATGAAGAATTAGAGCTTATTTCATAATATCTAAATTCTCATTTTATAAGGCACATTATAGTATTTACTTTATTAAATCGAGTTTCATCTTTAGGAAGTTTTCATAACAATTTTTTTCAGTGACTATAAATAGAGCAGTCTCCCTGTGAAACTGAGATTCTCGAGAACGTTTCTGACTCATCACTGCCTCCCCAGGACCTACCAGTCTCAGGCACATAAAATATATATATTTAGTCTTATCAAAAGGAAATATACTAAATGAAATCCCTTTAAAGAATGGTTAGGGGCGCCTGGGTGGCTTAGTCGGTTGGGCGTCCGACTTTCGCTTGGGTCATGATCTCGCGGTTCGTGGGTTCGAGCCCCGCGTCGGGCTCTGTGCTGACTGCCAGCTCAGAGCCTGGAGCCTGTTTCAGTCTGTGACTCCCTCTCTCTCTGACCCTCCCCTGCTCACGCTGTCTCTCTCTCTCTCCTAAAAGTAAATAAAACATTAAAAAAAAAAAAAAAAGAATGGTTAGATATATGAAATAAAAATGTATTTATGGAAGTCTTTTGTACATCATAAACATTCCATACAAATAGAAGCTATCACTTTGTTCACATTCTCTCACTATTACCAGTGACTTGAGACTTCTATCAAAAATTACCAGTTTGCCACAAAAATACTACTTTTAAGAAAGAAGCCTACACTAACAATCAGGGTACAATCTTCTCTTTGTTCTATTGCTGATTGTTAATATTTTGTTTTTAGATACAGAGCTTCTGGGATGAGAACTAACTTGCATTAAGCCAAATCACCTACTGTTCTGGGTGACTAGGTTCTCACACTGGACTCATCTGGAAAGTTCCTATTTTGAGAATAAGGAGAGAATGGCTGAAGCCTCAGATGTCTGTAGTTTCCTTTTTCTTTTCTCACTTTTCCCAGCCAAAGGTGGCATCACAGTTCACCGAGAGCTGTTTCTACAGCACTTTACTCCCTGCAGTTGTCCAGAGATACTTCAATGTTGAGATTTTATAACCTGAAAAAAAGGAGACTTTCTTGCTCAAGTGACTTTTTTTGGGTCTAAGTTTCTTTTTTTCTTTTTTTTTTTTTTTACATTTTACATAGAAGACATTTCCCAAGAAAAAATCACTTCTGCAAAAGTAACATTCTTCTATACACTGGAGAAAATATACTAAATTTTTGAATTAAAATTGAGAGCTTTAACGAGCTGAAAAAGATGAATGCTTCTAACATTTTACCTGTAATGTCTGTATAATCTTCAGCATCCTTGGCAACAGCCTTAAGAGAGGCAGAGGCACAGTTAAGCAGCAGATACACAGAAGCCCAAAAAATCTGTTCTTTCTTCATTGTAGAAATGATCTCTGAAATACAGAACCCAGATATATTTAATTAGAAGTTAATGTTGAATTACCTATGGACTCATAGGAATCTTATGCATGCCTCCACATGTAAATTTCTATGACATTTAATGTGTATTCTCACACACTTTTGTCCACAAATTCCATGAATCATATTTAAAATGTGTGCATGTAGCATTTACTACTGTAGACAAACATACTTTCAGGGCATATGACTAATATTATTCCAGTACACAGTCACATTTCAACCTCAAAAACACAAATGGAAATGGCAGTAATTGAGAGAATGGGTAAATCCTGATCAACATGGCTAAGTACGCATTAAGATCCATTTTTGTATGCAATTCTATCTGCATCAATTCTATGCAAGAGTATTGCTATTCTTCTTTCCCAGTCAGAGTTATATTTTAATATTTGGTGTATATTTTCTATTATTTCACTCATGCAGTCAATGTTCAATTCCTGACTTCACTTTCCCTTTGCTTCAGTACTTCTTTTAAAAAAGAAAGGCATTTTCCAAATTTTTGTCTTTGTTTCCTTTAAAATAGATTTATTTTTTATAACCAATTTCCTAACCAGATTTTCTATGAGAGAGCAAACAGAACTGTGGAACAATAAATGTTTAGCAGCATTCTATTGAGTCCTTTACCCTGGTCCTTCCACCCTCAATTTAGGGAGTTATCTGATTCAAAAGAGTTTAACAGAAGAGGGACTTTAAGTGATAAACCAACCCATTTACACTCTGAGGGAAATAGATTTCAGCAGGAAAGTGAGACTTCCTTTTACAAAATGATTTAGAGATCCACAGTGAAAAAAAAAAAAAAAGGAACACTACACTGAAATTTTTTAAAGGCTCTGTCTCCTTTGGATTCAAAAATGGAAGGAAATGTGTTCAGGCAGCACAGGAAGAGAAAAAGAAGGGATGTATGCACATGTTCAGCACTGATATTATCAGCGTCAGGAAGGAAAAAAATTCTTATCTGTAAATATGCACAAATGCAAAAAAGGACATTCCATCTAAAACAATTTAGAGAATTCTATGTTTATGCCTGTAACAAATCATAGCTGCGTTATACACCATTAAGGGTATGAAGCTTTATAATAAATAATGAAATAATACCATTTTGCTTTAAACTTCATAAAAATTACTAGGGAAATGTATAGCCTATTTTCTCACAACACTTGTAAATGTTAACATACATCTGATTTTTAGTCAATAGCAGTAATACATACCTTCTATTATATTATAAACTATTTGAATCCACAAATATGTATACATATGTGTATATATATATATATATATATAATTTTGAAGAGTCTATCAGCTAAAATTTCTAGTCTTTGTCTTGCTTCTGAAAATGTATTTTTCAAGGACTCTTCTATTTCCATTAGTTTCTTTGAGATGTACAATGCTATTGTATCTTGAGTGTAAAATATAGCATGTTTTTGTGTCCCATGGTTTAGGGAGCAGGCTGAGGTTGGGTGCCTGAAGAACTTGATGAGAATTTGGGCTCCAAACTAAGTTACTTTCTTTAAAAATATTGGCCTAGAGTGTTGTCTAACTTTAGTAGTTTTAGACTTTCCTTAGTTGTAAGAAACAGAAGGCAGCTCAGACAGTTTAGGTCAAAAGGCCATCAGCTTATTCATTCTAGACAAGGTGGAATGATCTAGGCTCAGAAATAATCTAGGCTCAGAAAGGAAAGGTTTGTTGTTGGATCTGAGAGTCTGGGAGCTGCTATTGCCAGGAGTTGCTCATTGCTACTGCACTCCTTAGACAAGCTTTATTACCCCTCACTCAGGGCAGCCCAGCCTTCTCTACATAGTAGTATGCACAACATTGAAATTTCCCAAGTTTTAAACCTTAAAACACTCCATCAAAACAATGTGAGGGGCTCCTGGGTGGCTCAGTTGGTTAAGCGTCGGACTTCGGCTCAGGTCATGATCTCATGGTTGGTGAGTTAGAGCCCTGCGTCAGGCTCTGTGCTGACAGCTCAGAGCCTGGAGCCTGCTTCAGATTCTCTTTCCCTCTCTCTCTGCCCCTCCTCCACTCATGCTGCCTCTCTCTCAAAAATAAAAATAAAAATAAATAAATATTAAAAAATTAATGTGACTACTGCTTTTTATGGACTAGTTTCAAAAAGCTTGAGAATAGGACCGATGGTTTCAATTTGGAAGAATTGAAACTTTCGGATGCCCCACTTTTGGACCAGTACATTTAAGATGAAAAGCTGTTGGGAGACTGGAATCGATTTGAGGGAGCGGAAACAGGCTTGTTTCAGGTTTGGAAAATAGGAAAATGTGGTAATATTGTAAACCTTAACATAGCATATATGTTTTAGGATGGAAAAGTATAGCTCTGGGGAGGAGTGGATTGTTGCTTCCAGAAGAAAGGAAGGGTGTCGGACAGATAAAACTATGAGAATTCACTGTAGCAGGCTATAGCAAATTAACAACTGATCCAGAATTTGAAACCAAGTTAGCAGATTACTAGTCCAGTGCTTTTTCTTCTCCACAATGTTGCCTCGGAAGATTGATCAAAAGCAATAAACCTCCCAGAGCAAAAGACTGATTTGGGCACACCACTGAAAAGCTACTATAATTTGTTATGACACTGGTGACTCCGTGATTTGTGGAGATCACTTAGCATGAACTGACTGAATTACATATCATTGTAATTAATTTCTTTTTAAAACTTCCGAAAAACATCACTAAGTTACAATACAAAATGGCAAACATGATAGCAAACCCAAACTGAAGCTGTGCATCAGTTAACTCAGTATAACTTTCTGCATTCTACTTTCTTGAATATCTGGGCCCATTAAAAATATCTACTACCCAACCTGCCATCATACAGAATGACTGATTCAAAGGAATTCAAAGATCTGAATGTGAAAGATAAAACATCAAATCTTATAAAAGAAACATAGGATAATATTTCCTGACAAGGTTGACAAAGATTTCTGAATCAGGACATAGCACCAATTATAAAATAAATACTGTTAATGACATTTCAGTAAAATCAAGAACTTCTGCTCATCAAGATAAGTACCATTAAGACACAGCAAAGGAAGTTGTGAGAAAGTGTTTGAAACTTATATATCTGAAGATTATACATTGAAAATATATAAGGAATTACAAGTAAATATCCAATTAAAATGGTTTAAGATTGAACAGGCACTTATCAAAAGATTATATGTAAATGGAAAACAAGCATATTAAAAGAGACTCAACATAGTCATCAAAAAATTAAAAATAGCACTATTGTGAGATACTGCAAGGGTAGTATCTCTTATGAAAGAGATCCCACAAATATCCCTCATCCCTTTCACTGTGTGAGGACAGAGCAAGAGGTGCCAGCTGTGAACCAGGTGGGCCCTAAGTCTTCAAGTCCCCTTTAATTTCTAATTCAATATGAAGGTATTTCAGGAAGAATCTGTTATATGAATGTGTTGTGTTAGTGACTAGTGTGCATGATAAGATGTTAGGCACCAAGAGAGATTTACAAATCTAGAGGAATCCTTGACCCTTAGGAATTTACATGTAACCAACAGAGTTAAATAAAAATACAATGTTAACAACAATGCCTGGATAAATCATCATGATAATTTTTGTATATGCCAGGTACATAGCAGTGGACAATAAATGCATGTTAAATTAATTTAAATAAAAATAGTATTTATCTTTTGGGGCCAAAAACTAAAAATCCTACACTTAGCTCGGCCAGCAGCCTATGTAACCTTTGGAAATAAATTTATATTTTTACACCTGATTTATAAAACGCATGACTTTGGCTACATTGTCCTTAAATTCCATTTAAGTTCTAAAATTTTATGCATTTTAATGAACACATTTTATACACTTCACAGAATAATCTATAGTTATATAGTTTACATTTTCTATTCACTTTAGTGCTAATTTGCAGCGTCAAATTTATCCTTTTAAGTCAAGAAGTGTTCTCAGAACATGAGTTCAGCAAGTTGTAATTAGTTGTTAGCTAAAAATATATATTTATGTTGGAATTAAAAAACTTGAGCTTCTCAACTGTAGGACTTTTATAGGATCCTCATTATTGTAATGTACAATTATATCTTCTATGGGAGAATATAGTAAATGCATTTCCTGACTTTTATGGGACTATTGTCCCATAACATAATTTTGGGAAATACTTTGACAAATAATGTTACATTTAAGGAAAAGTTCGTAGATTTTCTGAACCAGAAAAATATGAAAAAGCACAATGTGATCTGTGCTTTACTAAAATCCAGCATATATGGAAAGATGCCAAGAAGGCAAAATTTAAGTGGAATTAACAGCTAGACTGTTGCAGAAGGTCAGGGAGTTATCAGTGAAACCACAGAGAAAAGAGCAGGTGGGAGAGACTTTTTGAGTTAAGTATTGATAAAACTGAGAAATTGAATAAATACAGGATAAGAAGGGCAGATAATTCAAGTACATCCTGAGTAAATTGTTGTGCAAATCATAGAAATAGGGACACTAATATAAGTATTGATTGGTGAATATTAGGAATGAATTCAGTCTGGACAGATTGTATGTGAAGGTTACGTTTTCTAAGTGGGCCTGTATAAAAGCAGTTAAAGATTTAAGACAGGAGCTGGGAAATGTTTTGCTCTGTCATCATGATCATCATCATCATGAAGCAGGGTCATTTCACCAAGAGAAAGGGTACCCAATAAGTCATTTCCAGCTCCCCTTCAATTTTACTTCCTGTCTTTCCTATAATTGCTTGGCTTTGTGGATACTGCCTACTAATCTCTTGGCCTCACTGAAACTGCTAATTCTTGAACAAACCATATATTTTCTAGGTTTAATATTTTGAAACTACTATTTTTAATTAATTTGAGAGAAGGGTGATGAGAGGGGCAGAAGCAGAGAGAGAGAGATCGAGAGAATTCCAAGCGGGCTCCATGCTCAGTGCAGAGCCCAAAGGAGGGCTCCATCCCATGACCCTGGGATCATGACCTGAGCTGAAATTAAGAGTCACTCAACCAACTGATCCACCCAGGCACCCCCAAAACCACTATTTCTTTTTTTTAAAAAAATTTAATGTCTTTATTTTATTTTGAGGGACAGAAACAGAGAGTGAGCAGGAGAGGGTCAGAGAGAGAGGGAGACACAGAATCTGAAGCAGGCTCCAGGCTCTGAGCTAGCTGTCAGCACAGAGCCCGATGTGAGTCTCGAACCCACGGAAAGTGAGATCATAACCGACTGAGCCACCCAGGCGCCCCCAAAACCACTATTTCTTATCATGGGAATACTCTTCTCTGAGATACTGGATTCACAGACTCCCTTCTTTAGTTAGTACCCTTTTCAGTTATCCTCTCCTGCAAAAGATTTTCTTGGAGCACCATATTTAAAAAGTAACCAGCACCAGTTCCTTATCATTCTCTATCCCAATAACCTGTTTTTTAATTTTTAAGCTTCTTTGTCTCTTCATTACTGAACTATATAAGTTCTGTGTCTATTATTAACATAAAATCTTTGCCAAATAGATACATTATAAATATTTTATCTTGATTTATGGCTTAGTTCTTCATTTTCATGTGTCAAGCACCAATTTTTATTTTTAATACACTTGATTTTTAAAAATAATTCAGTAGTTCAGTAACTATCAGCATATCTAAGGAGTTGTGCAAACATTGCCCCTGTGAGATTAGAATATTTCATCACCCTATAAGGAAACTCCACACCCTTTAGCCATTTACCTCCTCCCTTCCCAATTTCCCCATTCCACATCTGTAGGTAACCATTATCTAATTTCTGTCTCTATATATCACCTAACTATAGATATTTCATATAAATGAAACAATACACTAAATGGCTTTTTGTGTCTAGCTTCTTTAATTTAGCATAAGGTTTTCAAGGTTCATCCATGCTGTAGCATGTGTCAGGACTTCACTGTATGGACACACAATAATTATCAGTTTATTAGTCAATGAGCATTTGTGCTCTTTCCACTTTTTGGATGTTAAGAATGCCATTGTGAACACTTATGCACAAGTTTCTGTGCAGACATACAGTTTCATTTCTCTTGGGTATATAACTAGGAGTGGAATTACTGGATCATATGGTAATTTTATTTAATCTTTTAAGGAACTGCTAAAGCAGCTGCACCATTTCACATTCTGCTAGTAATGTCTTACTTTTTTTTTGAATAACACTTATCACTACTTATATGTTTACTTGTGTACATATTCACTGTCTACATCATTAAAGCATTTTCCATTGTGAGCATAGGCACTTTATACAGCGTTCATAATTCTGTGTTCAATAACCCAAAACTAAGTAATACGTGATAATTTGAGTATACTTTGTGAGCTAAAATTAGATTATAGTATAGATCTTTGGGTATATCCATGCAGTTTTATTTCTCCTACCAAAAAATAAAGAGATTAGAAGCAAATGTGAGAGAGTGGCCATCCATCCATATTTATTTTTCTAAATGCAATTGTCTTTTTTAGATTGCGTACTCTACTTTTCTGGAAGTATGAGATATTTCAATTGAAAAAAATTTTAAAGGAAATTTTTAAAGGAAGAAGTAACATGAATAGAGTAGATTTGGTGTTTGTAAAATTCTACCTAAGTAGATTTTCCAAATCAAAGGAGGAAAAAGAACAATTGCTAAAACCCAATCCAAAGAGATGGTAGTGTGTAGGAGGGATGGCTAAAAGTGTACTTAGAGGGGCACCTGAGTGGCCCAGTCAGTTAAGCCACCAAATCAGTGGCTTATTTCAGCTTAGGTCATATTCACATGATTCCTGAGGTCAAGCCTTCTGTTGTACAGTCAATGAAGAGCCAGCTTAGGATTCTCTCTCCCTCTCTCTCTCTGACCCTCTCCTGCTCTCTTTCTCTCTTTGTGAAAATAAACAAATAAACATTTTTTAAAAGTGTACTTAGAAATAAGTAGGAGAAAAAAAAAAAAGAAATAAGTAGGAGAAAGAAATGTATCATTTGATATTTCACAGTATTAATTTCACATTAATATTCTTGAGAGATTATATGAAGTGGTCTATATGAATCTAGGAAGTGAGGAGCCAAAAATGGAAAGGAAAAGGTAAGAACCTTGATATTTTCACTTGTTAAGGATATAAATTTATCTAAGAACTTTCTATCAACTATAAACCCCTTAAAAATATGGGTACTGGGGTGGTTTAGTCAGTTGAGTGTCAGACTCTTGATCTTGGCTTCGGTCATGATCCCAGGGTCATGGGATTGAGTCCTGTGTTGGGCTCCACGCTAAATGTGGAGCCTGCTTAAGATTCTTTCTCTCTTTGTCCCTCTGCCCCCCAGAAAATCTTATTCTACTTGAAATATTATACCCATCTTAAGAAAACTGAGGCTCAGAAAAGAAGTATAATTTTTCCAAATAATGAGACAGAGCTAATATTTGTATGCATGTTTCTGTAACTCCAGAGCTCATGGTCATATCACCATACCAAACTGCCTTCCCTAGAATTGGGGAATTATGTCTTCAGCAATATATACAAAGCACTCAGCTTCTGACTGCCTACAAAGTTACTCTGATTTGCTTGGAAATTATATCACTGTAGTAGAGATGGCTATATCCCTTATGGAAACCCAGAGCCATCCAGTCAATCCAAATATTGTCCCATGCTGTGATCACAAGTAATATCTTTCCTTCCTCCCTTCCTTTTTTCCTTTTTCTCTTCTGTTTTTCCTGTCTTCCTTCCTCCTTTCTTTCCTTCCCCCCTCTCTTCCATCCTTCCTTCCATCTCTTCTTCCTTGCTTCCTCTCACCCTCCACCTACCTTCTGTCTTTTCTCTTTTTTAGGTTTGTTTAGTGGTGAACAGAAGGAATCTGGAGTGGGACTGTGCTATGGTCTTTGTGTCCCACTACAAATTCATATGATGTCTTAACACCCCCAATACCTCAAACTGTGTTATATTTGGAGATAAGGCCTTTAAAGAGATAATTAAGGACGAGTGAGATTGAGGCGGGTTCTAATCCAATTATGGTTGGTGTCCTTATATAAACAAGAGGAAAAATTAGTATACGATACACACAGAGGAAAGACTTACTACCTATAAGCCCAGAAGACAGGCCTCAAAAACAATCAGTCCTCATAGACACCTTCACCTTGAACTTCTAGCTTTCTAGATGTGATGAAATAAACTTCTGTTGTTTAAGCTACACAGTCTGTGGCATACTATTTATTATGGCAGCTGTGGCAAACTAGTACAGACAGTACAACTTCAAATACAAGGTTAGTAACTTACCAATTATGTGAATTTGACAATATACTTATCCCTTCTTTACCTCTGTTTACTCATCTATAAAATGGATATTTTACTAGAACCTACCTCACTGGGTGTGAGGGTTAAATGTAAAGGAATTAGAATGGTGACTATTCAAAAATTGAACTATTGGGACCTCATCAAAATTAAAATCTTCTGCACGGCAAAGAAAACAATCCACAAAACTAATAGGCAACTGACAGAATGGGAAAAGATAGTTGCAAATGACATATAGAGATAAAGGGCTAGTATCCAAAATCTATAAGGAACTCACCAAACTCCACACCCGAAAAACAATCCAGTGAAGAAATGGGCAGAAGATATGAACAGACACTTCTCCAAAGAGGACATCCAGATGGCCAACAGACACATGAAACGATGCTCAGCATCCCTCCTCATCAGGGAAATACAGATCAAAACCATACTGAGATACCACCATCTCATGCCAGTCAGAGTGGCTAAAATGAACAAATCAGGAGACTCTAGATGCTGGCGAGGATGTGGAGAAATGGGCACCCTCCTACACTGTTGGTGGGAATGTAAACTGGTGCAACCCCTCTGGAAAACAGTATGGAGATTCCTCAAAAAATTAATAATAGAACTCCTCTAGGACCCAGCAATAGCACTGCTAGGAATTTACCCAAGGGATACAGGAGTGCTGATGCCTAGGGGCCCATGGACCCCAATGTTCATAGCAGCACTCTCCACAATAGCCAAAACATGGAAAGAGCCTAAGTGTCCATCAACTGATGAATGGATCAAGAAGATGTGGTTTATCTATATAATGGAATACTACATGGCAATGAGAAAGAATGAAATCTGACCATGTGTAGCAACATGGATGGACCTTGAGGGTGTTATGCTGAGCGAAATAAGTCAGGCAAGGAAGGACAGATACCATATATTTGCATGGATAGGAGGATTAGGAGGAACTTAATGGAGGACCGTGGGGGAGGAGAAGGGGAAAAATAGTTAGGGAGAGGGAGGGAGGCAAACCATGAGAGACTTTTGAAAGCTGAGAACACACTGAGGGCTGATGGGGGTGGGGGAGGGGAAGGGGGTGATGGGCATGGAGGAGGGCACTTGTGGGGATGAGCACTGGGTGTTATATGGAAACCAACTTGACAATAAACTATTAAAAAATAAAATAAAATAAAGTAATTAAAATGTCAACATTAATTTTAAAGTGGACTAACATGAGCATTAAGTAATAAAAAGAGATCTCATTATTTCTGAGTTGAAATCCATATTATAGTCAAACTTAAGAAATGCATGTTGACAAAAAAGGAAAAAGTTCTCAAAGAACTTTTATCAAAACATTTATCGAATTTTTTTCTTTCTTCTCATTTCAATTAAATTCAATAAATGGATATTCAGCAACTCCTGTTTGTCAATTGAAGAATCATACAACTTGTTAAAATGTTGATAAGATTACAGGTGAAAACAAATTATAGGTGACAAAAGCTAATCATAATTTAGTTTATCTTTGCTTATAAGTTTATAGCTTACTTTGAAATTCTTTTTTGAAATGAGGCAGGAAAAAATAAATAAAAAGGTCAAAAAATAAAGTAAAAAAAAAAAAGAATGGTGACTATTCAGTAAATTTTAGCCATTATAATTTGTATAAGTAAATTTTGACCCCATGTTGGATACACTGTAAAACTGGAAGCTCAGTATTCATGGAGTTTATTCTTTCCTGAGAATGTTATCTCAAATTCTCTGAAGGTCTAGAAAATAATTGAAAATATAGCACTAATTTGGAAAGATATTAGGGACAAGCTGAGAAACATTTTGGTTCTAATTTGGTTAGTATGGAAGCCAAAAATTCCTGGGCTACAAATTAGAAAGTGAACAGTACAGATCTTAAGGTAAAGTGAATATTCTAAGGATCACAGTCAAGCAGAGCTAGAAATATGTTGGCAGTTTGGCTTTGGTGACTGGAAGAGAACTCAGAAAGAATGGCAGTGGATATTGATGTGAACGAGAACTTATGACAGGATTCAAAGAGCCAAAAGTTCACAGAGAATGGACGAGGACAAGCATAGGCTGGAATTACAGCATTAGATTTCATTAGACATCATTTTGGGAAAGACATGACACAATATGTGGACAGTTACTGATCTATTCTACCTTTAGTTCCGGGGACATACTCCTGTTATTTTATCATCTTGAAATTAATCTGGAAAAATTACATTTTGTGTTTACTTATGTATTATTAGCATTGTGCTTATATAATTGAAAAGCTTTGGTTCAAATGTTCTTTTTCACATATTGTTGAACTTCTTTTTTAAAGTTTTCCTATTAATTTACAAGATCAAGGCATACTTTGCTATGTCTAAGAGAAAGGAATTTCATTTTGGCTGCTTCTTTGTGGTGTACCAATGAAAGACAGGACAGACAAATCTGACAACCAGAAAAGAGGAAAAAAATAGCTTGAAGCATAATTCCAATTTTCTGCTCAGCAGTGGCTAATGTTGTTTTTCTCTTGGTGTTTATTGCTGCCATCCACTCAATTTGGCTGATCCCAGTGGGGGGGGGGGGGTACCTTTCTGCCCACGACAATCTGGAGCCTGCTTTTATCTTTAACCTATGTGCCTTCTTTGCTCTTTCTCATTTTGGGTGAGTTAGCTGCACACTAACACCAAGGTTAAGGAATGAAGAAGTGAAAAATTAGAATAAAACTTATAGTGAGAGAAGAGAAAGATAAAAACATTCTAGGGATTCTTCTAGTTTTCTATTTTCTCTCTTTTTTTTTTTTGAAGTTCATTTTTTATAAGCAGTATTTTCAATATTCATAATGACCAAGGTCCAGAAATGGGTTTTTGTTAAAAACTATTTTTAATAGGCTTCCAACTCTTGTTCCTGACTAGAGAGTTTCTGAACTTGGATAATCTCAGTAAGAGATTTGAGAGGCAGATTCTTTTCTCAGGAAAAAAGTATTTTTTAAATAAATACATTGTGGGAATGCAAATGTTTGGGTGGTTTCTCAAGAGAGGTCTAAGGTTGTGTGACTGCACATTTGCCACATACTAAATCTAACGAGTCTGTACAGAGCCTTCTTTATCTCTTTATGAACTTCCCCCAGGTCCACATTCTTGGAACACTGAGTCATCATTATAAGCATTATTTTGACATCAGTATTATTTATCTATGAAATAAGATTAAAATTAAGATAAATGTGATGAGATCCTGGCTATATGGAATATACACCACATTTATTTTAACAAATGATATTAGAAGTACAAATATATAGCATTTTAAATCATTTTTTATAAAGTGTTAACATTTTTTGAAGCAATTTCTTATCTATTAGGTCACTGTATTTTGACAATAATGTTATACAGCCAACGGGACAGGTATACTGACTTTATGTTAGAGATGCATGAGGTGTTTTCCAACATCACATAGCTAGGTGGCTAGTAAGTGACAGAGGCAAGACCAGATCCTCAACTTTCCCAACGTTTCCTTAAAATAAAGAAGACTTATGGGATAGAGACTAATTACAATTCAGGGAAATATTATTCAGTATATTAATTACTGATATCTGTATGTATTTCTCTTTGAAATATTACCTTTACTGGAAATTAAAGACTATGAGTAGGCAATATCACCAAAGGAACTACAGGATAAGAACCAGTTTCTCTGGTTGCTAATCCTACAAGTATAATCAACTAACCAATATAAGAAAATAGCCTGAAACAGGCATCTAGGGAGAAAATCTAAATGAAGACTCAATCTATAATATGTATATTAATCCCAAATAATTCTAGAGCTAACTATAATTATATGGTTGATATGGGGCTCAAACAAAATAGGAGTTTGCTCTTTTCAACTTGGTCTTTAGCCAAGATTTTATTTTATTTTTTATGTTTGTATATGTGTTCTATTTCCTCTAAAATTTGGGTAAAAAAGAAAATACATTGCTTTAAAGATTTTCAATTACCTTTTTTGTTGTTCCTTTGTGTGATTTGTTCTAATCTACTCATTCAATCTTTGACTACTGGGTGAATTTCTGTGTCCTCTTCTCAAGTATAAGAGAAACCACCCGCCCCCCATGTTTTTTTTAAGGCTTTGACCTATGCCCTTCTTGAATGTGGTTAGCTAAGGCTTGAGTCGAAAACCAACTTCCCATATTTATAGATAGAGTGATGTAGAAATAAATATAACAAAATAATCACTAATGGGACACCTGGGTGGCTCAGTCAGGTAAGCATCAGTTTCTTTCGTATTTATTATAAAAAAATGTCAATAGAGAAGTAATGTAAGAAAAGAAATGTATATATAGAAATTGTTTCTATTTGTATTTTGCACTTGATTATAATTTTCATAATGCTAATTTAACTTTTCCATTCAGAAATATATATAGTACATTCCTCTTTCAACAGAATTTCTCTGATTATAATAAGCTTATAAATTTTAGGTAACTGGAAATATTATTTTTTCCCATCTCTGCAATGGAAAAAATGCAAATTTTTTATTAATAAAACCATTTAGAAATCATCTATTTCATTTGTGTTTGATTCTATCTAGAAAAAAACATAGTTTATTATCACTTAGTTTTCATCTAAGTGATGTATCTATAAAAATGGAAAGCAATCATTCTATGGCAGTTAATAGGGAATGAGAGTGGGAAAATGGGGAATATATTGTTCAAGTGTACAAATTTGCAACCAGTAGATAAAAGAGTCCTGGATATCTAATGTACAGCATGATATTTATAGACAATAATACTGTTGTATAAATTTCAAAGATATTAACAGGTGACTTAATTGTTCCCACCACAAAAAACAAATGATAATTATGTGATGCAATGGAGATGTTAGCTAATGTGGTAATAATCATATTGCAATATACAAATGTATCAAATCAACATATACACCTTGAACATACACAAGTTATATGTCAATTATGTCTCAATAAATGTTTTTTTAAATAAAGTAAGCATCCTATTTGGTATTGTTAAGATAATATGAACCAAAGGTAAAATTTACTTTGACTATGTATTATTAATTATAATAGATTTAAATACCTTCATTCTAAGTGGGAGAGTAGCACTGACAGACTGATGATTTTCTAACCAGCTGATCTCATTTTAATATTTACAAAATTAAAACAGTCTTCTTAAACAGGGAAAGTAATACATTTTTATTTCTAAGAAATCATAAAACATAAAGAACAGGATAAGAAAATCCCAGAATAGCCATCAACCTACCCACTCGGGAAAACAAACGAACAAGCAAACAAACAAAAAATGCTGGTGCATATGATTATGTAAGTGTATGTATATGTGTGCTAATATTTACACAAATGTTTGTGAATAATCACAGCACATATGTAGTTTGGTAACCTTGTCACTGAACATGTGGATATAGATATATCTGTAAAATGACCTGGATAACCTCATCTAATAGGTGTATAATTTATTTTTTTAATGTTTTAGAATTTATTTTGCCAATTAGAAAATTAAATATCATAAACACTACAAATATCAATGTAATAAACATATTTGAAGTTTATCATTTCAAAATTTCCTTCATTATTTCGTTTTGGAACATTCACAGGCAAGGAATTATTGCCACAAAATCTTGTACATTTTTAAGAATTTGTGTGTATGTAAATTGCCTTTCACATATATAATTCCAATATACACGTTTTTCAGGGGCTCGTGAAAGTGTTTATCTCTTTGCTTTGCCAAAATGGTGTGTATGCGTGCTATGTATGTATTCTTTTAAACTTTACCAATCGTTCATTTGAATCGCAATAAAAAGTGACTGTCATTGTGTACAGGATAATGTCTGTAACCAAATTAGAGAAATATTTTACAAGGTGTGAACATGCATAGTAAGGATTGGTAATAATAAATATCTGGATCTGCTCTGGTAGTACTATTTTCTTTCACAATAAATTAAGGGTCAAAAGGAGATGAGAGAGCAAATAAATATACTAATGTTATTTCATTTGCAGGGCAAGACTGCAAGATAAAATAAAGTGAAAAGAATGGACATAAGGGAGAAATAAGGTGTCTTTTGAACATCAGTCTGGTTCTTTCTAGTTAATTAGGAAAAAACTTGAACATCCCTGAAACTTGAGTTTTTCATGTGTTAAGTAAAGGGTTAGAACAGGTTATCATCCGTTTGTGTTGATTTTGAATGAAGATAATATGTGTAAAACACACATCAGATAATGTGTGACTTTAGTGGACTTTCCTTAGCAAAATTTCATCCCTGCAAACTCCAATATCTTCAGAAGTAGCAAGTATCTCCAGAGTAGAGGCTAAAGTTTGATGAGAGTAGAGAACCATAAAAATAGGCATATTTGTTTACAGAATGATAAATATGACTTATCCCAATTCAGGAAACAAGGGAAAAAAGTGGAAGGGGGTTAAGGGCAAAAAAAAATGATCTTGTTTATCTTCAAATTAAATAATCATGTTTGAATCACTGCTTTCAAGAGAATTCCTGACATCTTCAATACCACCAAACACCACACCTCATCATCATTCTCATTTATAACCCTTAAACTATTTGAGTTTAGCTCAATATTAAACAAAGTAAGTTAGATTAAGACTCTTCTCTTGAAAAAACATTGCAGGGGCGCCTGGGTGGCTTAGTCGGTTAAGCGTCCGACTTTCGCTTAGGTCATGATCTCGCGGTTCGTGGGTTCGAGCCCCGCGTCGGGCTCTGTGCTGACTGCCAGCTCAGAGCCTGGAGCCTGTTTCAGAGTCTGTGACTCCCTCTCTCTCTGACCCTCCCCTGCTCATGCTCTCTCTCTCTCTCTCTCTCTCTCTCTCCTAGAAATAAATAAAACATTAAAAAAAAGAAAAGAAAAAGAAAAAACATTGCAAAATAAGGGGAAAAAGACACAGCGTGTCCAAATCAGATCCTACTATTATGAACATCAGTGTTGAGCTATGAGCTATATACTCAGTATTAGATGATTAGTGCTCTTAATAATATGAGAGTTGTAACCTGGAATGAGTAATTTCTGGAAAACACATCCTAGGTAAAGTGAAATGTCAAAAAACTTTGAAATATTGGGAGGAAAACTTGAAATATTGGGATAAAGAGCAAAATGTATGAGAAATGTTATACATAGAAGTTTAACGAAAAGACAACTGCTCATATAATAAATTTTATTTGAAGGAAAGAATAGACGTTTAATGAAATAATGAAATAAATGTAAGGGACAGGATCAAATAATAAGATTGTTTAGCGTGCTTCAGATATTGAAGCACAGAGTGACCCAACCAAGCAGTATATTATCATATATAAAAATCATCAAGCATTATTACAAGTACCTTTCATACTTCATGTCATAATATCACAAATGTTTACCACACACAGAGAATATAAAACATAAAACTAAAAAGTCCTCCTAACATGTATACTTGGAAGTTTTTATGGATCAAGTTTAAGTATATTCTGAAATATCAGAAAACCAGAAGTTTCTAGATAATGTTTTAAAATGAAAGGTGCCTATGACATAAAATAGTGGAGTTTGGGAGATGTGGCTGATTTGTGAGGAAATTCAAAAGTAAATTCAAGATAATCTGATGATTATAATTACATGGAAGATGAGGAGAGAGAGAATCAAGGATAGCTAGAGTTCCTGACCTAACAAAGGGGTCAGTGGATGTTTCCAGGCAATGGCTTGAGAAGAAAAAGAACATGTTGCCTTAGGAAGCTGATGAATTCAGTATGAGGCAGTTTGAGTTTGAAGTTGTTGTAAGACATTCATTGGAGCCATGAAATAAGCCCAGTATGTACATGTAGAACTCAGTACAGACATCTCTGCTAGAGATAGACACGTGAGAATCAGGGGTACCTGGGTGGCTCAGTCGGTTAAGTGTCCAGCTCCTAGTTTTGGCTCAGGTCGTGATCTCACAGTTTCGTGAGTTCGAGCCCCACAGTGGGCATTGTGCTGACAGCGTGGAGCCTGCTTGGGATTCTCTCTCTCTTTCACTCTCTGCCGCTGCCCCACACATGTTGTCTCTGTCTCTCTCAAAATTAATAATAAACTTTTTTTAGAAAAGAAAATACCCAAAAAATAAATGTGAAAAACAAGGTCTAAATGATAATTGTTTCTGTGTAGTAGATGAAACTGATTTAACATGCACTTGCATACCACTTGCTAGGAAGCAATCTTCCTTTTACAAACTGTAACTTACATAATCTGTGACTCTTTGAGGGTAGTGTGAGGATTGGAAAGGAATACCCGAGAACTGAACTCCAAAGGATGAAGATGAGGAAAACAGATCTGAGATGACGACTAAGAAATAGGCAGGGAAGCAGAAGGAAACCTGGGAAACTATAGTGATACAGACGCTATGGGAAGTGGGCACTTCAAGAAACTGTCACAAGTTGACAATATCTAAAGCACAGAGTGTTCAAAGGAAGGCATGGGGGTTAGTGACAATAACACTGTCAATACCCTTGAAAAATTACAAAAGATCTGATACAGTCGTGTGGGCAGCAGCTGTCGAAGCATGAGCTGTAGAAAGAACTGGAACAGAGTCTGTGAACACAGCAAGTTAGGATATCATTTCATAAGTATATCCTGAAATAAGTATATCCTGAAAAATAAGAGAGAGGATTTTAAGGGAAACTTTTGTGGAGGGTATAGTTTTATATGTTTCTGCCAGTAGAGAGAGGGGGACAAAGCTAAAACAAATAAAATGAATAGAGGATCCTGGGCAATAGGTGAATAGAGCCTAATTTTGGCCTGAAGAAAAGATTATATTCCAGTAAAATGAGAGGTGAGGGCTCCTGGGTGTCTCAGTTGGTTAAGTGTCTGACTTCTGCTCAGGTCATGATTTTGCAGTTCTTGAGTTCAAGCCCTGCATCAGACTCTCTACTGTCAGCACAGGGTGGCTTCAGGTCCTATTTCCTTCTCTCTCTGCCTCTCCCCTGCTCATGCTCTTTCTTTCTCTCAAAAATAATAAATACATATTTTTGAAAGAGAGGTATTCCTTTTTTGGGGGTTGAGATATGATACATTTCAGGTGTGTGAGTGTACATATATGTATGTGAAGGAGTTGTTGAAGAGCAAGTAGAAAGTAGATTTTCCTGCTATGATTCAATTTTTAGGTGAATAAGAGGTTGAGATTGTTCAAAATGTCAAGTAGTAGTGGACTTTTAAAAGTAAGAGGGTTTGGCATTTTTTCTAGTCAAAATAAAAGGAGGTATTGAAAATTTCTTATTAAAGGATTTCTGGACTTCTGGAATCCAAAATTATAAATTCATAATAATTTATGCTTTCAAAAATCAGTGCTCCTTCTCTCTAGATATAAAAATTAAACTTCTGAAGAGTCCATAGCTGGATTTTACCAATTGGACAGAGATAAAAGACCAAAAGGGGGAGACTTTGAGGAGTGCTGGCAAGAGGAAATATATAAGTGGTTTGCTATTTAATCATCAACAAATAATTTTTCCTATGTGTACGTTCTTTGCTCAAAAAATGTAGATGATATGTTAGCAGTATCACATACTTGGAAACTTAAATATATGAAAATGGCTAAGTGCACACTCATGTTTATTTTAGCATAAAATATTACATTTTAAATGTAGATATGCAACATTATGATAATTAGTAGATATGGCGGCACATCCATCTAGCAGATGTAATATTATACAAAGTTAAACTGATAATGACTAGAAGATAAAGTGGGGAATAATCATGGTAATATGAATTTTAAGAGCTGAATACGAAACTATATGTCTATTTTAAGATCAGGTAGGTAAAAATTGATGTTCGTACAGAAAAAACATGTTTTAAAAAAGGAACTTATATTAGGGTAGTGAGAATATGGATATCCTTTTGTCATTTTACAACTTTTTAAACTGTTGTTTCAGTTTTCTTGTTTATTTTTTTCTATATTGAACAACCATTTGTTACCACTTTTTATCAATATTAGTGAGCCGAAAATGTACAAAACTCCAGATTTCAGGGAAAGATAGCCTATGTCTACTCTAGGAATAAATTTATAAGTAATAAACTCTTCATTAATCCACATTAATTATAGTGATTTCATTTCCCCTACAGTGATTAGTTTAATTATTTCTATATGATAAGTTTCTGGCCAGTGATATGAGAAAGAAAGTATGCTATTTTCCAGGATTCAGGAGTGTGTACTTTTGAAAAGACCTTGCTCTAAATGGAGCCACATGGAAAAGGCCACATGGTATCTCTGTCCATTTGTCTTTATGTGATGCTTGTGACTGAAGCAATCATCTTGTAATATTGAGACTTACCTGAGATAAAGACCACCTGCTATAAATGATAGAAATAAAATTACAGGAGAACCTGGTCTTGAAGCATATTACCTCTATCCTTTGTACAATAAGATGATATAATGAGGTAAGTAGCCTAATTATATAAGCTAGTTGGCTATGGTTTTGTCCTACCCCCAGCCAAATGTAACTTAACTGACAGTAATTTTGCTATTTTTACTTTCACAAATTGGTTACTAACCAATTTGTTTCAAATGTTTTGATTAAAGGATGCTTGGGGGATAATAAAATAGTATCAGTACTACAAAGCCCAGGTATCCCCTTTTCTTATCATTAAAACTGTTTTAACACTAAAATAATGTCTGATGTTTTGCTCTAAGAGTCCAGTTTTTAAAGTTCTTAAAAATAATTTCAGTGTCTTTTAATTTTTCTATTTTTCATTTTTTAAGTACTCTTGCTGCCCAACTTGAGAGTCCAGCTCAGCACCCAGAGATCAAGAGTCACATGCTCTACTGACTAAAGTAATCAGCACCCCTACAAGAGTTGAATTTTTAGATTATGTTCTAGAAATACACCCAGAGTAAAGATAAAATATGGAAAACAATGAAGCAAAACATTCTGACTTGATAAGTAAATTAATATTAGAAACACAGGGTGATTAAAAAATAAAACAACAACAAAATACGTCCTGAAGTAACTGCAGACTATTGACTTTATTCGTGTTTACTTAAAGATTGGCAGTCCACTAGGGAAACATCTACTAGATCTGGCTCTTGTTACAGGAAGTCATATTTCCGGAGACTTGTGCAATGTAAAATTCCCTAATGTTAGTTAATAGGGCAGATCATAACACTTACCTGTGTTTTAGATTGTGACAATCTCATTGATAAAAAAAACTTTGTTACTCTCTTTGTTTTACATTCAGAAGCAGTTGTCACATGATTTTATAAAGCTGGGGAGTTTCTTCTAAGAATAATACATTAAAAGCTGCTCACTGTGTAGGCCTAACTTCTTGTCATTTATAATGTAAGAAATAAAAGTAAAGACAGTCTCATAGAAAGGAAATGGTAACATTAGGGAGAAAGGATGAATATCTTCATGCTATAATCAAATAGCATACACATGTAAACTATTTAAAAAATAAAAACTGAAGTGGAGAACATGATGATACAATTAGATATTAGTAGAGATTTAAAAAAATAGGGATAAGTATGTTTTAAAAAGAAAACTGAATCCCAGAACCACCCCCTCCAAAGTCTTACATTTGCAAATTGGCAGAACTTCAATTCAAACATAGGAATTGGGAACATTCAAGGAAAAGGCAACTGTGCTTTCTATTCTCACAACAAAGACCCTCTGTTCTTGCAAATATCTTCCTCTTTTTTCCGCTAGCGTGGATTTCTGGTTATTTACGGTCTCTAGAAAGTAACATTTCATCAAGTTCTCACTAGGAGATTTTTATCCTGTTTTGGACCTATGTCCTATAAGTAAAATAAGTCAAGAAGAAACTCCTCAATTAAAACAATTTAAAATATTTAAAATTTTTTTCTGTGTTTCTATCTTTAAAAAGGAAAAATGATCTCCCTTTAAATAATAAGAAATATTAATTTTTTATTGTTTTTTTATAGTTTATTTTTTAAGACAGAGAGAGACAGAGCACGAGCAGGGGAGGGTCAGAGAGAGAGACACAGAATTTGAAACAGGCTCCAGGCTCTGAGCTTTCAGCACAGAGCCCGAAGCAGGGCTTGAACCCATGAACTGTGAGTACATGACCTGAGCTGAAGTCGAGCACTTAACTGTCTGAGCCACCCAGGCGCCCCTAAGAAATATTAATTCTTATTGTTAGAGAGAACAGAGACCTGGGAAATTGAGAAGGAAAATTGAGAAGTTTTGGGGGGTGGAGGAGAGAGGAGAATAGAGAGATAATTAGAAGTTATGAGTAGGGAAAATGTAAATATGTAAAAATATTTCTAAAAATCTCTAATTCTGAAGAAAATGTGATATAGATCTTTTCAGACTAAAAATATAATGAACAAAGGGAAATGAAGTGGAAACACATAATAGAGGAAATAATGCCAAAGATTCTTTGTTGTATATTTACTCATAATTACAAAGGTCTTTTAGAAAAATATGTGTGTAATTATGTTGCCTAGTATTAACAGTTAAATTTGTAAGACCTTTTTTTTTCTTTAGAAGAAGGTGTCATTCATTTCTTTCCTTATCAGAGTGACTCTACTTCCCATACTAGCCCAGTTTATTCCTGGAATTTATGCTTATGCTCCAGTGAAAAGTATCTGGAGGTATCTGAACTTAGTTCAAGATTGGAATTGCAGCCGTTCATGACTGTACCCATATGTTTAGATGACATCCTGAATTCAACTTCTCTGAATCATCACTGTAAAGGAACAGGGAGACCCCAGGGAGCTGAGTCATAGACTTCCAAGAACCATTAGCATGTTGATCTTCAACTACTTCAATTTAGACTATAAAATGTCAGACCGATAAAAGAATGAGAACTATAGTCCCAGAGGACAAAAGGCAATTGGTGGCACTTCCTTTTTTATTCAGAGGATCCAATAAATAGTTCTGTTTTTCCTTAAAATGAATGCTCATCATTCTACATTTTTATAAAGACCAGTTAGTTTGTCCAAATTATTATTTCTTTTTCTCCTATCCAAATTCAATCTAATACATCCTCATATAATCAGGGATCCGATAACATCTTCTTGTTAAATGCCCTATTTAAATTCCTTTGAGTGTAATGTTCTGAGAATAGAGAACAGTTTTGATTCTTTTGCAAGCTACTTTAAATATTAATAACTAAATTAATTTATAATTATTAAACTGTATGGCACTGTATACTTTTTGTATCATGCAAAGGATCTCTTATATAAAAAGCATATAGTTAATGGTCAGCTTTGAAGATATTAAAAATTGAATCTACTTATTTAAGTGTAATGATGGAACTGAAAGAGAGCTTAAAATGATTTAAGCTCTCCTTGGCTTCTCAAAAAGATCTTTTCTCAAAGATTTCTTTTTCATTGGATAACTTTATGACTTATCTCACACCAAAAACTTTATAAAGAGGAGCACTTGGCTGCTTCATTTGGTAGAGCACTAGACCCTTCATATTGGGGTTGTGAGTTCAAGCTCCACATTGGGTGTA
Organism: Hyaena hyaena; assembly: GCF_003009895.1. Lineage (NCBI taxonomy): Eukaryota > Metazoa > Chordata > Mammalia > Carnivora > Hyaenidae > Hyaena > Hyaena hyaena. Next base: position 1,179,879 of record NW_024080916.1, on the reverse strand, counting down.
GAGATTATTTTAAAAATAAAATCTTCAAAAAAAAACTTTATAAAGATAACTTCTTTATCTTGATTTCTCCAGGACATATGATTAATTGATACTCTTTTTGATCCTAACTGTATATTGTTATACTGTTTTCTTTAGATATTTAATCACGTCTCAAATATGTCCTTCATGGTGAGATGTAAGCTCCAGAGATCTGATGGGAAACAAGACTCCTTTCTAAAATACAAATACACATATGCACAGATATTTTTCATAAACATTTCTGGGCATCTATGGATGCCCACTCACTCATGTCTTTTTAATTGAGGCATCCAGTATCTATTACAAGGATAGATGGTCACTTGTATCTTTCTGGCTTCTAAATACGGAGATGATAATATGGAATGCAGGTAAGTGGTAGTGAGGAGGAGCATAATGTTGATATAACAATTAAATGGTAAAGAGTGGTATTCCAGGGACTTGTTACCTTTTTAAGGGCTTTAATTAACAATTCATGCAAACTTAAAATGCTTTTAAAGGAGCTGACCGTAAACAGAGAGGGAAAAAAAAGAGAAATCTCTTGCCATGTGAATTGTGGCTAATTTAAATTCTCCTGGATTAAACATCTTTCTTTAGTTGATACATTCATCAGCAGTTCCTTAAAAGAAAACATACAAAACACACACAAAAAGGTTAATCCTGGGAAGACTAAAATAGGAATACAATTATGGGCAGTGAAAGAAAGGTTTAGGTGTTTCTAAGATATATATTGCTTATCTCATAATATTTGATAAACACATTAACATCAGGGTGTGGATGCATAATAGTTTCTTTGTTGTGTACCTGTTTCCTTTCCTCATGGACTGAACAACTCTGCTAAATGAGATTAAAACCACAGAACTCAAATAAGATGTGTAGAAACCTGAATAATGTAGCCACTCTCACATGATTATAAGACCAAATTCTAATGCTAAATATATATATTGTCTATAATATTTATCATTTGGGATTTTGTTTGTCTCAACTGGCATAAATAATTGAGATGTGAGGTACTTTAAAAGCATCTTAAATAATATACATGTAATTGGAGTCCTGGAAAGAGAAGAATGTGCCTATGAAGGCAAATGGAATCATATGGAAATATGGATTAGTACAAAGAAATGAAGATGCCTGAGCATGTGACTACGTGGGCAAATAGAAAAGATTTTAACATTTAAATCTCTTTAAAGGATAGTTAGCTCATCAATTTTGACAAGTGTGTCATACTAATATAAGATGTTGATAAAGTGAGTTTGGAGTATATGGCTAGTCTTTCTAGCTTCATAAATTTTCTGCAAATCTAAATGTATTTAAGTAAAAAGTTTATTTTAAAAAAGATGACTAATTGAGGGGCACCTGGGTGGCTCAGTCAATTAAGCATCTGACTTCAGGTCATGATTTCACACTATGTGGGCTCAAGCCCCACGTGGGGCTCTGTGCTAACAGCTCAGAGCCTGGAGCCTGTTTCAGAGTCTGTGACTCCCTCTCTCTCTGACCCTCCCCTCCTCACGCTGTCTCTCTCTCTCTCTCTCTCTCCTAGAAATAAATAAAAATATTTAAAAAAAATTAATTTTTTTTTAAAGATTACTAATCGAAACCAGAATGATGACATACATTTATAACACATATGAAAACAAAATGTATGGCAACAACTGCACAAAGGCCAGGAAAGGAAAAGTAGAATTATACTGTTTGAAATTTCTTGTACTATTAGAGAAATGGCTTGAAAGCAGAATTGGATTAGCCAAAGATGTTTACTCTAAGCCCCAAAACAGCCACTGAATAACAAAGAATGATAGCAAATAAACCAACAAAGGTGGTAAAATATTATCATAATACTGAATTCAAAAGACCTCAAGTAAGTAAAAAAAAAAAAAATACATAGGACCAATAGAACAATAGCTAAATGAGAGACATAAATGCAAACATATCAATTATCACATCAGATATAAATGTTCTAAGCACCCTAATTTAAAGGCAAATATTTCCAGGTTGAATAAAGCATCAAGACCAAATTATATATTGCCTAAAAGTCTATTTTATATATGAACATCCAAGTGAAAAGTGAAAAGACCTTGATACAGACTGATAAAAGAATAGAGAATGTACAAAACAACTAATATCAAGAAGCAGAGGTTTCACATCATTACGGATTCTAGTATAAGGAAATATTTTCATGCCTATACGTTTGACAACTTAGATAACTGGACCAATTTCTTGAAAGACACAAACTACCAAAGCTCACTCAAGAAGAAGTAGATAATCTGAATAGCCTATAATTTTTTTGAATTTTGAAATTACAAACCTTTCCACAAAGAAAACTTCAGCCCCACCCAGATGGTTTCACTGGTGAATTCTATCAAACGTTTAAAGATGAGATAATACAAACTTTACCTTAACTACTCCAGAAAATTTAACAGAAGGTAGGGAGTACTTGCCAATTCAATCTGTGAGACCTGAATTACCCTGATACCAAAACCAAAAAAGACAATATGAATAAAAAAAAATTAGCCTCCAGTACAGCAATATCAGGTAAAAATATGTTCCAATTGTCATCATGAAACAAAACAGGAAGATCCTATTGTCATTTTTTTTTTTTAGGGTGGGTATCCAACATTGTAATATTTGTACTTTTATTCTATTGAGACAATAAAAAAGGAATCTAGAATTCTTTAAACTGAATTCTTTTTAATAGTTTTATTTTTTATTGTGGTAAAGCAGATATACCATGAAATTTGCTATTTTAATCATTTTTAACATCTATTTATTTATTTTTGACAGAGAGCACAAGTGGGGAGGGGTAGAGAGAGAGGGAAGGAGAGAATTCCAAGCAGGCTGTATGCTGTCAGCACAGAGCCAGACATGGGGCTCAGTCTCATGAAGTATGAGATCATGACCTGAGGTGAAATTAAGAGTTGGAGGTGCAACCAACTGAGCCACACAGGTGCCCCTGCTATTTTTACCATTTTAAGCGTACAACTCAGTGGCATCAATTACATTCACAATGTTACACAATCATTACCATTATATATTTCTGAAATTTCTTACCACTCCAGACAGAAACTCTGTATGCATTATTCAGTAACTCACCATTCGTGCCTTCCTCTAGATGTTAGTAAACTCTAATCTACTCCCTGGCTCTATGAATTTGTCTATTCTGGATATACATATGGAACTATATACTATATGTTCTTCTGTGTCTGGTTTATTTCACTTTAGCATGGTTTCAAGTTTCATTCTTGTATCATGAATCAGAAATTCATTCATTTTATATTCATGTATATTTGAAAATGGCACAAAAAAGAGCAAGAATAGGTATACGATATTTGAATATAATCATTTTGATTCATTTTCTAAGATAATTTGAAGTTTCCTAAATGAACTTCAAAAATATCAAAATTTTGCATAAACACTATTATTCTGAAGGCTTATCACACTCAGGTATTACTCCATTTAAAACAATTATAATAAACACTTATTACTCATGTTTACTCCATTTTTAAGCCTTGTAAAGTAAAGAGTGAGGTGATGTTTAGAGATTGTTATTATGGGATGTGAGGCTAAGACAGACATTGATATGAATCATGAGCGGGAAGGATAAACTGAGGTTGGCAGCAGAGTGGTGGTGGCACTGAGGGTGTGGTAGAGTTGAAGGATGCCAGTGGCAAATTATGCTTGGCAAGAAAAACACTAAGTTTTATTAGTGCCATATTGATTGATACTTTCACATTTCTGATGTTGAAATAGTTTAATCAATAACATATAATATTTATTCTGTCCAGAAAGAATGCTACTATGCTACTATTACATTTTTATTGGGGTATTCCTTGCAATAAGTCCATGTCACCTCAAGGAACTGTGGCCCACCAGACAGAACAATTGGCACAGAAATATTGCATCACTGGCACTTCTACTATGGACGATGGTGTCCTTTTCCTCTTTTGTTTTTAAAATAAATTTAAAATATGTTTGTTCCAACTGAGAGAGAACATAGAGTCCCAAAGGAAGGCGTAAAGAGATGAACATAGAAGATTTGACATGGATCCAGTGATTTTTTTGTTATTGGTTATGGAAAGAAGAAATGTGGAAATAACTAGGTCATCCTCAGCCTTTTGGTAGTTGAATCCTAAGCTATGGTTCTACATGACACCTGCCACTTGGAGAAGAAGTGAAGACAAGGGGAAGACAGGGCTCCTGGAGATGATACCTCACATGAAGAAACCAGTCATTGAGGATCTCAGAGACCTAGAAATGGTCTATCTTGAAAGAACTTTCTGGAATAACTTGCAACCTTTCTTCATTTTGGTATGATTTAATATTCAGAAACGAGGACTTCAATAGTCACTCAATTTCTTGAATTCAGATATCTCCAAACAAAGAATTTCTATAAAAGATATAATGCATTTAAGAATAGTTTTGATTTTAGGGGCTCTTGGGTGGCTCAGTGGGTTAATTGTCCAACTCTTGATTTCCACTCAGGTCATGATCTCACAGTTTGTGAGTTGGAGCCCCGCATCAGGCTCTGGACTGACAGTGGGGAGACTGTTTGGGGTTCTCTCTCTCTCCTCCTCTCTTTCTGCTCCTTCCTCACTTTCTTTCAAAATGAATAAATAAACTTTAACAGCAGAAGGAACAACAACAACAGCACATTTTTGCTTTTAAAAAGATAGCTCTGTAAATCAATTTCCTGAGTTAAATGTTTTAGATGGAAAACAAAAAAGGGAGGGGGCTAGAGACAGCCTTTACTGAAATAGGTGAATTAGATTGTGGTAAAGTTCTTAGATCATGTCCACATAACAAAATTAAGTTGGTGATATAATTAACTTATTTTGACCAATATTATCATTCAACTTATTTATATATACTAATAAATAAGGTATTTTTAAAAATCCTATTCTAAGTAATTCCCTTCTTTTTTCATATTGTTTCTCCTACCCTTTATTCTTTTATTTTGCAAAGATTTTTACTTTGCAATTTTTTTTTCCTGCTAATTAGGTAGTGATCTGAGATGTTTTGTGTCTTAAAAGTTTGTGACACTGGATTTAAAGCAACCATTTCTAACCATTCTAAAGAATATATTCATTTACTGTTTGGTTAGTTGCTAGGTATTCTGGGAATAAGCAAAGCCTTTTGAACTTGACCTTTTCTTCTAGTAGTTAGTCATCTTGTCCAATTATTTTTTGAATTTGAATAACATAGAAAACAAATATCAGGAAATTAATTCTCAGGAAAAGAGTAAATTTATATTACAAAACTATAGTTTAATAACAAAAACAATTTCCCACTTCATAGATTATTTTATTTTTAAATTTAGCAAAAATGTTATAATAGAAGATTCTAGTCAAAATAGTTGAATGACAAACAGGAAGTGAGGCCTGGAGCTACAGGCTATCAGACTTGCAAGCACCAACTGATGGCATAATCCATTTGGACAGGAGGCACATTTTGATCTAATCATTGGAGATAAAACTTAAAGATATCAGAATATGCCTTTTAAAAAACAGAAACAAAACAAAACTTGTGCATTCTGCATACTAATAGAAAGAGGAACCAAACAGTAATATGTATGACATTAAAGTTCTCCAACAACATTCTTTTCTTATTGAAAAAGTGTTTTCATGATTTTATTTAATTTTTTTTTTTGAGAGAGAGAAAGAGAGAATGAGTGGTGGAGGGTCAGAGAGAGAGAGAGAGAGAAAGGCAGAATGTGAAGCAGGCTTTAGGCTCTGAGCTGTCAGCACAGAACCCCACTGGGGACTTGAACCTGTGAACTGTAAGATCATGACCTGAGACAAAGTAAGACACTTAACCAGTTGAGTACCCAGGTGTCCCTCTCCAACAATATTCTATGGTCAGTCACCTGAAGATAAATTTAGTTCCCCAATATAACTATTCGAATTGTTAAAAGTATTTTGCTTTTACGTCTATGATGTTAATTATCTATATTTACATTAATATTTAACCCCTTTGATCCCTATGAATATTTTATATAATTTTATTAACCCATAGGCTCTGAATTAAATTGCATACCCAATACATTTTCAAAGACATTATTCACTTTTTACTTTAAATATTAGAGTTGATATAGATAAAATGTAAAATAATCATGCACTAGAATCATGAATTTAAAACAATCTAAAAACATTTTAGGAAAGGATTTTGTTAGGTTTAAAAACTTTGCAATATCTCAATATTGACATGTTTCCCTTCTGACGTAAATAGTATGCCTTTACACATAAAATATGACTCTCTGGGCCGTAGATTTCCTGCTTGAGTTCTGTCCTTTGTGTTTATCACACAATTTACAAAGTCATTTTGTGACTAATTTCCAGAGCACTGAGTCACAGTGTGGCTGTTGCTTATCATTTCTTTTTTTCCTACATGGCATTGTTTAGCCTTCATTTTTTGTTATTACTTATACAAATGAGCTTTTTCCATAGTTAAATAACTTTGTCTCATTATAGTTCGGTGGTTATGTGCCTTTGTTAACCACCAGAAGCAAATTTTAATGTCGATTCATAACCAACATGAACATGATAGTACATCACGTAAGTATGTGATCTATTGCTTTAATTAACATCATTGCACTGCAAATAACGAAATTATATATATGCTTTTTTAAGTATCTTAGAATGTGAGCTTTATTCTTTGAAGACTTTTAAGTATTTCCTTAGAGAGATTAGTTAATACAGACATATAATATTTAGTTTGATTTACAAGAATTCTAATGTTTATGCTTTATCATAACTATCAACAATTAAAGGCAATAGAAGATTCTTTAAACATAAGGCTGCCAGGGAGTCTCTCACTCATATTTCTTTATATGTGAATATATAAAATATTTAAAAGTAAACCAAATCTTCAGAAAAAATTCCAGTTTACACACGATTAGTAAAGAATTGCCACCAAAAGCTGAAAATTACAAAAAAAAAGTCTACATCTCACCAACTTCTTACAAAAATGTTCAAAGTCTTAAAGCATAAATATCTACTGCATATATAGCTGCTTAAGAACTAAATGCAAAGTGCTGAGAACTTCATTTTGTACTGAAATATGAGTTTACTTTGTTTACAGAGAAGAGTCAATTTTCATTATAGGGTTACAGACAATGGTCCTCCCCTACCAGCCTTTACCTCTCAGTACCCCGTTTTTCTCCCATGAAAAAAGAAATAAAGATTATTTCTCATGGGCTAGAAAGTATATTGCCAAGTACTCACGAGCCAAATCTCTGAAGAAAGTTCTTGGAAAGATTTTTTTCAAAGCGGAGTTGAGGTTATTTTGTTTTCCCTTCCAGGCACTGAAGAGAAGATTTATCTTTTCTACTTCTTCTTTTAAACGGATCAAGAAACTGGGGAGTGGAGAATAGTGAAAGAAATGTAATCTGATCCTGCTAGCAGTGAAAGGGCGAGGTAAGAATTTGACGATTATATAGCCCAAAGTCGTTCCTGTCTATTGGAGCAAAGAGGGAGCCCAGAGCTGGTCTCAGAGATCACGGGCAGTTGGGAATAGCCAGGCTTCCTGTTTAGGTCACTCCAACAGTATTTAGGCTAATTTCGCCAAACACTTCAAAGAGGTTTTCTATTAGGGACAGAACGAAGGAAACAGAACTCAGAATTACTGTTCTTGAGGAACTCTATCTTTCACTTTCCAGGATTCTTTTTTATAATCAGATAAAAAGAAAAAAAAAACATTTTCCCCCTCAGAGTTATATATTTTTACAATATATATTTACTATTACATTGTTACTTAATAAAATGACCTCTTTTTCCAGTTTGTTTTTTCTTCAAATTATTTTATCCATATTATCAGTACGCTGATGAAAAAAATCTGAGGGCTACTGAAGTTTCCCATGATTAGAGAATTGTCTGTTGCAGAATTTTGGCTTGTGAACCCTGAACCTCAGCTCTTTGCTAGTTTTGCAGCTTTGGTCAATTATTTAAGGTCTCTGAGCATCCATTTCTTTTTCCCTAAAAAGATGATAATAAGGGCTCTTAGGCCTGATATATGTAGTAAATGCATTAATACATATTAATACATATATGTATACATATAAATGTACATAAAGTACTTAAGACAGGCTCCCACCTTCAATAAATGTCAATTTTTGTTATTATTATTTATATGATGATGATGATATTATTATTTTACATAATTTGTAAATTTTTAAGTATATCCATTAGTTCTGCTGTAGGGTGCTGTCATGAGGTTAACCTTTAGTGTTTTCATAATGGAGTTATGAACATATCAAAGATGACTAAAGATTTCCTAAGATTTCAGAATCTACTGTTCTATGAAAGTTTCAGTCATTTGATCAGAAAGTCCATCAGTTTCTTGTTTTTCCCTTTCCAGAATCTCCTTGTGCCTTCAGCTTTTTTGTTTGTTTGTTTGTTTGTTTGTTGGATTCCTTTGATCTCTGTGTGAGGGGTAACTTTTCTTCTTCTGTATTTTTAATATTTGTTGAATAATTATTAGGGGTCTAGAACATAAATAACCTTATTTAATTCTCACAACTAGCTTATGAAGAAGGTGCTTAGGGCAGGCTACCCCAAGATGGCTCACTTTGGCATGAAGATTATTTTTTATTTAAAAGCACTCAAAACTCAGCAGATTGAGAAAAGACTGTTTACCTTTCCCATGGCAACCTGAAAGAATTTAGACAGATGTTCTGCTTCAGAAATAGAGCTATCACTAGAGATAACTACATTGTGGTATGAATTAGGAATGGTAGAGAAGAACCTAGAAAGATCTGTTTGATAAAGTCTCCTAGGTCCTGTTGGTTTGGATAGCCCTGCAAATGTTTGTTTACCAAAGATTTACTCTTCATTATCATCCATTGAATTGCATGCTTTCCCTTTGAAGTCCCAGACCCCTAACCCTTTCTCCTTAGTTCAGAATGACACTTTGGGATTTCCACATCTGTGTAGATGTCCCATATGTATAAAATTAAATTTTATTTTCTCCTGTTAATCTATCTCATCTCAATTTAATTGTTATTCCAGCTAGAAGGACCTTGAAGGACAAATAAAATTCTGTCCTCCAGAAAATGGTGTAGGAGAGAAAAAAATAATTTTCCCTCTACCCTTCTAGGTTCTTGAGTGAGACCACCCTATAATAAAAGATTAACAGGGAGAAACAAACAGAAGTTTAATAACATGTATACTTTCTGTATACATGGGAGATACCCAGGGAAAAAGAATGACTCCTTGAAGTGGCCCAAGCCACCACCTTAAACATCTCTAAAGACAAAAGAGGATGTCGGGGGTGAGTGAGCCAGTTATGAGAGATGATTGGGAACAGCACGGTGAACTAGGATTAAGTTTCTATGCAAAGTTAAGTCTTTACTTTCTCCACTGATGAATTTCTAGAGATTGAGTTATTCTCTTTTTCCTGATACAGAGAGGGAGACAACTGTACTGAGGGAGATTTCTCTTATAAACAAGTGTCCCTTATAAAAAAGATAAGTTCTCCATTGTCAAAGCTTTTCCTCCTGTGTCTGTCTTTTTTTTTTTTTTTTTTTAAAGTAATCATCCTAAGTGGGAGATAGAGACTTTCCGTTGTGGAATGAATGTTAGGAGGATAAAAGGTACAACACAGGGGATATGGTCAATGCTATTGTAATAGTGGTGTATGATGACAGATAGTAGGTGGCTACGATTGTGATGAGCACAGCATAATGCCAGTTCAATCACTGTGTTGAAACTAATATAATATTATCAGCTATACTTCATTTAAGGAAATTTAAGTAAATAAAAACTATAAGGCAAGCCAATGAAATATTAAATAAAAATATGTTCTTTCTAACTTGGCAAAAACACCAAACAACCCCAAATCAAACAAAACAAAAAACAGCCTAAAATAGTCCTCATGCCAGAGAGGCATGTTTTGGGGGTGACAAATCCCACTCCCTTCTAATGGCAGTTCCACAGGTTTTGGAAGGTCGAGTGTAGTCTGTGGAGCTCTCATTCACATCGTGTCATCTGACTTCAAAGTGCAGATGCTTAAATATTCTTTCGTGTTTTCTCACACCTATTCTGTACTTCATACCAAAACCACAAAACAAACGAACAAACAAAACTTTTGGTCTGTGTATTAAAACTTTGGTTTTAACAATGAAACTTTGCTGCATATTTAGTACCCTTTATTACCTCAGACTCTGGCACTCAGACACATTCAGCGTTCCCCTCCTACTCACGTTGTTGAGGAAATTTGCCTGGCTTTGGATTGGAATGAACACTAATAAATTTTGGGCTCATCTACAGGCTCTGTTGGGGTAGAGTTAAGCTCAGCCAATCAGATTTATTTTTTAGAACTTGAACTAAGAGCTGTAGAAAAAGCATAGAGTAGGTGCCAAGCTCTTAACTAAAAAGCTGAGATAGAGAAGGACAGGCAGCTAACGTGGTATATGCAAGATGATTATGTGGGAAAAGCCAGGTGAGAGAGAATGATGAAAAGAATGACAGAGAATGTGGAGCCTCTGAGAGGGGATGGGAAAGAATGAAAGCAAGACAAGAGTCGGAGCAGGAGAGGTGGGAGCAGGAGAGGTGGGAGAGAGTGCCTGAATTCTGCAGCTGAGTCCTTCTCCAGGTCTACTTCCAGTTCTCCTAAGCACTTGAACACATATATCCTTGTACTCAATCCCTTCTTCCCCTGTTAAAAAGATAACCAGAGGCCCAAAATGGCCTCACTTAGGCCAAGTCACTAAACTGGGGCTTAATTCCTCACTGCAGTTTCAACCTTCCCCAGCAAAAAAGGTAAATCTTAACCTGTTAGTCATGAATTTCCTGATTAGCACCAATGAAGTAATCTGTCACATGGGCCCTCACACATCCCCAAAGGCAGATGAGATAATTCACCCAATATGATCTCCTGCCCCTTCACTCTAAGGAAAAGTGACCTTGCTTGGAACAATCCTTTCTTTTGTTTTACTTTCTTGTTCCATCTACTTCCTATAAAAACCTTCAATTTTTGTACAGCACCTTGGAGCTCTCCTCTATTTTCTAGATGAGATGCTGCCCAATTTATGAATCATTTAATAAAACCAATTAGCAACTGGATAGATTCATATCTACTTGGTTGAATTTTTGTTCTTTAATACACTAAAATCATTTAAGAAATCTTTTTTATTATGTAAAGAACTTTATTTGAAAGAGTGACAGCTAAGCCAAAACTAATTTCCCAGAAATCATCAATTTCATATTTATGTTGCACCTGGCACCAGTGAAAGCTTTTTACCATTTTGTTCCATATAACTTACACAAACTGGAGTATTCTAGTAAGGAAGAGAGCCCGGGGACATGACATCAATTATTATTAAGATAAAGTAGTTTGTCACTAAGCTGCTTTGTGGACTCCCTTTTCTTTTCCCTTAGGATTACATGCGATCCCTCTTGCAGTTCTACCACCAGTACACCACCATTCCACAGTGTACAAGTCTAAGTCTAAATTAGTTGGATACAAAATTTTTCTTACCGACTGTATGACTATTTGCCATTTTATCTTAAAGTTCTTTGTATCTAATCAGCATCTGGACTTTGAAGTGCCTACCTAATATTGGGTAATTTCCTTTTTCATTCCTTACCATTCTGTTAACTTTTTCCTTCCAACTATCACACAATTCAAATAATATCCCAGACTCTTACTAGGAGTTTGTTTATTTCATATCCAAGCTAGGAAACAGTCTTTTTGTTTCTTTTTTTCTTTGCTTGTTCTATATATCAGAAAACATTTCCTAATTTGCCCATTAAGAATCTTGTCCATTACATATATTAAATGTTTAGATAAGTTAAGGTAACTCTGGATGAGTGAGACAAATCTGGAAAGAAATTAATTGCTTAAAGTACCTGTGAGAAGAGTACATATTGTTGCAGGACAGAGAACAAAATTAGACAGGACGTTAAAAACCAAATTTGGTAAACATCCAAAACAAAATTAAATTGTATCATATTCAACAATTATTTTATGCATTTCTGCACACTCTAAAGTATGTGAAAGAGGGGCGCCTGGGTGGCTTAGTCGGTTAAGCGTCCGACTTTCACTTAGGTCATGATCTCGCGGTTCGTGGGTTCGAGCCCCGCGTCGGGCTCTGTGCTGACTGCCGGCTCAGAGCCTGGAGCCTGTTTCAGTCTGTGACTCCCTCTCTCTCTGACCCTCCCCTGCTCACGCTGTCTCTCTCTCTCTCCTAGAAATAAATAAAACATTAAAAAAAAAAAAGAAACAAAGTATGTGAAAGATTAGACATTCTATTTCAACCAGTTACTTATTGCAAAGTCACAAAGTGTGACTACAAAGGTCTTGAATTGGGTTAGGTGAGGAATGAATGTTTGAGCTTCAATTTTTTGTCTCAGCCTTCATCCTTTAGAATATAAACCATGGACAGCTTGTAGTTCACTTTACTGAGAATGAATTTCTGAAACCTGATCAGCAAATGGAAACCATACATGCTTTCAGATTTCAAATGTAAAAAAATGGCACATAAATTTTATCAAATTGTATTCATAGAAACTCTGTGTAATAGGTATGACACATAGAAACATGGGTACAAAATTGCTTCTATTTATTTCACTATTAACAAAACTAATTAAGTCTCAATCCCCTATTTTTAACAAATGTGAAATATGTGTTTTGGTTTGGTTTGTTTTAACCATGAAGTAACTCAATTTTCTTAATTTCTAAAAGGAGATTTCCAAAAGCAATTCTTTTCATAGGGGAGTAGAGACTTAGATATATGTTAGGAAGTGAGAGAATAACTTAGTTTTTTTGTCTACTTTTCTCTGTGGTAGATTACATTATTTGTTCAAACGTATATGCTGCCCCTCCTTCAAGGTCCCTCATTGATAACCAAGAGACCAGAGGATATTTTCCCTTCACACTGACATCAAGCTTTGCTATATTGCTAGGTTTGGTTTATATAATGAGCAGATAAAAAACAAAGAAGTAAGTAGATTTTTATGAGCTTTATGGGGAGTTTATGAATTTTATGATTCTATAGTGGTTTTTTTTCATCTTCTCTGACAAATGGCTCTCCTGACCCACATGATCCAGTTCATTCAAACTGGATCACAATAAAGAAATGGAGCACCAACACAGAAAATGCACAAAGGTAAGTGAAAATAAACCCTTTCTGGGTAAAAAGCCTGTGAATTTGGACGTGCTTTGCTATCAAGTGTTAGGTGGAAATGAATAATATACACTCCATTTATATACCTTCTTCCCTTATAGATATATTATCTTGACTGCATCCATATTATTATATTACATAACCCTGAATACAGAACTATGGATACCCAGATACTGAAATTGGACCCTGGACCTCAGTACTTCTGTCTTTGGAGCCCTATTCCTTTTTTTTTTTTTTTTTTCTTCTTTTCTTCCTATGCACTTGATTGTAGGATATGAAGTATTTGGGGGAGAATAGTTTCTGGAAATTTACTGATGATAAACAGCAGTATAACAAAATTAAGCACCAATCAATTTGAAATATGTTGTGGATTAAAATAAATTTTTGTTAAGCAATATAATCATAACAAAAAGATTTTTAGGAATTTTATGGTCACAAGCTGACTCCATCTATAAAAAAAGAAGTTCTTCTCAAACTAGGCTGTATTTTCACATGGAAATCAAAATGAGTGCATACATGCAAACTTGAGAACTGGAATCATTTTGTTACTTTTGTTTTGCCTAGTTCAAGTTTTAATTTATAGGGTATTTCTTTTTTATTTTTTATGAGAATGATTATTGAGAAGAAGTGGTAACAGTGGGACCTTGAAGGTCTACTCATGGTTGAGGGTTAGTTAGCATTCTCAAGAGAGTCTCCACAGGACTCTCAGTCATAACTTCCATTATTAACAGGAAGACATCTTGAATAAATGATTTTTCTCATCAGACAAAACATATTAAATAAAAACATAGGGAAAGCTAAATCTTTGTGTCATCTGTGCTTAAGCATTGCGTTTCACAATTACTGCTACTTATAGATATTTTTAAAATGTAATGTCTCAGAGGAAAAATAAAACAAGTTGAATTCTTAGCTTCTTCTTTCTAGATTTCTAGAATCAGATATTCTATTCGTGTGGTAAGATTACTTAGAAACTTCAATTTCATTAATGTGATATTTTTCCTAATCGTATTTAGTTTGTCTAACTCCTTCTGGGAGAATCTGGAAAGTATAACTGTATCTCTAAAATGTAAATAAAGAGTAAATTCTGTTGCTTTTCATTGTTGAGTATACAATTTGTCTAACATCTACCTCTCTGAAGTAAGTCCTATGGAAGTGACATGTGTGTTAAAAAAGTATCATACAATGTTAGGTCACAATAATTGACCTATATCATCTAGTGTAAGGAAAATAATACGCCCACTTCACTGTGCAGCATTGCAGTATTTTGCTCTTATATTTAGACCATATCTTAGGGGACAATTGTCAAAGCAGAATGTCTTCAGAGTAGTGAGATAAAGCCTAATTTTTTAAAGGTATAACTTAAGATATTTTAAAAATACTTATGTCTAAAACATTTTGATAAAACCTAGGATTTTAATTTTCAAAAGAGAAACTGAAAGAGTGGGGAGAGTCATTGTACATATTAAAGAATTCAGGAGATGGTTGTATAGAAATGACAGTAAATTTAATGTTTTGCTCTGGAAGAATTAGGTGGACGAAGATATTGGAGACGTGTATTTTTAGCTTAAAATGGGGATAACTTTCCTACCAATTAAGTTTAGAAAGATAGGATGAGCTATTCTATGATAAGGAGTTTATTCATTCCTAGAAGAAATAAGGGAGAAAAGTGATATGTAAAGCTGTTCAAAAGCCATCCTGATACTGGATGAAAGAACTGGACTAAAAGACTTGGAGAATCACCTCCAGTATTCAAAACGTTTGAGTCCTTCTTATTCCTTGATAAATAGTAAGGATAATGTAGCTACACATAGAAAAACAATAGTATAAACAACAAACATAATAATTGTTAATATTTATTTAAGGCTTACTTAGTGCTAGATATTATTCTATATGTGCCACATTTAAGACACCATCATGAGATGTGTCATACTATTTTCCTATTGGAGATAAAGATAAAGGATTCATTCATTTGTGGAAACTCAAACAGCTGATATATGAAAGTGGGATTTGAATCCAGATAGTTTGAATTCTGAGCATAAGTCTTAACTATTAGGTCACACTACCTCTCTGTTTTAGATTATGTTACCTTTCTTATATGTTTCCATAGCCATAAAATAAATACTTATTGGGGCACCTGTGTGGCTCAGTTGGTTAAGTGTCCAACGTAGGCTCCAGTTATGATCTCATGATTCATGGGTTCAGGCTCTGAACTGACAGCTTGGAGCCTGGAGCCTGCTTTGGATCCTGTGTCTCCCTCTCTCTCTCTGCCCCTCCACCTTTCATGCCCTGTCTCTGTCTTTCTCCCAAATATAAATAAGCATTAAAAAAAAATAAAAAACATAATACTTATTGTCCTTCTTAGTAAATTAGAAAAAAAAATTCACAAAGCCACATTAGTACTTTTTAAAATTATGTATAATCTGTAACCTAAAAATTCTACCTCTTTTATAAAAAAAAAATTACATACTGTTTTTGTGCACCAGTAGATATTTACAATATCAGATGCAATATTACTGTAAAAATGTAAAATTAAAAACAATTTAAAAGTCAATAAATGTGGCATATATAAATACATTGTAGTGATATTTTGATGGAAAATTATTTGCAGTACTATTCATGAATATGTGTAAACATCTCAGAACTCAAAAATATATCAGTAAGCAAAATATACAGGGTGTCTGGCTCAGTCAGTAGAGCATGCGACTCTTGGTCTTGAGGTTGTAAGTTTTAGCCCTATGCTGGGCGTAGAGATTATTCAAAAATAAAACCTTAAAAAATACAAAAGCAAGAACATCATTTACTTAACTTTGGAAATACACAAAAATAATACTGTATATTTAGTAAAGATATATATGTATTAAAAGGACACACATTTATTTTGGTTGTTCTGGAAAGAAAAAGAGAGGAATACAACGGGAAAAGGCTATAAAAATTTGTTCAGCCTTCAATGGTATTTGTAATATTTTATATCTTTTATACAAAAATACTACAGAATACCATATTTTACATAAAATGCTATGCACCATAATGTAAATACTTTTATATAAGATACATAGAAAATATGAAAATGTTAGCATTTATTGTTGATCATTACTTGGATTCTTGGCATTTTATTTCTTGTACTTTTCCTTGGTTATGTATATTTAAGTTAAAAATCAATTGGGACATATAACAACAAAAGACAAGAGAGAGAACATTTTCACTGTTCATTCTCTCAAAATGTTTGAATTTTAAAATTCTAAAATCTGCCTAAATGAAAGCAAAAAGTTTGGCATCAAGGCAACATCAAAAAGAGAAAAAAGTTCTTGAAACATTATTCTATTTGACCATTTTTATCACAGTATGACTGAGAGTCTTTATAAAATGAGGCTGTTCCCTTTTATAATGTAATTTTCAAAGTCAGTGTACATGAAAGGCAAAAACAAAAGTCTCCTAGCTAACTTCACTACCAGCTTCATAGAATTGATATCTGATAGGTGCTAATATAACAATCTCTTTCTCACAAAAGAGGTGACTAACCTTGACAAGATGTGTGAATTTTAACATAGCACTCTGGCTGGTTCTCTCATGCTCACAGGGCAACAAATAACTTTAGAATTTTACTCTAACAAGGGCCTTCTTTTTGCCTCCATTTTCTTTTTTTTGTGATGAAAATAAATAAAGTTCTTTTGGTACTACTTTACTCTTTATAGATGGAAGAATCAACTTTACTATGAACTGTGTGACTAATAAATTAAAAGCTGTGATACGATTCTTGACATGCAATCTCGACACCATTTTAAGTCTTACAACATCAAAGTATAAATCTTGGAACAAGTACAATGCAGCACTAGGAAAAGCACACAGTCTCATCATAGATCCTGCCTTCAGAGAGCCTGGCTGATTAGATAATGTGATCTTGCCCTGAATTTCAGAACACAAGACAAGAGCCAACCATCTTCATGCTTTCTTTGATTGTAATCTCAGCTCTCCACACAAAGATCAACTAAACTGAGGGAAACCCAGGTTCTTAGACTCTTAGTCATTCTTTCAGATAAGTACAGAATGCCATTATGAGAAGGTTTCGGTTTCTGCAAAAAGGTAATAGCATAGCCATCGTAACTCATGACCATTTTCTCCCAATTTATTGGCCTTCTCAGCAGTTACATTTTATATTTATCCCAAGTTCTCAACCTTTCCGCTGTTGACATTTTGGGACAGAGAGTTCTTTGTTGCAGTGGGCTTTCCTGTGCATTGTAGCAACATCACTGGTCTTTATATATCAGATGCCAGTAGCAATTTCCTCTTAATGGTGACAACTAAAAATGTCTCCAGACATTTGTAATATCCCCTGGAGGGCAAAATCTTTGTGTTAGAACCATTGTTCTACCAGGAGCCCAATGCTGGCCAACCTAATTGTTTTTTGGGGTTCTACACAGCTGCCTGATCCTGAACCGACGGATAGTATGTCCCATATTCTTTCTCTGAAATTATACTCTGTAAGCTTTGGGCCAGTCAAGTGGCTTCTCCACAAAGTTCATCTAAATATAGAAAGTGGACATTCTTTCAAATGGTTTTCATTTCAAATAAAATAAAACACTGGTAAAATACCTAATGAAATAAAAGTATCTATTAACTATAGAAAATAAGAAAAGTTTAGAAAAGACCAAACTCAAATAAAACTTTATTTATATAGGGATGCCTAGGTGGCTAAGTTGATTGAGCTTCTAAGTCCTGATTTTGGCTCAGATCATGATCTCAACAGTTAGTGAGTTCGAGCCCCTCATCAGGCTCTGTGCTGACCAGGCAGAGCCTGCTTGGGATTCCCTTTCTCTCTCTCTCTCTCTCTCTCTCCCTGCCCCTCCCCACTCACACTCACGCTCCCTCTGTGTGTGTGTCTCTCTCTCTCTCCCAGGAACTAGGATTCTTTTCTTGGATTGTAACAGGATGGAATAAAAAACTGCAGAGATGCTTATCTGATAATATTTCTTTTAGGTTGTCACAGTATTAGAAAAAGTTATAATGGCCGGATAGGGTTGTTATGCTTTAGGTAGAGGAGAAAATGTACAAAACTTTGGTAAGTCTATTTAAAAATAAGGCTTAGGCCTGAGTTCAAGTTCGTCAGAGTAAAATTAGTCTAATTGCTATTTTATTGCTAATTTTATCCTGATCACTTAAATTTCTATGTGTCTTACGTGAAATTATTTGGATAATAATGTTTCATTCAAAATATTTATTTTATTTAAACAAAAACTATTTTTATTTTATCACTTTATTAAGTATATATTTGTGTTTTCACTAATATTTTCTAAAAGGAACCCCAAAAAAGCATACTGCTCAGTGTCATTTGGGATTCTGAAGAAAAATGATTCACTAATTTTTTATGATGGTCTCCCTTTGTCTAATGATACAAGACAGAGCTTGTAAGAAGCTCATAAAAGTATTGCTAACAGATAAACATTTTGCAGAAATTTAAAGTTATTTATCATAAGTTTATATATTTTTATTAAAATATTTTGACTTACAAACTTTTTAGGGAAAATTTCAAAGTGTCAAATAAAACAGCACGTACATGCACAACATGGACACATTTATTGAGCACTAACTATATGACAGTCTATGTTCTAGGGTCTAAGGAAACAGTAAAGAACTAGACAGGTAAAGCCCTTGTCTTCCTGAAACCTTCATTTTAGAACAATAAACTGATGTGACTAATGATGACAGGATTACAGAGAACAAAAGAAAGGCTCACCTTATAAAATGTCTTCTTTGAAAATTGGGATTAGAAAGAAGTTATTCCAAGAGTTTCATGTAAAATTCTATTTCTTTAATTTATACAAACTTTTATAAATGTATCTTATAGAGGTTTTAAATGACTTCAATATCTGGAAAGTAAAGACAGATTTTTATTCATTTCACATCTTGATTAATTTCTAAAACTTTTAGAATAGAATGTCAGGATTAAAGTTATATTTTTAAATAAATATTTAACCAATTGAAATTCATGCTTATGAAAGTCCTCATATACCAGTTCCCTCAAGGGTACCTCTAAAAAGTTTTTTTTTCTGATTTATAGACAAAACATGCAAAAATTTTAATTTTCAGTCTGTTGAGTAACAGTGAAGTTGAATGTTCATATTCTTATTAAATATTCTTTTTTCTTAAATGTTTATTTATTTATTTTTGAGAGAGAGAAAGAAAAGTCAGAGACAGTGGGAGAATCCAAAGCAGGCTCTGCATTGTCAGTGCAGAGCCCGACACGGCATAGAACCCTCACACTGTGACAGAAACTAATGACCTGAGTGGAAACTAAGAGATGCTTAACCAGCTGAACCACCCAGGTACCCCATCATTTTTATTTTTTCTTTTGTGAAGTGCTATTTATATTCTTTAATCATTTTTTACATTTTTAGTGTGCATATTTTTGTTGATTTATAAACAACAAAAGTTCTTCCCACATTTTTCTCTCTTAAAAGGTTTAAAATTGAGGTAAAGGGTAAACTGATGTTTATTTTTAATTACTAAAACATGTACCAAATTCCTAAAATTTGGTCCATTAAAAACAAAATATAAGTTATCTGTTAAAGGGATATATACATGTTAAAGGAATACACACACACACACACACACACACACACACACACACACACAGTAAAACTTTGGTTAATAAGCATAATTCATTCCAGAAACATGCTGTAATCCAAAGGACTTGTATGTCAAAGAGAATTTCAATCACTTTTGGCTCAGATGAGATCATGTGACATTCGGTGTTATGTAATGCTCCCATTGCAAGACATTGCTCATTTATTAAGTTAAAATTTATTAGAAATATTTGCTTGTCTTGTGGAACACTCACAGGACAAGTAACTTGCAATCCAAGGTTTTACAATACCTATTTATATATATTTATTTGTACATACATATATATGTTTAAGGATAGACTACAGTATTTCCTCTATCAGACTAAGTTATACTAAAACAAGGAGATTTGTATGATAATATAATAGCAACAATAATAATAATGATGATATTAATAAATGTTGAGCAAATATATGTGTATTTTCTTATACCTTTTATAAATAATTATTTTAATCCTTAAACAATCCTCTAAAGTGGTGTTTTTATTTTGGTGAAGAAATATGAGCCTTGTAAAGTTTCATTCAATTGGCCAGAATTTAACACTTACAGACAGTAAGTAGCCTTGGATAGTTTAAAATCCAAATCTGTAGTAATCCTTTGTCGGTGATCTTTCCAGTGGGCACTACTGTATTGACACACACCACACAAATGATTAGAAGGCAGAGTAAATGACATTCTGATTCCTGTCAACAAGGCCTTACCTTATCATCATGAAACTCACCTTATATTCTTCCCTCTTTTATCTTTAGTGTTGCATTTTCCTTTTTAAAATTTTTTTTTATTTTTTAGTTTTAAATAAAAATATTTATTTATTTTAAATTTTTTTATTTTTTAATTTTTTTTTTTATTTTTGAGAGAGAGAGAAAGAGCACAAGCAGGGGAGAGGCAGAGAGAGAGACACACACACACAAAATCTGAAGCACGTACAGAGCCCAACACAGGGTTCACAGCCATGAACCATGAAATCATTACCTGAGCCAAAGTGTCTTATCTTCCTAATGCAAAGACTGAAGTTGCTTTGGAGTATTTATTTGAATGGGAGAAAATCAGAATATAATCAAAATTTCAGAAATAGCAAGGAAAACAGTGGTACTCTGAATAGTATCTTCCTTCAAATTCTAGGAACAGGATTTATTTCTTCCTTATGGAAAACATGGGACTATTTGTGGTTAATTACTGCCCTCTGTTGACAATATGTTAAGTGTCTTAATATATTCTTAAGAGTATTTAAGGTTATAATTACAAGAAATTTCACCTATAAATCTCATCTATAAAGATGAGTAAATCTACAAGAATTGAAGTGCTTTGCCTAACAGCCATAGCTAGTTAATGATTAAGGACAGAATGACACCTCAGGTACCATGACCCATGATCAGTCTTGTGCTGACTAAATTGAAAACAATATATTTTTTCCCTGATAATAGTTTCCATTTTCTGACTCAAAAACAAACTTACAATAGTCATAGAAATTTTAAAAATTATTAAAAATTTAAAAAAATAAATGTCGGTTAAGTTTCAAAATAAATCATACAGTATAGAAAAGTGGGAGTAGAAGTAGAAAATAAATATCTTTCTCTCTCCACCTGATTCCACTTCCAGAGGTGGCCACTATTAAATGTTTCTTTGTCATTCTAAAAATTATATATGTATATAACTTTTTTATCAAAATTGAGGTACAGTTCTCCAACTTTTTAAAAAAATTTTAAACATATGTCTTAGAGTTAATTTCATATGAGCACATAAATGAAGATATAAGGCATCTTTCATACCATGGCTTTTTATTGACACTTCGAGATTTACAGGCAAGTTTAGAATGTCCTTAATTAGTTTTGTCTCATATTTCCCCATAATTAATTTAGGTTATGCATTTCTTCTTGGACTATTACATAAGTGAGGCTGTTTTTTTCTCATTTCATTCCATCAGGGGCAAGTGATTTGGTTTGTCTCATTACTGATGATGGATGTTCACGTTGATCATTTAGTCAAGGTATTATCTGCTGACTTCTCCAATTGTAAGCTATCCCATTTTTCTGCTCCTGCACACAGAGATGATTTTAGCGGTAGGTGTTCTCAGCTAAGATACAAAATCAAAAATAATTACTTTGTCAAATCCATTCTTTCAGGTAGCAAGAATGGAATAGATCTCAGAATGTATTATTTTCACAGTAGTACTGGCTTCTCCGGCCTCTCATTTGATTCCAGCACCCGTTTCTGGAGGAACACACAGATTTGTGGGGTATGCCCAGTTGCACATGGAGTGTGAGAAAGTGTCTGGTATGTTAAATAATTCATATAAGTATGAAATTTGTTATTATGTAGGTCTGTATGTAATGTGAAGTATAATAATAATATTTTCATTGGCAACTAGATTAACTCTAAAAACCAGAACTGCTGACAATTAATTTACTTTTAAACATTTAGTGAGGTTGTCATATTTTCAAAAAATCCTATTAAAATTTCAGTCCTGCAAATTGTTATTTTACATTTTGATATTTATGAAAATTTTTCACTTTGTACATTTATTTTATTTTATTTTATTTTTTAATGTTTTATTTATTTCTAGGAAAGAGAGAGAGAGAGACAGCGTGAGCAGGGGAAGGTCAGAGAGAGAGGGAGTCACAGACTGAAACAGGCTCCAGGCTCTGAGCTGGCAGTCAGCACAGAGCCCGATGCGGGCCCGAGCCCACGAACCGTGAGATCATGACCTAAGCGAAAGTCGGTCGCTTAACCGACTAAGCCACCCAGGCGCCCCTGTACATTTATTTTAATAAATAATATTCAATGCTCTAGAAGAAAAATCTTTTTGAAAATATAAAGTTTTAAATGTTTAGATTTAAGTTACATTTGACAAAATATTTGAAATTGAATATACTTAAAGTAGAGCAAAACTGCCAATATGTTGATTAGAACATAATTAGTAATTTTGGTGAAATGAAGGCAAGAAAGATCAGTGGTATTGAATAAATATATAAATACTTATGGATGTGTATTAGTTTGTTATTCATCCAAAGCATCACTGGCCAACTAACCGAATACCCAAATATGCACAGTACAAATTCAGTTGATATGCCATGGTATTTTGCCAACTTTCAGCCCTATAAAAATTACAGCTTTATAACATATCTTACAATTTTATCTTTAAGAAGTATCTTTGTCTAAGTAGGATAGAAAATATCTTATGCTAAGTTGCTAAGATATTAATAACTAAGTTGATTAATAACATTTAATATTTAACATATGGCGATCATTAATGCCTTGTTGCTTTCTACTTCACCATAATATAAACAGAGATGTTTCTGAATAATCCATTTATCAGCTATTTATTGACCACCTATTACATGCCACTATTGGGACTATAGCAGTGAGCAAATCAAATGCTCTCTTCAAACTTATATTTTAGTGCATTTTTGATCAAAGGGGAAATATTCAGGCATATGACATAGCTTTTGGCCATGTAATGGCACAAACTCTCTCAATTTTCCTGTTGACAAATGTTGACTGAATTAACCATGTAGTTTTGGTAGGACAAAGTCATAATTGCAAAGGGATTTATCAGAAGACTTGAAGAAAAGTTCTGACTTTGGGGAAAATGTTTGAGGGGCAAAAGGAAGCAGAAGAGTAATAGAAAAATGTTAATGCAGGCAATAGTGTTCTCAAAATTTAATGAATAGAATAAGAAGAAGGAACAAGGAAAAGATAAATTTAAATTAAGTTTTGTTTCAAGCTAGAGAGGTATTCTAGTAAGTAAGCAGAATAAGGTTGACTAATTGGTACCTTAACATGTAATGAGCAATCATAAAACCACAACCTCTATATCCCCATGGAAACATAGTGATAAACAGGTGTTGTCCATTTTGCATGCACAGAAAAGCAAAGCCAATTAGAAGTACTGTACTTGTAAATTCAGTTCCATTAAAGCAAAACCAGGGGCGCCTGGGTGGCTCAGTCGGTTAAGCATCTGACTTCAGCTCAGGTCATGATCTCATGGTTTGTGGGTTTGAGCCCTACGTCGGGCTCTGTGCTGACAGCCAGCTCAGAGCCTGGAGCCCGTTTCAGATTCTGTATCTCCCTCTCTCACTGACCTTCCCCTGCTCGCTCGCTCATTCTCTCTCTCTCTGTCTCTCTGTCTCTCTCTCGGAAATAAATAAAACATTAAAAAATTAAACAGAAAAAAAGCAAAACCAATTCTGGAGATGGTATTTTCATGGCATGATTTTTTTTCCAGAGTTCTATTAGGATTGTGTCAGATCCATATATTAGTTATTCATTTGAAAGTTTAGAAAGTGGGGCACCTTTGAAAAACTCATCTGGACTGAGAAGAGTATTTATTTCCACTCTTCTGACAATAGTCATTTTTCCTCTTTTGACATTGAAGTCATTCAGAATCCAGGTGACATTCATTAAAACCATAGAGTAAACAATGAAAGTATGACAAAATTTGGTTTTCATCCTCTCACAAAAAGTTAAGTAATGAAATGCATAAGTGACAAGATCAATCTAGATTTTTCATCTTTACCTTAAAGTCAGGGAGTGTACCTCTCCTTTCATAAAAGTGGATCACAACTGATATGCATTTGATTTAGTGTAACATTTCAGGCTTCATTATTTACATGTCACTAAGCATGGAAATAATCTTCAGTGAGTATTAACATTCTTTTATGGCACATGGGTTAGGGGGCTGTTTTCCATATTGAAACATTTCTCCTGATGCTTGTTCTATTCATGTTTTGTGGACAGCATTTACCACTCATAATCAATAAGGACCCAAGTTCATTTTCCAGTCCACTCCACAGTCTCTCTTCCTCTTAAGAAGTACTCAATATCATGAAGCTGGGGTAAATATTTTTCATTTATGATGTTGTATATTACTATGTATGATTTTTACACAAATAATTCATCCAATTTTTTTAAAGTAATCTCCCTACCCAGCATGAAGCTTGAACTCACAACCCCAAGATCAAGAGTCTCATGCTTTTCTGACTGGGCCAGGCAGGCACCACAGCCCCGCTGCCCCCAAGTGTTTAAAAAAAAAAAAAAACATAAATAGTATATTACTCTACTTCTTTTGCAACTACCGTTTTTTTCGCATATAATTACTTTTTTGAAATATATATGTATTTACATTTATAGATCTACTTCTTTCGCTTTTACAATGGTTTAGTATTCTACTTATTTTTTGAAAAGGCAGTCTTTTTTTCATTTCTATACTTAGGTGCAGTTAGTCTGATTAGCTTGCTTTCACTTGTTTTTGCTTCAGTGAACATTCTTACACATGGCACCTTGTAGGGATCTAAGTGTATGTTCTGGATAGATATGTGAAAGTGGAATTGCTGCATTGTAAAATAAGCAGGTTTTCAGTTATGCAGAGTTTTGCTATATTGATCTCACAGCACTATATAAGACTACTTATTTCTCCACCTGCTTGCCAAAAAGTGTTGTCAGAATTTTAAATTTCTGATATACTGATATTTAAGAAATGCCATCTTACTGTTGATTTTGTTTTTACTTCTTAGATTTCTTGTAAGGAAATGTTTATATTTATTGGTTTATTCATCTGAGAAATGCCTATTCATATCCTTTGACTCTTTAAATACTAGGCTTTCTGTTCTGTTTTATTTTTATTTAAATAAGAAATATTTCATAAATATAGTTTGGGAAATATTTTTACTGGTTATATGAGTTAGAGATGCCTTCTCCAGACATGTATGTTGTGTTTCTGGTTTGCTTAGAGCGGGTGGTTTTTGTTTGTGTTTGTGTTTTTGTCACATAAGGATTAATATTGAGGCAGGTAAATATATAAACCTTTTCCTTAATGGTTTGTGCTTTTAAAATAATATTTTTAAAAATTCTGCATATCATTGCATGATGAATATATTATTCTACATTTTCTTCTAAAATTTTACTTTTAAATCTTTAGCCTGAAATCTTTATTTTCATCTTCTGTTCCAAACATTTCAAAGTTCTTTCAGCTATTTTTTTTACCCTTTACATCTCCCATATGAAGTTTAATATTGGTGTGCCGATTTCTTTGAAAACAGTTACTGTTGACTGGTTGAATTAATAAATTCATTTGGGAAGAGTAAGCTTGAATAACTAAGAGGAGTTGGAATTTAGTGACCTGGGAGATGTACTGGGCTTCACTCAGAGACAAGCAGCTCATCAAGAAAGGCAGAAGTAAAGGCTGAGTTAAAGGCTGGGTTCATGGCAGGGCTACTGTTACAGTCATGCAGGGCACTGCACTAAGAAGGCTTCCGTGCTGAGTTTAATCCTCTGGTGTCACTGTCTTTTTCTTTTTCTTTTCTTTTCTTTTCTTTTTTTTTTTTCTATCACCATCTGAGCTTCCAATCAACTTATCCACAGTTTCCTTTTGCTACTAGGCTCCCCAAATTATGTAGCTGATGCTGGAGAGTACGTGGGTCCAGTGGCATAAATGGGCAGAGAGGATGGTAGGTATATTTGGAAGTTCTCCTCCATTGGTTTTTAGTTTTGCAATGAAATTGGAAGAAAAGGTTATTTTTCTCCCTGTGCTGCATTCTGGGCTATATCTCAAGGTCTCACATTCAATTCATTAATTCTTTCTGCGTCTAATCTGTTGTTTGGCTGATTCAATAATTATTATTTTTAATTTAATTTTTTAATGTTTATTTATTTTTGAGAGAGAGAGAGAGACAGGGCGTGAGAGGAGGGGCAGAATTTGAACCAAGCTCCAGGCTCTGAGCTGTCAGCACAGGGCCCCATGAGAGGCTCAAACCAGCGAACTGCAAGATCATGACCTGAGCCAAAGTTAGATGCTTAACTGACTGAGCCAACCAGGCATCGTGATACAATAAATTTTTAATTTTAGTGCTTGTATTTTAATTTTAATTCTATTTTTATTTCAACTCTGCCTTTTTCATGATTTGGTGTTTTTTGTTTTATGCTTTTTGTTTTTTGTTTTTTATTTAATGATTTTATACATACTTTCTGGCCTTTTTTTCCTTTCATATTTTTATTTTTTTGACATCTTGGGGACTCCAGTCATCCTGTTGGCTATGTGGTTGCTGGTGGTTATTTCCGATACAAATAACTTTCAAAATGTTTTCAGCTTCACAGTGAGATTATCTGTGAGAATCCTGTCTTGGGTTATATGTCTTTTCAGAGAGTTTGCACATTTTCATTTGCCAGGTACTCCAGATGACAGCTATTATCCCATCTGGAAACTTTTCGTCACCCTTTCTACAGCCATTTTATTTCATAAAATTGTCATAATGCATTGATTTTATTAGAACAATATAATTGACTGCTGTTATTGGAAAACATGCATCAGTGAGCAAGTGGGAGAGGGCAGAGAGAGAGGGAGAGCATCCAAACAGAGCATCATGCAGGACTCCAGCCTACAAAACCGTGAGATCATCACCTGACCCCTACTCAGACGCTTAACCAACTGAGCAACCCAGGTGCCCCCAATAATATGTGAATTTTAATACAAATGGAAGTTCTGCAAAACAATTTCAGTAACTGCTACACTTTCGGATATAATGTTTTATTTTCTTGATTTCTTGTATATTTCCCAATAATCAATTAAAAGTCAAAAAGAGGAATACATTTTAGTTTTAAAGATATTTAGATTTAGCAAAAACTTCCACATATGGGATAAAGTTTTCACCAACTAAAACATATTATTCTTGCCAGTTCATACATGATTTCAGTGTTTCACACACACAAAGCTCTTATTATTTAAAACTGAGCTCTATCTAAACATAAAGCTTTGTGAACAAACCATTAAAGCTTTATGTAATTGTAAAATATTCTAGGTCATAGAAAAATGGAATGTTTCTTATGTCATTTTACATATTTATCATAACCGTGATATTATAACACATTAGGAAACTCTAGAATAATTCACTTAGCACTATTAATTTTCTAAATACATTAATTAGAAATATAATTTCCCATAGCATGAAAATAACACCAGAAGCAGAAAGGGATTAGAAAATAAGTTTTGTTCACAATTAGGACACCAAATAAGCAACTACACATACACGTTAAAAAAGAAAACCCAGCAGCACCTGGATGGCTCAGGTTGGTTATGTGTCTCCCCCTCTCTTTGTGCCGCCCCCACACTCTCACTCTTGCTCTCTTGCTCGCTCTCTCAAAAAATAGACATTAAAAAATAATAAAATACAAATATAAATGATAAATTACAATGAAAATATTGAATTACTCAATGCCAAGGACAGAACAAAGTAGCATGACTATGAAGTCCTCCACATCCCAAACACACACAATATCCCAATTTAATTTTTGCAAGTTTGTAATATATCTACACATTCACCATTTCACTTGATATTCACTTTTCCACATATTCAATAAGAATGATGAATAATGCTATTTAACATCTTGGTAATGATTCACCACTCAGTGGAAGACATTCATTCAGTGCAAGAGATTAATATTGTAAATGATTGTGGTTTGCTTGACTCTTTTTTAATTAACAGACTCTGCTTTTTAGGACAGTTTAGATTTACATTAATAAATGAGAAGATAGTACAGAGTT
Source organism: Hyaena hyaena (assembly GCF_003009895.1). Lineage (NCBI taxonomy): Eukaryota > Metazoa > Chordata > Mammalia > Carnivora > Hyaenidae > Hyaena > Hyaena hyaena. The sequence goes on along the minus strand of NW_024080916.1, from coordinate 1,151,593 downwards.
CCATACACCCTGCACAAGCAGTTTCATATTACCCCATTATTATTAACTTCATTCATTAGTGTGGCACATTTGTTACAATTGATGAATTAATATTGATATATTATTATTAACTAAAGTCTGTAGGTTACATTGAGGCTCACAATTGTATTGTACAGTTCTGTGAGTTTTAATACATGCATGGTGTCATGTGTTCACCTTTGTAGTATCATACAGAATCTTTAGAATAGTTTCACTGCCCTAAGAATCCTCTGTGCTTCGTGTATTCATCCTTCTCTTCTGATAACCACTAAATATTTTAATTTCTCTATAGCTTTGTCTTTTCCAGAATGCCATATAACTAGAATTATACACTACATAGTCTTTTTAGACTAGCTTCACTTTCTTGAAAATCTGCATTTAACTTTGCTTCATGCCTTCTTGTGGCATGATAGCTCATTTCTTTTTATGGCTAAATAATACTCTGTTGTGTGGGTGTACCACAATTGTTTCTCCACTCACCTACTGAAAGAAATTTTGGTTGCTTCCAGTTTGTGGTGATTATAAATAAGGCTGCTATAAATATTTGTGTGTAGGTTTTTGTATGGCATTACATTTTTAGTTTATATCAGTAAATACTAAGGAGCACAATTGCTGGACCAAATGATAAGACCATTTTTAGCTTTGTAAGAAACTGCCAGACTTTGCCAGCAGATGGCTGTAACATTTTGTATTCCCACCAGCAATGAATGAGCATTCCTGTTGCTCTACATACTTACCAGCATTTGTTATAAACTGTGTTTTTATTTAATTTTAGCCATTCTAACAGGTGTGTAGTGATATATTGTTGCTTTAACTTGCAATTATATATGACATTGCATTTGAAGAGTTCTTTGTATATTTTGGGTACTATCCTTTTTAAGCCATGCTTTGCAAATATTTTCTCCCAATCCATGGCTTATTTTTTCATTCTCTAATTGATCGACTGGTTTACATTTTCACTCAATGATTTGTTATTCAGATATATTCTTAGAACATTTAAAACAAATAGAAAAGAGTATGTAGTTTAATATTCAATAACACTTTTCTTCTACTTGTATAGCAAATCTAAAAAAATAGTCTGAATAAATCTCAGTTGTCACTGGATGTCACTGTTGCTTTACAAAATATGACTGTTTTTTTTCATAAAGACTATCTAGAACAGTTTCTAAATAAGCACTTTATTAAAGAAGAAAATTCACATCATTAAGTAACTGTCAATTTGATTTAGGTCCAAGCTGCATAGGATATCAATAATTAGGAAAGCATTTATTTTTTAATTTGCAAGATATGTTTCTCCCTAAACTTACAGACATATTTCAAATAGCACAAAGAATTCATTAGGAACTAAGAAAATTTTATGAACAGTAATTTTTTTGGAAAGTAGAGGATTAAAATTTAGTCTACATATGGTACATGGCTAATATGTAGCACATTAAGAAATTTCTAAGTATTTTATTACTTAAAAACATTTGAAATCATATATGCATATACACACATACATATATGCTCAAGCACTAAAACCTAAATGCTTAATATGGAATAAATTCATCCTATAGACACTTTTCCACTACAATTTGATATATATACTGAAAATTTTACATTTAATTTTTTTCCCTTAAGGGAAAAATGTTTGAAATAAAGCAATGTATAACAACCCCCGTATAACCACCAGATATCATAACAGCCAGCTAAACCTGCCTATACAGATCAGTTTCTCTTGCAAAAGTGCCTTATGCTGAAATAGTTTTTACATATGACCTTCCATCCTTTGAGCATGTCCCACCCCATTGTCAGGCTAAACTATTCCACTGTAAGCATTCTTTCCTCAAGGACTCCTATACCTGGTTAGAATCTCTTATTACATTATCTTAGATCCTCCCTACAGGGCTATAAACATTCTGAAGATGGTAGAGTATCCGCTTTATTGATTGCTAATGTCCAGTAGCACATATAAAATTATTCATAACAATGTGTTTAATTGTGAAACTCTGCTGAGGCAACGAGTAATTCTGTAAAATATTTAATACTCAAAGTCATTTATAATCATAAGGAATGTTACTAAAAACTTATTTTCAGAGATAGGGATATAGTTCTAAATCTAAAATAAATATAATTGATAAATGATTTACTTAATTATTCCCTGGACCAAAGGATATAACTAATTATTCTGTTACATACCTATCCCTAAGTCTGAAATGGATGGCACTTCCAGTGTGTTACATTAGTCACAGAACACAATATTTCTAGTCTTGTTAATTGTTTATGCAAGTTATTTTCCTAGGTATCTAACTGGAGTCACATAGTAACCATGAATCCCTCATGTTCTCTGTGCTAGTTTTTCTCAGCTTCATAGATTCTGTAGGCACAGAAGCAGAAACAGTTTGCAGTGGAGACTACACGACTCTCAGAACACAATGCTGAGGTTGCACAGAACTTTGCAAGGAATACAAAATTGTTTTAGGTATTTGCATTTCATATCAGAATTGGAACACAGCTTTAGAGGTCTATATTGAATGGAAATGGAGCAAGACAAAATGGAGGAGACAAAAATACTCTGGGATTTACAGCACAGAATTAGGACATGGGGTTTCTGAACACCTAAACTGGGCATAATGAAAATAACACAGAATCAAAATAAAGCAAATAGACAAACTCATTCTCCAAAATAAAACAACCAAGATTCAATACATTCTCTTAATGTGCCATTCCTATGTATGATCATTCCTGTGTATAATCACATTTTCCTATGTACAATCCTTTCTAATTAAAAAAAAAAATACTTTATACAACTGCTATGAGCCTGATTTGTTGAGTGCATTAGAAAGGACACATAGATACAAGACACATTATCTTATCTGTACAAAGCAATATCCATCAGTAGCATTCATTAGTGGTCCTTGGAAGATGATTTTTAACAAAAGTCTTCAAAAATACAGACTGACAAAAATAATACTCTTAAGTCTCAGGAAAACATATATGAAATAATATACTTATGCAGAATGAATCAGAAATCTTATGACCCATGATGTTTTGGTGAGAGAGTTGTTTGCTAAAAATTACTTGAAGCTCACAGCACATGATCAACTTTATGTGAAAGAGTTGTATGAAAAATGTGGGTTCACTTAAACAATAAATACTTTGGAAGGAACAAAAAGGAAAATAAAAATGCTGTGAATTACAGAGTTGTTAATTAAGTAATATGCATTCAAAAACAGTTATAAAGTTTCTCTTGATTTTGTAGTAAAACCTACACATAGAAATCCCTCTTTTCTACACACCAATAAAATGTGTGGGTTTTTTTTTTAATTTTTTTAATGGTTTTTTTATTTATTTCTAGGAGAGAGAGAGAGAGAGACGGCGTGAGCAGGGGAGGGTCAGAGAGAGAGGGAGTCACAGACTGAAACAGGCTCCAGGCTCCGAGCTGGCAGTCAGCACAGAGCCGGACATGGGGCTCAAACCCACGAACCGCGAGATCATGACCTAAGTGAAAGTCGGACGCTTAACCGACTAAGCCACCCAGGCGCCCCAAATGTGTGGGTTTTTTAAAAGACAGGTTGTGTTTGATAGGGATATAGGGTGACTCATGCAACCATCTGCCATGATATTCTATTGATTTCTAAAGCAATGCATATAGGAACCTTATTTGCCATGGTAAAATGTGAATGTGAATATTTCAATGATGTTACTAAGAGAAATGGTAATGAGAGTTTTTGTTCTGCAACTATCCGTAATTAGTTTATTATCAATGGAAAGAATATTTGCATCAGTATAAATTATCTGATAGTTATGCAGAATACAACAATAGGATCAAATCTGAATTATCATAGTAGATAAAGAAGTTGACTTTATATCTGAGAAACAAAGTAATATATAAATATAGGTAATGAAGAAGGACAATTGGCAACTGAAACTACTTACCATAGTAAGTAGGCATAAATCGAAGATTTACTGTTACTGGTACAAGGAGAGCATTTTTATAAGTTGTTTATTTGAGAGAAAGAACATGCAAATGTGCAAGCAGGGGGAGGGGCAGAGAGAGGAAGAGAGAGAATCCCAAGCAAGCTCTGGGCTGACAGCACAGAGCCCAGTGCAGGGCTTGATCCTACGAACCATGAGATCATGACCTGAACCAAAATCAAGAGTCTGCCACTTAACCAACTGAACCACCCAGACATCCCCTAAGGAAAGCATTTATAAAAATAATATAGTTTGTAGGGGAGGTTGCTACTCCCCACCCTCCCACCATTATGGTAACCATATAATTTATTTTCCAAATTGGAAGTTCTCTAACAGTGAAGGGACTTAAATCTGAAGGCATTCCAGAAGAATGGCTATATTTTTACCTGAATTTACAGCAAACTTGGATACGTGTTCAGTCTACTTAAGATCCATTCTCTACTTCTCTTAAGATAATAACATTTTAAAACTAAACTTATAGCCTCCCATAAAGGTTATTTTTTTCTAACCTTCCTTGAAGCCACATGTGGGAACACCACTGGTGGTGAACCATCTTCTATCATTTAAACAAGGGCAACAGCTAAGAATGGCAGAGATTGGAAGGAGCCTCATATTATGACATAATATCATGCCTAGTATTTTTAATTTTTATGGAACAGAGATATTAGAACATATTAATGTGCATAGCAGAATTTGTATTGCAAGGAATTTATAGTAAAAAATGTATATTTCATAATGCTGGAAATACTTATTTAATATACATTTCTTCAGATAAACGATTGAATTCTTTAGGTAACAACTCAGGGCTACATAATTACAAAGTATATGCCTGGGAATCCAGGCAATTACTAATATCTTAAGGAGTATACTAGTTTTATGAAAATTATGATGACCAAAGAATAACTAAATTTCTCTACCATCTATTCATCTATCAATCTATTTATCATCACCTATCTATATTCATGTAAGGCTAAAATGTTGTTTATAGAAAAATTGCATAATCACCCAACATTGACTAAATTATGCAAAATTAATGATTCAATGTGTATATCTATGTAGCTCATATACGCAAGTCTGCTTTAATTAATTCTTGACTATGCATTAAAAAGTAGAAAATCAGTGAAAAACTGTAAAGCATTAAAATATGTCTTGAAATGAAATTTATGTTTTTCTTGGTAGATTTATTTTCTCATGTTTTGATAAGGCTAATGCTAACTTACTTGCTAATTAAACTACTTTTGCTACAGAGGCCACTATGTTCCAGAAGCTAGTCATCATTTGCCTCTTTATTCTCAAAATCAGCCATCACACCTTATATTTTATGGTACCTTATAATTTATAAAATGTTTTATATCCATACATGATCCTGATAGTTTCATTATAAGTGATATATATGAATATTTATGCATGCAGTTTGAGTGAGAGGAATAAAATTACCTTCAATGCATGCAGAATTTCTTTTAAATTTAGTTCTACCAAAGAGCCAAAGAACCACTTTGATTGGTTTGACAAGCAAGTTTCAAGCTTTGACATGCACTTTATATATTTCTGCATAGAAATGACCTAAACACAGTGGTTTAAAATGGTATAAAAGGCCAGAGAGCAAATATCTTACACTGTATGGACCACATAAGGTTGCTTTTGCATATTGTTATTATCGTTGTTTATCTCTTAAAAATATAAAAATGACTGATTCTTAGGTTGAAGTCCCATACATAAAGAAGTCAAAAGCTGGATTTGGCCTGTGGTGGTGGTTTTCCAAACTTTGCTTAACACAATCATTTTATTTACCCTAATTCTGTGGATCAGAAATTTGGGCTGTGTTTTGCTAAGTGGTCTTCTGGTCTCACTGGGATCATGGCTTTGGTCAACAAAGAGCTTAGCTGGAGCTGTATGGTCTAAGACAGCCGGATTCACGTCTTAGTTTGCTGCTGATTGCATGCTGTGTTGTGGTCTCTCTCATCCTTCAGCATCGGGCTGGCCCCAGCTTCTTCAAATAATTAACTGAGGATTCTAAGATGATACTGGAAATGGCAAGTTAGAAAGCCAGCCCTGATTCAAAGGAATGGTAAATAAACATCACCAACAATGGGAGAGTATAAAACCACATTAAAGGTGCATGTATACACTGAGAAAGGTAATTATGGCAGCTATCTTTACAAGAAATATATCACATTATTTTAAGATTTAGAAACTTGATGTTTTTATGTCTAATGATAAGATTTGCTGTAAAGAAGTCATATGGCAAACTAACCTAGTATATCAATATATTAATTTGCAAAGAGATTTGACTGCCAAGAAGCCCAGAATGCTTGTACCAATCAAAAATATATTTTTTCTCTATAAACAACATGGAATGCCAATTTTTTCCTAAAGTTTGCTTCATAAGGAGGAAACTGGAGTGTGTTTGGCATGGGAAACATGAGATATTGTTAGAAGTAAATTTTTTAATGCTTATTATCATTGGGACAGATGCTCTGACCTGGGATTCTCAATATAGATGCCAGCTTCCCTAGCCTGTGTTATTGCCCACTGATAGCTAAGTGAGTTCTAAACACAAAAAACTTGTCTCCTTTATCAGTCAAGACACGCTGTAAAGATACAACAATCAAAACCTCATGATATGTGCATATGACAAAAAAAAAAAAAAAACCAACTAACAATGTTACAAAACAGTTGAGAAAAAAAAAAGTGTTCCATGAACACAGGGGAACTTGGTGTATGGATGTCATGGTTTAACAAATTTTGGGGAAAAGGACAGATTATTTAGGTGGTGAGAATGAGAAACTGGCTTAAATATGTAGAAAAATAAAGTTACCTGGAACTCAGATCTATATATAAATGAGTACTAGGTGGATCAAAGATCTCAGTGTGAAATGTAAAGTATAGTACTTATTCTAAAAATAAGAGAGACTATTTTTGTTACTATGATGTGATGAAGTATTGCCAAAGTCCCCAGTGAATGAAATGTATTTATTCGCATTTCTGTTCAGTGAAGGAAACAATACAGAATGCAAGAAGGTGAATTACAGGCTGGGAGAAGATGACTAATACTGAGAGATTAGAACCTAAGATAAACAGTAAACTCTGCCCATTAACAAGAAAAAGACCAGAAATTAGGTGAAAAAGATTCAAAGGAGATAAGTACTTATTAGAGGAATTAATGTGCTGGCTAAAGTGTTTATGAGGAGGTGTTCAACTTTACCAATAAGTAAATACAAATATTTAAAACATCAGTGTCACAGGGTAAATGTCCTGGTTTGCCTAGCATAATCTCTTTATGATTTATTTCTCTTTGCAGTTATCATTATCTCTTCTTAACTATTAAAATGCTCTGGTTTGCATAGATAAGATTATGTATTTTCTTACTAGCTATCATGTTATATGCATCAGACTGCACCAAGTTGTTGAAAAGACTAGAAAATTAAGAGCAGATTTATCTTGCCGAGGGGAGTGTTGGCTGGAAGAGCTACTATGGAAAGCTAACTACCAATCCTTACTGGAATTATAACTGTGTGTTTCCTCTGACACTGCAATCCCACTACTGATGCCCAAATGACACTCACTATTCATTACTGCAGGACTCTGTTAGTAGGAAATTGAGGGCACTTATGTATCCATGAACAGAAAAACTAAAAATGATTTGAAATGGAATAATGTGTAGAATTTAGCACTTGGAACTAGATAAACATCAAGCAAAAATATTCGACTATAATGTTGAATGAAAAGGTTGGAAAAATTATATTCATAGGTAAATATCATTTAAAAATAAGGGTACATACATATTAAAGACATATACCAAGCACAGTAGAAGCAATGGGAATAGGCAATGGGAACAAAAACCCATGGTGAAGAAAAACATGCAATGTAAATTGAGAAAGAGACCTTGTATAGATGATAATATTGTGGCATGAGATGAGGATACAGTTAACTCACTTCTGTCCCTTATATGATCATAATTTATGCACACAAAATGCATATATATATATGCCATTCATATATGTGAGTGTGTGCATGTTTATACTGTATAATATTATACTATGTATAATGGTATATTTATTTATCTCTTGCATAATGTAGCAATTGGCTTTTAGTTTTCATTTTCTCGATTCTATATCTTTGAAAAATAAGACTATATAAACAGCCATCTATTTATTTATTTTCCTTCAATTATTGGAAGTTTTTCCGTAGTCTATTTTTCCTTGCTTTGTTGGATGCAAGGAAGAGGCAAATAAAATTACTTTAAATATTTGTTTGAAACAATTCCAGATTTAAAGGACAAATATTAGTATGGATATATACAGTGAAATCAATGAATTACAGTGGGGCAATGATGATTAGTTACAAGAATAAACCACTTTTCAATTTATCTTTAGACAACCTAAAACAATGACTGATACCCCCAGCAATCACCCATATAGACTGATTGTCCAAATTTCAATTGGCTTGGTGATGTTTGTATTTGTGGAAACAAAGAACTTAAATAAAGAGAAGCAAAACTATACAAGTCAAAAATAAAGATAACTTACTGACACTCAAAAATTTATTTAACTCAAAAATCTGACAAAATATATAGAATATCTTAGATTTTTCTTATGTAATATAATAAAAGATATATACTTATATAAATAAAATATATTCATTAAAAGATGTCTCTCCTAATTTTTCTAACATTTACTGATGGTCAAGCACTGGCCTCTCAATTGCTTTTATATTTCATTACCCACATTTTATCCTCCTAACAGCTCCATGAGTTAATGTTTAGTATGGGTTCAACTGAAGTTAATGGTGATCCTACTTTCTAATTTAAGCAAAGAGGGATTTAATACAGGTATTGGTACTTACAAAACTCTGGAAAAGGCTGAAAGATCAGTCATTAACCTGGACTCCTAAGAATCACTTCCAGCAAAATACCATAAGACCAGCCCACTGAAGATTCCATCTGTTACAAACACAATCTGAGAAATCTGGTCACTGATTCTAGAATCACCCTACTTTTGTCAGTCCTGGAGTGAGGTAGCAACCAGAAGAATTGATGATTCTAGAATCTTACTGCTTTGGCTGGAGACTAGGAATCAGAAAACTGCTGTCCAATGATTGTCTTCTATTTGATCTACCTAAGGAAAAGAGAAACTTGAGGCTTAGCCTCTCTTCTCTAGTGATTTACTTCTGGAATCTAAGTCTCATGCAGATGGATCTCTTTAAAAATTTAAATCACATCCAGAGCCATAGTTGCAAGGAATCTGGGAAATGTAACTTTTTTAGTTTCCTGCCTAGAGAGACAGGACATTGATGGGTTGGAATGCATGTTGAGTAAGTCAAAGCAAGAATCAGACAGGGAGGAGTTAAGTCAGTTGTCAAGGCTACATATTTAATTAATGCTTTGCAATTTAAATACCGGTTCTAATTATAGATATTTTCACAAAGAATTATTTACTTTTCCTTCCTTCCTCTCTTTCTTCCTTCCTTTCTTTCTTCTTCTCTTCCTCCCCCCCTCCCTCCCTCCCTCCCTTCCTCCCTCCCTCCCTTCTTCCTTCCTTCCAGAGCTCAAGCAGGGGAGAAGGGCAGAGGGAGAGTGAGAGAGAACTCCAACCATGCTCCATACTAAGCACAGAACCTCACTCAGGGCTGGATCCCACAAACCATGAGATCATGACCTGAGCCAAAATCAAGAGTTGAATACTTAACCGACTGAGCCACCCAGGCACCCCAAGAATTATTTTCAATTGGAGAAAACCTCAATGCAAACTGCCAGTTTTTTAAGAGAGGGGAAAAGTTATAACAAATTATAAAAAATTGACAAGCAATTTGCTCCTCATATGTTACTACAAAGCTAATACACTCTCCCACTCTCTAAACTAGACAGCATCTGTAACATCCCAGGTTCTTAAAATGCTTCAATAAATACAGCAGTTATGTATAAATTACTTACATTTAAAAATATTTATAAGATGAGATGTTAGAAAATAATTTTAGTTGTGGACTACCTCACCATTCCTAGTCCAAAACCTCCAAGATAAATGTCTCACCACCCTCTGGGACTCTTCCTAAGAGAGCCCTCTGTAGTTTGGTGCCTCTAACTCCATTGTTTTCTCTACTCCCTCTAGTATTCTCTCCAAGTAATTTCAATGTGAACATCAAACTATAATTTATGATTTGGAAACTTGAATTGTGTCTTTTACTTAATAATTTATCAATGCAGCTATAAAAATTATTGAACTAAGAAGTGAGATATTTCTTTTTTTAACTTGTTGATAAAATTGATATTTTAGTTTGACTTTGGAAGTCAGTGTCATTTATTTTAGTTTAGAATTTAAACATAGCATAAAGTTGTACTTTTATTTTATATCAAGTAGTGATTGAAACCAAAATTCTCTTTCTATATCTCAATCTCTATCATATCCATATCTATGTCCATATTCATATATATTTTCACCATCACAATTTTTACTAATATCTTCAATTCACACCACACTTTGCTGTTTTAATGATATAATTGTTATTTTCCTCTTCTTACAAATTATGAGGTCTACCCATAAGATAGAATAATAGATGAAGCTATTGCAGAGCTTAACCAGTTTGTAGGGAGTTTAAAAATTGATCTAGTGCATAATATAACTGATTTTGAAACTTCTTGTTATAAGAGAAGTAAGTTTGTAACTATTTCAGAGATCTAATAGAGACAAAATATTTTGGTTTAAGATAAAAAGCTCACAAGCACTAGTTTCAAAGGGGCAAATTAAAGGGAAGGGAAATATACTTTGTTTAAGAAAAACTACAAAACATCACACTAATAAGTAATATTGTATCATACAACTTGTTTAATCTTGTTTCATACATCCAAAAAGATGAAAAAAGGAAACACAATAGGAAATGGATAAGATCAGGAACTCTTAGAGCAATGTAAGATTTCAATATTAGCGGCAAACACTTATCATTTAATAGAGTAAATGTAGCTTGTTTGTTTTTCCATTGATGAATAACTTACAGCATATCTAGATATTTGTAAAAAGCCTTAAGAAATATACTCATCATAATGGTGCTATCAGTTCCCCCTTCAACTTCATTCTAGAACAGCGTATCTTTTTTTTTTTTAATGTCTATTTATTTTTGAGAGAGAGAAAGGCAGAATGAGAGCAGGGTAGGGAAGAGAGAGAGAGACCCAGAATCTAAAGCAGGCTCCAGGCTCTGAGCTGTTAGCATAGAGCCTGACGTAGGGCTCGAGCCTACAGACCGTGAGATCATGACCTGTGACGGACATTTCGGTAGACTGAGCCACTCAGGCGCCCCTACAACAGCATATCTTAAAACACAATATGGTCAGGACCAGAATACATCTATTAACCTGTACACTATTTACTCTACTTATCATAATATATAAGTTGTTTTTCTAACTTAGGTGTTAATAGTCACAATACAGTCAATAATGTTTCATTTAAAATAATGTTCTACAAAAGAATATAATATATATTCACTTACAGTTTTGTCCTCATTCAAAGAGTGAAAAACCTCTTAAGCAGGTATGACTATGAGTAGTCTTGTAGTTTCCTGATGGGATGTCCTTTAGTTATGATATTGATCAAGTGTTGCTGATTCCTTTTTGTCCTGTGTTGTTCTTTTTTTTTTTTTTTTTTTTGCTGTGTGTGTAGTTTATTTGTATATTCACCTTAAAACAAGATTTTAATGTATAATTTGAAGTGCCAAGTAATCTGGTTTATGATTCAGTCTGAAAACAGTTGCGCGTGTTTAAAGGAACTCACATGTAGAGTCCCTGGAAGCAAGTCTGCATAAATCATCTTGTGATACAGTGATTAATACTGTTTGTGAAAAAGCTTAGATGTGTATATGTATTTATTTTTAAGGAGTTTTTTCTTTTACAGTAAAAATGGGTCACAGATTGCTGCTTTGAAGATATACTTCCATTGTATCGCTCTTGTTTTATCGACTAGTCCTTAATCCCGAGGCTTATAGCCAGGATAAGCACGCTTTAGGCATTTGTGAATGACATGGGCAACAACGGAGTGAGCTGAGTGAGGCCACAGGGCACATGGCTATAATTCTCTTCATGTTAATGATAGTAATGGAAGTCTGATACATAAGCAGTATGCATTCAAAACACCGACACCCGATAGCAGGTCAGGGAAAAGAGAACAGGGACTCCAGTTTAAGTTTAAGGGGGGGAAAAAACTGAGAAGTCATAACTAACCCCACAGATGTGAAGAAAACCGCAAAAGACACGGACCTGATTCTGCTGCAGAAAAGAAACGAATCACTCCCTGGGGGTGACACGCCAGCACTTTTAGCGCATTGTAGTCCTGCCTCTTTCAGGGCTTTCACTACAGTTTAATTTCATGGAAAAGTAGACATCTCCAAACAAAAGGAATGCCACTTATTAAAAGAAGGAGGCCTTATCAGTGTGGGACCTAATAAGGAAAAATATCTATCTGTGACCTGCACAGCTTTCACAAGCCATTATTTCCACTCAGTGTTTGGTACTGACTACAGCGCCGGTTACAGAGCTAACAAAATATAAGCCTGTCGAATGAACAAATCACAGGAGGAAAAAAGTGAGGCAGACAGTCATTTCTTGAGAGCTCAAATCCCATGACAGTGCTCCTTCCTGGCAGCCTGGCAAGGGTTTGGGCGACAAGAAGTTTAGCGTATGCCACGAATGCGCGTGGTCTTCTGCACAGTACGTTCATTTTCAAGAATGTCCCGCTGAAATGAGGTAAAATTCGGAGATCACCACCTCCACACTAGGAACTGCCAGCTTCCACTAGGTAAGTATCAAAAACTTTAACTGTTCGGCAGTTCACTGTTACACTAACCTAATTAACTGAAGGTTCCTTCTAAGAAGCTGAAAAGAAAAAAATGTGCGTAAGGAGTATTTCAAACATTCAGACAAATGAAATGATATCAGTGCAAACTAAAAACTGAACTAGAACAGAATGACAAAATAGAAACCTGATTCTTTTGGTGCACAGTAGTCAAAGGGGCTTGCTCACATTTGTTGAAATCGGATCTGAAACTGTGTACAGAAGAGTAGGTGAAGTGGTTTTCACTATGGTCCAGTGTGTCTGTCATTGAAGTTTCAGGCCTGCTTTGAGCTGATCGGGGCACGGGGGCTCAACAAAGCAGTCAGGTGGACTCACGGTCACTCCCACTGGAAGCCTCTATTTCAACGTACATGTCTGACCCCCGTGGGTCACAGGCCGGCACAACTGGACTGGCTGAAACTTTAGGACTTGCTCTCTACTTTTTCCTCTGGTACCGTTTCCCAGATTGGCTCCTTGATGTGCTCTGGTAATGTTCCAATTTTGTCTTTATAACCTCCATGACAATTCCTTCGGCTAAGTTTCGCTGAATATATTCCAGGTAGACATCCGCTGTACTTCCAGTTAGATGTTCTAACTCTAAACATCTGTAAAGTGTTCTCATTTCATACTGAACTCTGTGCGTCTTGAAAATATGCACGGATTTGAGAACAGTAAATCGTTCTATTTTCCTTGGAGGCTCATGTACTTTAATAGAGATACCAAGTTCTTTAGCAGCAAGCGCGGCAAAATATTCGTAACTGTCCAATACAGCCTTATCATGGCCTTTTACTAAAACTGACAGGCGCTTATATAATGTATCTGGTTCATCAGAAATGGTTATCGTAGGCTTGGTCAAATCCTTGGGAATATCAACGTGTAGGTTTGAAAACTGCACCCACTTCATACTGGTAAGGAGAAAGCCACCATTTCTGGCTGTACTGCTCTTAGAACTGCTTATAGAAAAACTCCTTGAACCCAGAGACACCGGCACATGGAGCCAAGCTCTGCTCGCGCCGCCATCTTGCCGTCCCTGTCCTGTGTTGTTCTTTACACATTTTGATTTGAGTTGCAATGTCTCTTTTACATGAATCATTATTTTCATCAGAAAGTCCCTACCATAAGTTTATGTGATATCTCTCTATTTATTTTTAAAAGAATGTTTATTAATCCATTGTTCTGATATATAAAGTGTCTGCTACAAATTATATGTCATACAATTAATAATTGCTTTTCTACGGGCACCCTCCTACACTGTTGGTGGGAATGTAAACTGGTACAGCCCCTCTGGAAAACAGTGTGGAGGTTCCTCAGGAAACTAACAATAGAACTCCCTTATGACCCAGCAATAGCACTGCTAGGCATTTACCCAAGGGATACAGAAATGCTGATGCATAGGAGCACATGTACCCCAATGTTCATAGCAGCACTCTCTACAATAGCTAAAACATGGAAAGAGCCTAAGTGTCCATCAACAGATGAATGGATCAAGAAGATGTGGTTTATCTATACCATGGAATACTACATGGCAATGAGAAACAATGAAATCTGGCCATGTGTAGCAACATGGATGGACCTTGAGGGTGTTATGCTGAGCGAAATAAGTCAGGCAGAGAAGGACAAATATCATATGTTTGCACGTATAGGAGGATTAGGAGGAACTTGACGGAGGAACAAGCGGGAGAAGGGCAGAAATGGTGGGGGAAAGGGAGAGAGGCAAACCATGAGAGACTCTTGAATGCTGACAAAAACTGAGGACTGATGGATGTGGGGGGGAGGGGGGGATGGGCATGGAGGAGGGCACTTTGGGGATGAGCACTGAGTGTTATGTAGAAACTAATTTGACAATAAACTATTTGTAAAAAAAAAAAAAATAAAAAATAATTGCTTTTCTACTGGTGAAGTACTGCACTTTGTGGGTTTGTTTCTCTGCCTTGGTTTTCCTGTTCCTGCATATACATTCCCCCTCCTGATTTTTTTGTGACCTGAATCTCCTCCATCTCCAGTGTGTTCTACTCTTAGGGTGAAATGAAAATAGATGGTCAGATTTCCTATAGGAAATGGATGGCTCATGTACATTTAGATAATTCAAAAAGAATTTATTCCCAAAATACTAATTATAAGTTTTGGGGGGAATACAAGAATAATGTAACAGCATTTTATTATCAGTACCCCTATGCATAAATTGTCAATGGGAGAGAGGAAACTAGAATCCAGAAAGGAAAAAAATCCTCATGATAGAGAACACCACCTTGAGAGGAGTCACACTGATGATGTGACCTTTATGTGAAGGACATTGACAGCTCAAGGCAATTTTACAAAGGGAGAGCCATGGTGATACAAACCTGATATTCCTCTCCTGTCCTCTCTCACCCACTCTCTCTCTCTTCTTACTCTCTCTCTGTATTTCTGTCTCTGTCTCTTTGTTTCTCTTCCTCACTTCCTTCCGGGACTCCCCAAAGACTGAATTTAACTCCAAACCAGGGTAAATGGTGATCTTATTGATGGAGTCCATAGGGATCAGCCTCCTGAAGAAATAGGGCAAGACAGAGAAGGAGGTGAAGTGAATCTGAAGGATCAAAGATACCTAGGACAGTCCACTTCTTTTCCTTTCAGTGCCCACTCTTGTCTTCTTTCTAAAGCTTGTCTCCACATTTGAAAGCATGAGGCCCAGTCAGCTACTTTATCGTAAAGGGGTGCCATTAATTAGTTCTTTCTCCTACCTAAAACCTAAGGTTTTAAGTACTCTTGTGTTCTCCATATAGTGGTAGAGGGAAAAAGAAAGAATGTTGTAGAAAGTAACTTTATACTAAGTAATATAAAAATATAGCTACTATAGTCCTTTTCTGTTATTAGCATTGAGGCCAAAGTTGACAATTATAACTGTTTTCCACCACTATTCAACATTTCTCTTACCCTCTGCCTCATGAGGGTAATGAGACTCTTTACCTGTGGATAAGCCAAACCATCATTTCTGCTGAAACAGTCCTAACTGGTCTTACTGGTCTACTGCATTCTTAGAGTTTTCTAAGAAGGAATGCTATTGGGCATAGGAGCACTAAAAGGCACCCAACGCAGTCTCATAAACATAGTTTTCATTGGCCCAGTTGAGTCAGAGCAATCCAATTTCCCCCTAGTCATCAGCATCAAGCACCCGGTACAGTACAGTGACCTTTTCTCTCCCTGTTGGTTCAGTGGCATAGGAGACTAAAATGGCCTGGGACTTGGGACTAAGTCCAGGGAAATAGTCTACTGTTGAGAAATGATGCCTCTAAATCCAGGGAACCAAAGGTCCTGTTGATAGAAGATAGATAAATTTTAGTAGTATATCACAGAAAAGGTCATTGCTTTGGAATCACAGATCGGTGCACCCTGCCAATGGAGACTTTGGCACAATATCTTGGCCGCTTTTTATGGTATATTTAGCAATCTATAGGATAGATAATGGCAGCACAGGGTTTAATCTCTCAGGAGTCATTTCAGTTGAGTCTTAACCATTCCCTATCAAGCATGTTGCTCCTAGGATATGTGACATATGGTAAGCCCACTCAATTCTATGGGCATGAGGTCTTAGCTATACTTCCTTTGTCATAAAATATGACCTTGACCTGTGAAGATTTTGTGCAGCATAACATTATAGTAAACAAGGAATTCTGTAAATCTACCAATGGGTGGTGCTTGCAGAAGCGCTGTAGTTCAAGAAGGCAAATCCACATCCACATTAGTGTCAATCCACAGGAAGATACAGAAAAGAGAAAACAAGGTATCTGGTACGAGATACTTTTCTTGAGAAGGGTTATTTCAACAAGGGTTTCAAGATATGTACATACTCCTTTAATTAAAAATATATGTCATACTAATTTCTATGTATATACTGGTTCTTTTATTTTTAGATTTTTATAGTAGTAACATTTTATTTAAAAATTAAGTGCTTTACAGAGAATACTAATTTTTAATTTTTCTAAGATAACTAAAAAAAAACCCTTCCACTTACTTTAGCCACATGAAAGAAAAAAATATTTTAACATCTAAAAAGAAGGAAAATCATAATCTAAGATAAAAGGTGAGTATTTAAAGAAATAATTTTAGCTTAATGAAAAACTTTCTATAGTGTCATTAGTTTTCTTATTTGTCTGTGAATATTTTTTTAAAGTTTATTTCTTTATTTTAAGAGAGTGAGAGAAAGAGCATGAGCAAGCATGAGCAGAGGAGGGGAAGAGAGAGAGAGGGAGAGAGCGAATCCGAAGCAGGCTCTGCACTATCAGTGGAGAGCCCAAAGCAGGGCTTGATCCCATGAACTGCAAGATATGACCGGAGCTGAAATCAAGAGTAGGACACTTAGCTGACTGAGTCGCCAGGTGCCCCATTTTTCTGTGAATATATTTGAAAATCATGGACCAACACCTGACTGAAGTATTAGAACCACTGATCTGTAGCATTATTTAAGATCATTATATTGTCCAAATTTCCCATCACAACTCCAACATGGCATAAGTTAAAACTAGTGAATTTCATGGGTGTGAGCTCATTGCTACACTTCCTTGTCACAAAATTGCCTTCCTAAGAACTAATACTTCAAGGATGTTACTGATTAACATTATACTTATAAATGCAGTATATGTTTGTTTTGAGTGATACAAGAGAAAAAGAGGAGAAGAATTATTCAAGGGTCACTAAGAACTGTTAAAGAATCTCAAATGTTATGACTACTGTTTCATATCAATCTAACTGTCAGATAATTGATAAATTCTAAAATCTCCATTTATCTGATGTATATACTAATGGTACAAGAATATAAACGAATACCAGACCACCATCACACCTTCCTCTAGCCTGTCAAGTTGCACAAAATTTAAAATGTTTGGACACACTATGAGAAATAAGTTTAATGGAAATATTCTTATTTCCCACTAACTTTATTCTGCTCTCAATACATTATATCAAGATACACTTTTTCATTTATATTCTTAAGGGGAGAACCATCAATTTACTTAATTTACATATGCAATACTATGCAAGGGGACAGGCGAGTCTATGGAGAGTTATAGTAATGAAATCAAGTTAAAGGAGTAATTTCTTGAATTCTAAAGTTATAACAAAGCTTGTATATATCTGCAAAGATTAGAATATTTATATTATGATGGATTTTTGTTTAGAAAATTCAAATACTCTATGACATAATAGAGGACTGGTGCATGTGAAACTGTGTTGCAGGTAAGAGATATAGCAGTATCCGATTAAAGTATGTCAAAATAACCTCTGCTTATGTGCCTTCAGAAAATAGCCATCTCATCTTTGAAATTAGCCTTACTTCCTTTAGGGTCTAGGCTAACTCTCATTCTTTTGATTCTTTGATCAAAAGCAATGAGAATCTGAAAAAAAAAATTCAATATCCTGTGCTAGAATTCTTCATGAGTTGGCATCAAAAGCTTAGTGTAGAGAGTATGAACTTTAGAGTTTGACAGATGTGGGTTTTAATCTTGCCTCTGCCACTCAGTAATTCCGGGGCCTCTGGCAAGTTACAGAAACTCACTGAAACTGCAATTTCTCATCTGTAAAATGAAAGCACAATATCAGCCCTGATGTCTGTCTCTAACGTTCACCAGCTGTGTGATTTTGGTCATGTTAACTCAACACTATGTGGCTCGTGTTTTTTATCTATAAAATTATGATAATGACAGTGCCTCTTTCCAGAGGCAGACCCACCAAGTGGCTAATAAAGAATCCTTCCAAGATCATGTACCTAATTATATATTCATAATTTTATATTATCTTTTAGCCTCTTATATTAAAATCTTCAGGTCCCAGAAAATCTGGATCTTCTTCTGCTCACTTCCTTGGGAAATTCTGATATTATTATTTTTCATAATTACTGTTATCTTTCATGGTTAGAAGGCATTATGGATTGTGTCTGGATCAAAATAGGTGCTCATGTAAATGTAAATTTAATAATTATATTAGCAGCATTATTATTGTTATTCTATAAGGCAAAGTGATCTCATTTACCCTGATTGTATAATTTTTGCATGTGTAATTTATTTTTTTTTATATTTTTTTATTTCTGAGAGAGAGAGACAGCGTGAGTAGGGGAGGGCCGGAGAGAGAGGGAGACACGGAATCTGAAATAGGTTCCAGGCTCTGAGCTGGCTCTCAGCACAAAGCCCAACGTCGGGCTCGAACCCACGAACCATGAGATCATGACCTGGGCCGAAGTCAGACACTTAACTGACTGAGCCACCCAGGCGCCCATGCATGTGTAATTTATAATACTTAAATTATCTAACTTAAGGAAATTCCTAGTCCAGTTAATTCTCATTCGCAAAAATATCCATTTGTATATATTTTGTTGGTTAATAATGGTTTTTACTATCATTAAGGCTAGCACTTATTGAGTGCTTGTTTAGTGCCAAGGAATCTCTATAAGTGCAACCTCTAACAATGGTAGATAATACTAGTAATAGTAATTAGTCCTGACTAATTAGCTAACTACATTTGGAATTGCATAGTTTTTGAATCTTCATGATGACTTCTTTGAAATTAGTGACAGAATGCAATAATTATATTATACTATGGTGGATTTTTGTTTAGAAAATTCAAATACTCCATGCCATAATAGATGACTAGTGTATGTGAAATTAGGCATAATTACGAAATATGCTCTGAATTTTACAACTTTAAATGGTAGAGCTAGAATGTGAAGCACAGCTGTCTGACTCTAGGGCCTTAATATTATTAAAATATTAATGTATAATAGTTCTTCTTATTTATAAAGAATATAAAAGTATAACCATTTTAGAAAGAAGCATTGATTTACTTTAATTATGAAATGTCCATTATTGTTTTCCTATTTTGGCTGTTCATTATTTCCCCCTTCTTTAGTAATCCTAATTTCTTTTTCAGGTGTTATTTCATTATCACTTCGAGTGGTCTTAGTAGAATGTTGATCCAAGTGTTTTGCCATTCTCTAGGGTCCATGTTAGAACTAAGTTGGGTGCCTGGGTAGCTTAGTCGGTTAAGAGTCTGGCTCTTTGTTTTGGCTCAGGTCATGATCTCATGGTTCATAGGATTGAGAGCCCCCCACGAAAGATTCTGTGCTGACAGCATGGAGTCTGCTTGGGATTCTCTTTCTCCCTCTCTCTGCCCCTCCCTGGCTCACGGTTGCTCATGTACTCTCTCTCTCAAAAGAAATGAACTTAGTAAACAACAACAACAACAGAGTAAGGCAGTGGGAACTTTTCATGGGAAGGATTTTCTATCCAGTTGAGTCTAAGCCCTGGCCTTAGGCTTTTAGTAAACAGTTTTGCCATGCTTTCAAACCCAGTACTTGATTAGATGTTTGGCAATCACAAAGCAAGTCTTCATAACAGCTTCAATGTGGGTGAATAATAATCACTATAAAATAAACACTCTGTAAATGTAAATTATCCATGGGGATAAAGGTAGTGCAAAGTGGGACTCCTATGATAGCTGTTTCTGTTAAAATATTATTACCTTAAAAAGCTAATAATCAAAAAAAGTTAATAATTTGTCTTAGATAACAAAAAATATCATGGCTTTCTCTTACAGTAAAAACGTAAAACTGGGGCGCCTGGGTGGCTCACTTGGTCAAGTGTCTGAATTTGGCTCGGGTCATGATCTAACAGTTCATGAGTTTGAGCTCCACGTCGGGTTCGGTGCACACAGCTCAGAACCTGCAGCCTGCTTCGGATTCTGTCTCTCCCTCTCTCTCTCTGCCCCTTCCCTGCTCATGCTCTCTCTTTCTCAAAAATAAATAAACATTAATTTTTTAAAAAATTTTAAAACTAAGTTTCTAGAATAATTTCTAACCATAAAGGAAAAGCCATCTCATACGGAAGTGAAGGCTGTCTTCTATGATGTCACATCGTTCATTATATCATTCCTAAACATTGCCATGTTCAGGAACACCCAAGTTTCTTTAAGTCCCCACATTGTTAGAGCCCAAAGTATATAATACTCTTTGACAAATAGCATAATCCGTTGGAAACATTTAGGATAAAAATTAAAATTCCACTGAGTAATCATACAGAATTCCTGTGTCATGTCTCACTGATGTTAATGAGCAGTGAAAAGATCTTTAATGAAACTGTGTGATGTGTGAGCTTGGTAATTGCTGTGGTCAAATTCTTTAAATCACTGCAAGCCTTCTAAAGGAAGATCCAAATGCTCTTGATTAAAGGAGGCATGCTTCAGCACAATCTGCAAGGAGCATTCAGCTGTGTGGCATTCTATTGCCACTCATGAGTTAGCTTACAGCACAATGTTTAAAAAATATAGATAGAATTTCTTCTAATAAAGGGTATTTTATTTGGTAGCATATAATGGTGACTTCTGGACTTTTCACCCTTTTGTTTTAACCCTCCGCAATGTGAATTTATGCAATAATATCTGTAAAGCCTGTGAAGCAGAGAAAATCTTTTTTTTTTTTTCATGTTCAACAATCAGATTGCTCCACTACACCATGTTCTACTTGCTTTTAATGACCTGAAGAATGCTCAGAACTGACTGATAAGCAAACTGCTTTTGGTAGTCACACCATTGGGTAATATGCATGATGGAACAGATCTAATAGGCAGGTCATAAGCTCTTAACAATGGCTCTTAAGGGGAAGAATAAAATCTCTCTCTTGTGTAGCCTTCAACATTTGCGGACTCTAGAGATTACTCTCTGCCCTTGGCAAATGGCATTTTAGGAATAGTATTGGGGCATGAGACATAATAGGATGGACATCAAGTCCAAAATCACAAAGCATCAAAAATATTTTAATGTTTGTGTAAAATAAGCTCTATCTTAAAATTGTTCACCTTATTTGTGCCTTTTCTCTATATGATGTGAGTATACGAGTCATGTACATCATAAGCATATAGTTAACTTTGGTTTGTGTAATTAATGGATCAAATTTGCAGATTATCCATATTAGTATATTTTTGAACATGAAAATACATGATATGAAAATATGAATTCCATAAGGAAACACTATTTATTTCTATTTCTCAATAGATGTATTAATATCAGTTTCATCAACATTGTATTAACATTTCCCTAACTATATTACAAAAAGAAAAGAATAAGTATTTACAGTTTGAAAATACTATTTTGTTTTTAGTAATTTCTCGAATAAGGATTTATTTTGTGAGCCATAATATGTATGACATCAAGATCCATCTTTTTGTATATATTATGTTCCCAGTGTCTCCAGCTGGTATACTACATACAAGACTGCACTTAGATTTGTAAATGAACTCTGTATCTCTGTTGGTCACAGGTCCTTGAAGAATTTTCCCGTCTACGGATATTGTGTCAGAGTAAAGCATTCTCAGTACATAAATGGTCTATAAAGAAAAATAAACACTTGTAACTCCTCTGAGAGGATAAATATAGCCAGAATGGAACATTATAGAAAAGCAGATTACGTTGTTTTCTGGAAATCACAGGTATGAGCTGAGAGCACAAAGTTATAAAATTGTGTTAGAGATTTATTTTTTATTTGGTCAGTAAATTCTGGCAAAATGGTCCCTGAAAGTTATATGATTCAGAGTTTGATTCTTTAATAGTATAGACAACTCCAAGGTTACCAATGAGGTTAAATAAAGTAAAGCTTATTTACACAGATAGACAACCAATTTAATTCTCTTAATGCTTAATTGTCTAAAAGAAACCTAGTATATTTATAGCTTGCTAGCTATATTTTTGATATATCAAAAATAGGATTTAATAAAAAAGACTATGTGTATTTTATTAGTAATTGTTACACTAAAGTGACAGCTGAAATTTCTGAATATTTTTAGAGGCAGTAGTCAGAAGCTGAAACCTTTCAGCAGTACTTACTTATGTATAATATTGCAATATTTGTTTACAAACGATATATGTAATGTTTAATCGAAAAGTAAGAAATTCTTTTATCAGTAGAACCCTGTAGCTTCTTGATGCAAACTATCAGGTTAGGTGAATTATCTCTTGGTTTTGAATTGTGGTAAACAGAAGTGCAGTGTCACGTTGGTAAGAATAATGACTGTCAAAAGAATAATAAGCCAATAGAGTCTATGTAAGAATGAAAGAGCCAAGAGTACCTCTTATGTTAATACCAAATGAATTTACTTCCATTTTCCTTCTCCTTTGTCAGGTATTCCTAATTTAGGATATTTTTCTTCCTTTCCAAATACATAAAAGTATAATTTAGAAAAATACTTGTATGTGTATTTGGAAATTATCCTTAAAATGGCAAAAAATCTTGACTTCAAAATTTTAGTAGGTATTTTGGGAACACCCAACAACACATTTTACTTCGGGAAAAAGTCAACTTTAAAACTAGGTAGGTAGGTTGAGAAACTATTTGGTTGGTTTGTAAACTTTTATATCTAAGATCATCTGGTGAGGCTACCTTTGGGATTTATAAGGTTGCAATCTCATTGAGTGTAGAGATTGTTTTCTCTTGTAATTGATTCTTCATCTTACATAATACCTAGCACATACTTGGGCACACAGTGAGCATTTAATTGTTTTTTAATCATTATGCTCCCCAAATATAAAAATTATAGACAACCTCCATCACTTTCAAGTTATTTTTACATAGTACTATTTTCATTAGCCTTCTTCAACCTCTAGAACTTTTGAATGTTCTTAAAAACACCAGAGAATAAGTTACTTTTTTCCTTAAAGTTTATTTATTTTGAGAGGAGAGAGAGAGAGAGAGAGTGCGAGCAGGACAGTAGCAAAGAGAGAGGGTGAGAGAGAGACTCCGAAGCAGGCGCCTCACTGTCAGCACAGAGCCCAATGCAGGGCTCGAAATCACAAACCATGAGATCATGACTGGAACTGAAATCAGGAGTCAGTGGCTTATCTGATTGAGCCACCTAGACATCCCAGAAGAGAAGTTATTTTTATGTTTCCCATTTAATTGGCATTTCCTTGAACTGCTGGGCAAGCTTGAGAGAATGGAAATTGTGTTTCTCTGCAGAGAATCTCTAAAATGATGAAACCCAGCCTTAATTTGTAACGTAGGGACAGATTCTCAGTACACTTGGAAATATGGCCTCATAACTCTAAGTGTATGCACCAGAAAATAAAAAGAAAAATGTATTGTTTGAGAAAGCAAGTCTCTCTTTGTGTGAATAGTGAAATTATTGTCTTTTAAGTTCAGTAAAACACAATATTGATGAATGTATTTCTGTGGTGACAAACTATGGAAATTTCACATTTTACAATAATTACAGACACAATTAAAACTTCTATGTTGTGATATTTGTGATTTGGGAATCTCTTCTAAAAATTTATGATGTAGTTACAGTAATACAATATGTGGAAATTTAATAAATGAAATTTTAACAAGTTGAAGAAGTAATCAGCTACATAGTTTTTCTTTTTTTAGTTTAAGTATTTGATTATTGTACTTTTTAAAATTTTTATCTTTATTTTTAGAGAGGGAGTGTGTGAGCGAGGAAGAGGAACAAAGAAGAGAGAGAGAGAGAGAGAGAGAGAGAGAGAGAGAGAGACTCCTAAGCAGGTTCCACAGTCAGTGTGGAGCCTGACTCAGGGCTCAATCCTGTGACTCTGGGATTAAGAGTAGGATATTCAACTGACTGAGCTATCCAGGCACCTCTACTGATTCTTGCTTATTCAATGACTAATATTCTGTCATAGATTGATATATTCTGTTATCTAATGAAGAATGCACTTTACCATTTAAAGTGTCTGAGGAGGCCTGAATTGTTCTCATGTGTTAAAGGTTATAGTTGTTAATTATAAGGGCTAATTTTTGATGTATGGACGTTTTTCTTTAGAGTTCCTCATATTACTATTTTTGTAATATTAAATGAAGTAGATTACGTTGACTAAATCAGGAAGAATGGCTGCTTGAAGCAGACTGCCTTGCCAAAGTAAATAGCTGTTAACCAAGCAAAACAAAGATAACTGAACAGTCCAAGTGATAAGAACAGCAAAAATAAAGGCAATAAAGTGTGAAATTAAAAGTTAAACTGAGTAGCTAAGATGGACAGAAATGGACTTCTTTTTAAATCATGGTAAAACCAATTAAGGCCATCTCGTTGCTAACAATAAATACTTTTGTGTACTGCTGGTGGAGTATTTGAGACTCTCTCCCTAAAAACTGATGGTACAACTGTGATATTTTTGCATCTGTTCCTGGAGGAAATATCCAAAGCAGAGGGTTTTACAATATAAAGTAAATTATAAGTCCCTCCATTTTGAAGGAAAGTAGACTCTCACAAAATTGCCATAGAATCTTGAAGGCTGGCAGGGGTAAGAGTGGACATCTGTCCCTCTGTGCTTTGGAATATTCAAGTTACACACCCATGGTGCCAGGAGGGCAGGATTGAAAGAGGAAGTGATAAGACCATAACATGACCTTGCTGGAATAGGGATAGTGGCCCACTTCCTGTGAGACTTCTGCCACTCAGTGTGATAGTCTGCTTCCTGAGGTAATGCTGTCATTCATGTTATACTTCCAATGGCAGTCCATTGTTCTGATTGTGAACTGACAGTGATGGAAATCATTAGTTGATTTTACAGAAACCACACATGAATAAACAGCATAGCAGAGCATGGGGGCGATAAGCACAACTAGATGGGTTTCCGTATTAAGTACTTTTCTGAGTCTCAGATTCCTTTTTTGGAAAATGAGGCTTCTAATAACAATCTCTTAGAGCTCTGTGTGGGTTAAACAGAATGAAATAACAAATATGATACTCTTTAGCTAGTGTCTGGAATTTGGGGGCCTATGGTTTTTTTTAAATTATTTATTTATAAATTTTTAATGTTTTATTTATTTCTGAGAGAGAGAGAGAGAAAGCGAGCGTGAGCAGGCGAGGATCAGAGAGAAGGAAACAGAATCTGAAGCAGCCTCTAGGCTGTGAGCTAGCTGTCAACACAGAGCCTGATGCGGGGCTTGAACCCACAAACAGTTAGATCCTGACCTGAGCTGAAGTCGGACACTTAACCGACTGAGCCACCCAGGCACCCCTGGGAGCCTTTGTTAAAATATACAAATGCCTGAAATCCGCAAGACCTGTTTGTACTGTGGGTTGACCCTATTCATAGGCACTTTGAAAGAAGTTCCTAGGAGATTTTGAGTATAAGCATAATAAAGAAAAGCATTTAGGAGAGAGGGTCACAAAGGTAAACTCTTTTCACACGTCTTTTATCTTTTTAAAAATATTTATTTATTTATTTTGAGAAGGAGAGAGAATGTATGTGTGCATGTGTGCGCAAGAATTCCAAGCAGTCTCCACGTTGTCACCACAGAGCCTGACGCGGGACGTGATCTCACGAATTGTGAGATCATGACCTGAGCTGAAATTGCTAGAACAGCAATCCTGACTTTGTGGATTGCTGTGCAATACACTAAATTAGCCACCATCTGTCAATGTGATCCTTATTGGTTTATAACTATTAGCCATTTTGCCACTCCCTAATTTTAGTCTTGACTCTAATTCTTTTTGTGTACTTTAGCATTCACCTAGTAGGAGAATGTATTTGACACTATCTTTCCACTAATTAATGAATTATACAACTCCTAATTAATAACCAGTGGTAATATCTGGATCTGCAAAATATTCCAATTTTTAAATTTATGGGTCATAAGTAAATAACTCTTAAATAATAAATCACAATATTTTGAAAGAAATAGACTTATAGAATGCATTTTTAAATGTATTATAATCAATAAAAGTATCCTTGGAAATAGTCTAAAGAAGTGTTAAGGAAAATTAAGAAGTCAATTCTTAAAAAATAATTTTTTAATGTTTTATTTATTTTTGAGAGAGAGAGAGAGAGAGAGAGACAGCATGAGCGGGGGAGGGTTAGAGAGAGAGAGGGAGACACAGAATCTGAAGACTGGCTCCAGGCTTGAGCAGTCAGCACAGAGCCTGACGCGGGGCTTGAACCCACGAACTGTGAGATCATGACCTGAGCTGAAGTCAGATGCTTAACCAACTGAGCCACCCAGGTGCCCCAAGAAGTCATTTTTTAAGAGATTATTGGGCATGGTTTAGTTTTATGGATCTTCAATTTTACTTACTAAAATATGAGGAGTTTTTTATTTCATTAGTAATAGTGATATGGACATTATAAATTTCTCTTGACAATGTTACTTTTAAATAATGGTGAAATATAGGGAAGTAGTGGAGGATATAGCATGTAATGGCAGTAATAAAGATTGAGTACCTTAGTGAAGAATGTATCTAAAAACAAAAGTTACAAAGAATAAACACTTGCAAAAGATGTGCAACTGAAAACAAAGCAATGCTGAAAGAAATTTAAAGAGTTAATAAATGGAGAGATACATCAAGTTCATGGATTAGAAGTCTCAATATTGTTAAGATCTTAATTCTTCCCAAATTGATATATAGATTCAAGGCAGTTCCACCAAAAATTCCATCAGGCTTGTGTGTACAAATTTGTAAGCTAATTATAAGATTTTATGGAAAAGCTAAGGACCTAGAAAAGCCAAACAGCTTTGAAAAATAACAAAGCTGAAGAGCTTGCTCTACTACATTTAAGACCTACTAAAAGTTACAGTAATTAAGACTACTAGCTACTGCAAAGGGTAAATGAATGGAACAGAATAGAGACTCTAGAGACCGACACATACATATATTATCAGTGGATATACAATAAAGGTGCTAAGAAATTTTAATAGAAAAAGAAAGCTCCTTTCAGCAAGTGATGTGAAGATATCACCTACCTTTCAGAGTTATTGTGGGTGTATTATCTATTGTTGCATAACAAAGTTTAGCTGCTTAAATACAAAAACACATTGGGGCGCCTGTGTAGCTCAGTCGGTTGAGCGTCTGACTGTGGCTTAGGTGGTGATCTCACAGTACGTGGGTTCAAGCCCTGTATCAGGCTCTGTGCTGACAGCTTGGAACCTGAATGAAGCCTGCTTCAGATTCTGTGTTTCTATCTCTGCCCCTCCCCTGCTTGCACTCTGTCTCTCTCTCTCTCAAAAATAAATACATTTAAAAAATTAAAAACTGTCTTATCTCACACAACTATTCTAAGGGTTAGGGATTCAGGGGTGGCTCAGCTGGATCCTTTAGCTTAGGGTCACTCCAAAAGTTACAGTCAGGGTCATAGTCATCTCATGGCTTAAGCAGTGATGGAGGACCACTTCCATTATAACTCACATGATTGTTGGTAGGTCCCTGCTTCTCTGGCTGTTGACGGGAGGTCTTAGTTCTTTTTCCTTACAGCCTTTCCATAGGGATGCTCACAACACTGAAGCTTGCTTACCTCATAGTCAGTGGTAAGACAGAGAAAGAGAGAGCACCCAGAATGGAAGCTTTGCCTTTAGTAATCCAATCATGCAAATGGCATACCATCATTTCCTCTGCATGCTATTGGTCAAATAAAACAAACCCAATACAAAGTGAGAGGCCACTGAACAAAGGTGTGACTACTAGGGATGTGGGCATCAACTGACAACCATACTGAAGGCTGACTATCCCATGGGAATAAGGGAAATTTAACACATAAAGCACTTAGAATAAGGGCTGACACAGCAGAAGCACTAAACAGATGTTATCTTTTCCTATTGTGACTATACCAATTATTTTGATTATTCAGTGACAATAATCTAACATTACATTCAGGGTATTACTACTATTGTTTATGAAATATTCATAATTATGATTTTTCTTCTTACACCAATTGAAGTATAATTGGTAGTTAGATATTGCTCTGGGAATTTAGGTTCATTAAGTTGATGTTAATGCAGAGAAATTATTTTAGTGTTTACCATAAGGTTTTCAGAGTATGGTTATTGAATGAATATAGGGACTGCCATTTCAGCAGCAATGAAATTCAGAAAACTGTCTTCATAACTACAGGCTGACCTTGACTGTATTACATTCTATATTGAACCTTTGTCCTTCTAAACTCTGATAGATAATGCCAAGTGGCAATTTCCAGTTTCAGTGTCAGCAAGTAGAGTCAATGTGCCAGGTGCAAGCTGAGATGATGTTTCAGTATAAAACCGTTTGGATGCCAGTGTTAGTGCTTTGCTTCCTCTGGGTCAGTTCATCTTTGTGACATTGAGCTGTTACTGGCTCAGTGCTCTCATGATATGAGGTCATAATAAATAGAGGTCATTGTGGATGATTCTTGCTACACACATATGTCTTCACCCAAAAAGTTGTTAATTTTATTGCTAGTTAATATCTTCCTTTTCAAAGTCAGAATCATGCCCTCTTGGAACTTTCACAGGTCGAATGAGTAGGTTTACAGTGTCTCTGAATGTAATAGATCTATTTAAAAAATTAGGAATCAAAACTCCAGATTTGAAATAAACTGGTCCAAAGTGAAGTGCAGTGTGTTTCTCAAACTGTATTTTCCATAGGATGTAAATAGCTGCTACATGATGTCATAGGCATTTGTAATTTCTTGACCATCTGCAAATCGTGTTCCTTTCACAATAATCTCCTAAATTATTTTCAGTAAATTGCTTTTCTCGCAGAGTGCATTAGCCTCAACTCCTAGAAAACATGGCCTGAGGCAAACTTTCAAGCAAATGTTTTATTGGTGAATGTCATCCAAATGAAGAAAGCTTAGGAGAAGAGGAAATGAGGCAGAGAAGGAAGAAAAGCAAGTGCAAACATTTCCACTCCCAGAAAATTCCGATTCTGGCTCAGTCATGAAGAATACCTCCAGGGAGGCAGTTTAAAACACTGCTCGTTGAATAGCACTATGTCCTGTCTCTCAAGAGATAAAGTCCATACTATCGTGTTATGTGCTCCACACTTCTGAGTTGTGTTTTCTGTCTCCTCTTGACAGCATCTGGAAGAAGACAAGTCTCCATTGGTTTGGTTTCCTTGATGCTGAAGTTTCTAGACTCCCTCAGTGATGCTTTTAATAGAGGCCAGGGGAGACTTCCTCACCCCAGCACAAGCTGAGACAATGTTATGAGTTATAAGAATGTGGCTTTATGACTCAACTATGAGAACTGTCATGTGAGGCTACAGGCTAGGAAATAGGTCAATGAGGAGAAGCCCTAAAGGCAAGTGGTGATGCACTATTCTATAGAGGGTGTTAAAAACTAGGTCAATAAAACAAGATGTGTATTTGGGAGGGGATGCTTTTAGTGAAGTCAAAGGACATATCATCCCATCCTCTTGTTCAGCCAGAAATAGTAAAATGAAGTGCTTATCCACGTATTAGGATTTGCAACAGTTTTCAAAAATTATATTTGCAGCCCTTGGCTTCGCAACCACTTGAGGATATAAAAACAAAATTGAAAGGAATTTCAAGTAAAGTTGTAAATTTGTTATCAGGAGATTATGCTTCCCCCTTACCTCAGACATAATAATAAAGACCCTTACCTCAGACATAATAATAAAGACAAATAAGACTATTTGGAGAATTTGATAGGTTACTGAAGTTTGGAAGTTTAGGGGACACATGAACCCATATTCCCTTCCTAGGAAAAATTTTTAACAATGTTTATTGCCACAAAGTAGTAGTCTGGGGTGGTTTGGAAAAGAAATACCTCTAATGACTGGTCAAAGGACTGGGTCTATCATGGACCACTAGAGAAGGAGAGAGAATGTCCTTCCAATTAAGGAAGTCCATTTGGCCCAGAAGCTGAAGGGGGAAGTCATAAATGTCCGAATAGGTCTAGCATTTCCTTTACATTGGAACCTATAGATTAGGGAACTTCATTTAAGAAAGACCCCATTATCATTTACATCTTCTCCCCCATGTCTCTCCAATTACATCTTCTCCCCTCTGTCTTTCCAATCCTGGAGTTGCTAGGTGGGGTAGGAGAAGCTTGTCTGGCTAGAATATGGAAGAATTTTAACTTTGAATTGAGTTTTTTTATACCTGTTTGTGTATACTAATTACAGAGTGAGACCTGTTTCAGCACTAAAATAATCAGAGGGGTTTTGTTAACAAAGAGTGAAAAGCAGTGGGGCTGCCCAGAATTTATCCTGGACAGACACACAAGGGTCTCATGTAGTGAGTTTTCAGGAGCAGTCTTAAGAAAAAAAAAAAAAAAAAAAGATTGTTTTATGTTGTTTTATATTGTTCCCTAGCACTCTTGCTCTCTCAGTGTGCTGGGTAATGTAATATTCAGTTTCTTCTTTCCTATTTGCAGAAATGAATTAAAGAGGTTTCTTCATTGTAATCCATTAATAGTAAATTATCATTCCTACCATTGCTACTTTTTGATGCTGTTTGCTCCACTATTTCCATTAAATTATTGTTTTAAGTATTTATTTTTGATTACAGAATTTATTACTTATTGTAAAGAAGTTTACAAATATGGAAAGTCTATGAAAACTATGTAAAAATAACTCACAAATGCATTACCCTGGGAGAACAACTATTATCATCTTTTTTAATCTTTCAATAGATATGCTTTTATATATACTAAATGAATGTTTTATACACAGTTTATTTTTAAAGTGACTTAAACACCACTTGTGGTCATTCCCCCCATCAGTTTTAAGGATTCTATTGTATTTCATTATATGGACATCTCAGTTTATTTAATATTTCTGTATTGGGGCATCTTAATAGCTTCCAATTTTAAAAGTAACATTGACACAAATAGTCTTGAAGAAAAGATTTACTTCGATTTATGCAGTAATACTTTTCCAAAACTCCTATATATTTATTTATTTTCTGTATCTGATGCTCATATTTTTTGTTCTATCTTCTGTTCTTATCTTCGTGGCATATTCTCTGACTTCCCATTAGTTCAATATTTTTTTCCTTAGTCATTCTAGGATAAGGAGAATTCTATTGGATGTAGGTGGAGCTGTGCTTGGTCCTGTAAACCATTTACATGAACACTTAGGAATCATTTTAGGTTTTAAGTTTTAGGTTCTGATCTTTTTCCAGTGATCCAGCAAGAGTAGCTTCAAGAAAAAGTTGAAACTGGAGTATTTCTAGAAGTAAATCTTGATCTATTTTTTGTCTCTGAACTTTAGTATTATGGGTTAAAGGTCTGTAACTTGGCTATGCCTCTCCTCAAGGTACATGTTTGGCCTCTTTCTTATTCTACTATTAATAACAAAAACTAAATCGGTTCACTATTTTAGCAATCTATCCAGAATGAACAATGAGAGTTTCAAATAGTGATTTAGTTGTTTCCTTGTCTTATTATCAAACCATTGAATAAAGATAACATCTTAAGATTTGTTTTTTAATTTTTCCTTCTTGCCAGTGCATATTATTTTTAAATAGGCTATTTAAAATTTTTTTCAATGTTTATATTTGAAAGAGAGCGAGAGAGTGAGAGAGAACAAGCAGGAGAGAGGCAGAGAGAGGAAGACACAGAATCTGAAGCAGGCTCCAGACTCTGAGCTGTTAGCACAGAGCCCTACATGGGGCTCGAACCCACAAACTGTGAGATATGATCTGAGCCCAAGTTGGTCGCTCAACTGACTGAGCCGCCCAGGTGCTCTGATACACTCTATTTTTCATAATCCACGTTGAAAGTAGGGAAAAAGAAAACTAGCTCATTATATGTAGTGTACATGCTGTCACTTGATCAGATGAAACCAATGCAACTGGGAGGAATTGTAAAATGGACCTTAACTAAAGAAGCAGAATATGAAGAACAAGAAAGTAAAGAATAATTCTGATTATTGGTTACTGCTAGTCTGGTAGATTATTGAAAACAAATCTACCCAGTTATTGAAAATATTCTTCTTGCTTATTGATTTTAACTTATTTTATATTATATATAATGCTAATTTATCTTATATTTAATTCATTTTTTTTCTTTTTTTTCTTTTTATTGTTGAGAGAGAGAGACAGAGACAGAGTATAAGTGGGGGAGGGGCAGAGAGAGAGACACAGAATCCAAAGCAGGCTCCAGGCTTTGAGCTGTCAGCACAGAGCCTGATATGGGGCTGGAACTCATGAGCCACGAGATCATGACCTGAGCCGAAGTCAGATGTTTAACCAACTGAGCTACCGAGGGGCCCCTATTGTATTTCATTTTCATTTTCATTTTCATTTATTTCATATATAATATATATTACATTAATTTAATTTGAATACAGAATATTTGTTTTGATGCAAAAATTATATAAATTGTACATTCTAGATGAGAATATATATTGAATATATATTTAATAATCTTGGAAATATTTCAGTAATGAATGTATTACGAGAAATCTAATCTGATTTAAAAATCTAATGTTGAAGCAGATTTCTCCAAAAAGTTTTTTCTCTGCAAAGGCATATTTAGCAATACTGTCATTATGTCTGCCTGACTGACTCTGTTGAAGGAACTGCTTACCCTCCAAGCCTCATGTTTCAGGTGGAAAAGGGAATTTGCTGCTACAAAGTAGAAAATGTTAGAGAGTATAATGACAATTTCCATCCTATTTCTTCACACCCTTACACTTACTTCTCATAAAGTCATATCTTACTTGAGTATGATCCTGATTTGAGATTGGGCATTGAGAAATTAAACTTCTGGGATTTTTCTTTAAGAAATCCCTATTTTGAGAAGCACTTGTTCTGTGCTCATATATGTGAAAAATAATCCTGGACAAACTTTATCCCTGCGGGAGTAGGGGCACAATTTCAGGGTTTAATCTTGGAAGAAGAGTATTAGCAAGCCCATTTGGCCTGGGAATAGCAATTCTGTCACCAATCAGTTCTCTGCATTTTAATCTCTGATTATCTGACTTCCTACTTCCATATTTTAGATGGTTTCAAAGTGTTTGATTATCACTGACTACAACAAATATGCTTGATGTTTTATACCTTATTGTGGTTTAATGGTATCTCTTCTGTTAACACCCACCTACAAAATTGTTCATACTCCTGGCTCTTATAAAACACAGACTCTGAATGGAGATAATTTAAGGAAATTTGGTAAGTAATCTAATGTCAAGACTGTGAGTCAGTTTTTCACTTGGTTTTTCTCTTCGTTAGCCCCTAATTGAGAAGGTTATTCCCTGCTTCAAAGCACATACCTGATACCAGAGGAGGGGGGTAGTATTTTTTTCTTTCTACACATAGTCCTTGCAATATATTCCCCCTGACTGTTTAGCATCTTTGTCTCTGTAAACTGGGTTTTTGTCACCTATCATAAGAGTTCTCTAGGGTGCCAGTCTGGCTCAATTGGTAGAATGTGTGCCTTTTTTTTTTTTTTTTTTCCTGAGTGTGAGACTCTAGATCTCAAGGTCATGAGCTTGAGCCCTACATTGGAAGTACAGCTTATTTAAACACACACACACACACACACACACACACACACAATCATTAAAAAAAAAAAAAAAGTTCTCTGGGGCACCTGTGTGGCTCAGTCTGTTGACCATGTGACTTCAGCTAAGGTCATGATCTCGCAGTTCATGAGTTCAAGCCTTGCATCGGGCTCTGTGCGGACAGCTCCGAGCCTGGAGCCTGCTTTAGATTCTGCGTCTCTCTCTCTCTCTCTCCATCTCTCCCCTGCTTGTGCTCTGTCTCTCTCTGAAAATAAACATTAAAAAATGTAAAAAAAAAAAAAGTTCCCTATTTCTGATGTCCTGTTGTCTACCGATTTGCCCTATTATGATACTGGTATTATATGTATATATGTATTGTAAGCATAATACTGGTGTTGATTATCATAAATATGTGAGACAGAATTTCAATTACAGGTGAGTTGGAAACACTAATTTTGGGGACTCTCAAAAGTTTGGTCTTTGATTCTTTGCTAAAATAAGGGCAATAGGATTTATGATGATTTATTTAAATTTCTAAACTTCTCCTAGAAATCCTCCAAACTTGATTTCTTTACTGATGGTTTTTAACCAATGTAACGAGTTAAATCATCCTGGGGTATTATGTAACCAGAGAAGCATAAAAGCCATGTTTGGGACTTCTTATTTGAGGTATCCCAAAGCTAAGATTGTTTGCACAGATCTTGATGGTTTAAGCTAGAAACAGAACAAGGTGAGCACGTGTGAATAAACAGCCCTGAGAAGCTTGCTCATGGGATGTTTTTTGGTACCTTCATGGTTGCCTGTATTCTCTGTCATTTGTCTTTTTTTTTTTTTAAGTAAGCTTTACACCCAATGTGGGGCTTGAACTCACAACCCTGAGATCAAGAGTCTCACACTCTATCGGAGCCAGCCAGGTGCCTCATCTCTTTCATTTGTCTTTAAATAAAAGCCAACATGAGTATGCTGTATATAATATAGTGAGTCTTTTCAAATATCAGAATTTGGAAAATCTTTGCAATACATACTTGGAAATTGAATTAAATCCCTCTCATGATATTATCTTTATCAGGAACAACTGGCCTGAAGAAGACTAACACTTGATTAATGGTAGATTGTTTTCTTAATCATTCAGTAGATGTATGCCATAAAGTACAGAAAGCTGTATGATTAGGGAGGTAAAAAATTATAGTTAGTACAAAAATATGAAAAAGTGTATGCCAATATTATTAGATGGCATTGCTGTCTGTCTAATTCCATACCAGACCCAAACACTGGGTATTACAAATGTTTGAAATCTGTATGTAGCTTTGATTATCTATCTTACTATATATAATGTTATATGGCAAGTACTATTGACAGACTAAAAATGAGCCTTTTGTCTTAAGAAGGCCTTGACTATCAGTTGGCTGATTGACTGTGTTGTGAAAATTTAAGGTCTGGAATTTGCCTTAGCTTTCCTGATAAAATAAGAAATACACATTTATGACACTGCCCTCTGGTCAAGATATGAAACATATTGATTAATAGTGTTGCTTTGTGACCATGGGTCTGAGGAGATTTGTGGGGGTTTGTTAGCTTATTAGCATTGTTTATTGATTATAATGAGATTGATGATTTCAATTTGGGCATAGTGAGATCCCTAGAGGGCTCTGCTCTTGAGGGTGAAATAGCCTACAGAACCAGCACTTGCTGAGTATTTATCAGGCTTCCTAGGTTTGAGGAATTTTATGCGTATCTTTTCCTATTGTCTGATGATGGTTTCCTTTTGCTGTTATGCTCTATCTACAGGAAGCATACATCTATCATCTATTACAGTATTTCTTCATGCCAAATTCCTAGCCACTTTTCTAAACCTGTGGATCCACCTAAAATTGAGATCTAAATTTTTACTAGATAAACTTTACTAAGTTTATTCTATGGAGAATAAAATCATATATCTTTATAAACCTAATTAGGAAAAAAAAACTAAACAAGAAATTTTGCTCTTTTAAATCCACTACAGGGTAACCCACAATTTCTTGAATGGGCCTAGAATTAATCTCCTTTGTTATGGTATGGCATATATAGTAATATCAGAAACTGAAGAGTATAGACTTGATTGGAGAACTATGCTGAATTTAATTTTGGATCATAAAACTTAAAACTGGAAGAGCCAGATGTATTGACAATTCCTAAAATAACTCCTGTAGTGAATTAATTAAAGATATATTGAAGAACTCAATCTGAAAGTTTGTGCCTTTGAATCGCTTCTTGAGAAAAAAAGAGGGACTTCAGAAAACTTTGTCAAAAAGCTTTAATTGGTTTATTAACAAATTCAATAGGGAACATATTTTGTGCTACAAAATTCGTTCAAATCTGCTAAATTTAACTGTATTCTAACACTTGATATATAGTTAATTTAAATAGGTCTCTGGATGAGGAATAATCATAATGTCATTTTCATATCTTCAAAATATATTTAAGCTAATAAAATTAAATTTAAATTGATTCATGATCAATTAAATTTGTTGTGGAGGCATCTGGGTGACTCTGTCAGTTAAGTGTTTGACTCTTGATCTCAGCTCAGGTCATGATCTCATGGTCTATGAAATGGAACCCTGTAGAGGCTCTGCACTGACAGCACAGAACCTGCTTGGGATTCTCTCTCTTTCTCTCTCTGCCCCTCCCCTGTCATGCATATGTACTCTCTCTCTCAAAATAAATAAATAAACTTAAAAAAATTATCTTATGAATGTAAGAATACCAAATGGAGAGGTGCCCGAGTCGCTCAGTCTGTTGAGAATCTGACTATTGATTTTGGCTCAGGTTATGATCTCACAGTTTGTGAGTTCAAGCCCCACACCGGTCTTTGCACTGACAGCATGGAGCCTGCTTAGGATTCTCTCTCTCACTTTCTCTTCACCTCCCTCCCCCCTTTCTCAAAATAAATTTTAAAAAACTAAGAAAAAGAATATCTAAAAAAGACTTTGGGAGTAAATTAATGTAAATTTATTCAGAACAAAGATCAGATTTAAATTATTGTAAACATTCTCCTTTTTAAATTTTTTTTTTTTAATTTTGTGAGAGAGAGAGAAGCAGAGAGAAAGAGACAGGCAGAATCCCAAGCAAACTCCTGCACACTGTCAGCTCAGAGCCTGGTGTCGGGCTTTATCTCACAAACTGAGAGATCATGGCCTGAGCTGAAATTAAGAGTCAGACACTTAACCAACTGAGACAGCCCCAATTATTGTGCCCCAATTATTGCAATTATTCTTAAACAGAATAAGAGAAATATGTTCAATATTGAGCAGTTAATTTAAAACATGCATAAAATTCCCCCATAAGTGATTTATCTCCTTTGAAATAATTTTCCCTCCATAGTAGTTAAAACTTTTATTTTGATTTAAAAAAAACAAGGCAATCAATCATATTCTTTTTCAAATTGCATAATCTAAAATACATTTTCTTTGGTCAAATCTAGAGATTCCTATCAAATGTAGAAGGCTTTTACTGAGATTTTCAAAGTGAACTGCTTCAGGGAATTAGATTACAAAACGGTTTTGCTTCATTTCATGTTTTTTAAGAACCAAATTATTTTAGAAATTTCCATGTTTTCTTACTTTCTTTAGGCCATTTCAGTTTCTAAATTCTTAGTAAAATAAGACTGCTTAGGACAAATTTTTTTATAGTTTTACCTTGAAAACTTACTTCAAAGTATAAAAGCTATGGTTTCCTAATTGATATTTCAAACCATTACATAAACAAAGCACATAAAATGCTTTCTAAAGAAACAAAAGAAGAAATGGAAAAAGAGAAAACAAGTCTACAAGAGTAAAACTAAGATCATAAGAGAAGAGAATTTTTGAAATTCTGGATGACAGTATAGGAAATTACATTTTAAAATAGCAGAATCCTGCTACAATTTGAATGCCAAATTTATTTCTCTTAAAAATTCCACGTATATTATTACTTACTGCAAAACCCAATTAGTCTGAATTTCATATTGCACAAACAAGACCAAGATACTTCTAAAAGAGAAGGTAATCTTTTTTTTTTCCCCTTTGCTGGCCACAAACTGAGCACTGTGGATTGATTTCTTCACTAAGAGTGGCCCAGATTAGCTGTTTCCTGATAACACTTGCAAACTAAAAGGAGATCCTGAATAACAATAAATGCATTCTTCTTCTTCCTGTAAACTCTCCTTAAATGTTTGGAGAGGAATAACTACATTTGCTTTTCTTCAGTCCCCCTTCCTCCTCTTCCTACTTTTTATTGTTATTAGATATAGTTAATCATAATTCAACATTACATTTATTGGTTATTACTGCATTAAAGCAGTTCTGGCCAAAATTCCATGGTGATTCACAAATTAAAAGTCCTGTCTTCACCTTACTTTTTCTGTTAGAAAATTCTGGAGCTAACAAATGACCACTAAAAAAGTGAACTTCAGTGACCTGATGATCAGCTGTGAAAAAGACTGGAGGGTTATAGATAGACAAACGGGCACTTCATCTCCATGACAAGGAATAGAACAATAGAATGATCTTTCATCCACATCCTGCATATTCTCTAGACTCAGTAATAATCTTTTGTAATTTCTCCTTCAGACACTTTCTTAAAGTTCTTTGTAAATGGATACCACTGGGATGAACACCTTGTTGTGGGATGAGAGATACTGAACAAGGACAGAAAGAACTGAGGGATATTGGTGATTGGCTTTAAATTCTGTCCAGCGTCCTCCAAAGTTTATAACTTTAAATAATTTTCAAGAAACTTAATCCTAAATCACTTTTTGAAAATTAAACTACTGAATTAAACGTGAACACAAAAGGAAACAAGCAAAATCCTCCACGTTTGATATGGAATGACACACTGATAATAGGTGAGTAGAAGATCATGAGTGGTAGAAGACCAAATGTGAAATCCAAGGTAGTAACATTGAAAGGAAAAAAATAGTTATCATATTTGGTTGCCATTTAGCCATACATGTGTAAATAGCCTAAATTTAATTTTTTCCTCACTGAAAACTGTTTTTATAATTTAGTATAAATTTATATTTAGTATAAATAAAATGAACTGTAAGCTATCATTAGATGAAAATTGGTATTCTCTGTACTACAAATTTCGATGATCTTGGTCTTGCTACTTAATTTTCTTGTATGAAAGATTCCTCATAGTTTAAATAAAAATTTCAGCATCACTTATAGCAGTAGTCAGAGGATTCACTAAAATGTGAAGTATATTAATCAGTGATTATGAATATAAACTCTTTTAGGTAAAAATAATTACATAAATAATAAGTTACAATGCAGACAACATGAAGAATTTATAATTCATAACATTCAAATTTTGGAAGAGAAACTGTATTTATCATCTATATTAATATAAGCTGAAAGTTTGCAAATAACTGGGTGTACTCAATATCTTTCCTTGATTTTTAAAAAAGCTATAATTGAATTGTCCTTAAATTATGATTGTGATACAAGGCATTTTCAACATGCATAAGGAGTTGACTCATAGTCAAATCATTTACACTTAGTCATATACTCATGGGTAGTTTGCAACTGACAGCAAGTTTTATGTTACAATCAGTAAAGACACATTTTCAAAGCCCCTAAGAGAAAATACTCATGATACATCACATTTTTAATATGGATATTTCCAAATCCATATTTAGATGAACATCAAGCTTTCATCATGTGACCAAATCCATATTTAAGGAAAAAAATGAATGTTTTATGACCTAAATATTACTTGTTGTACCCTACAATAGACTAATCATAAAGAAGATAATATGAAAAAGGGATGATTTGAAGGGTATTAAAAGTACATTTTAACATTATTTAAAGATTATAATCCATAGAAACTAGAATAGGTCCTATTTAAAATACATATGCATATATCTTTATAAGCCTTATTCCATGTGTATAGATATTTTCCTTGAGATAGAATTCAATATATATTTCAAGTACAGTTTTGGGAAGAAATGCAGTGGTTTCTCTTTTGAAAGAAATGCCTAAATTACTTTGGCATAATATTTATTTTCCTTTTCATCATGTTTTCCTATGCTGGTTATCATATAAAGAAATGTTCTAAATGGGAGCTGGGTAGGAGAAGAGAGAGAGAGAGAGAGACAGTGGTAGGTAAGGAAAGAGATTTGAAATTTCTACAGGGATGAAGTAAAGACTTTTCTAAAACAAAACATATATAAGAAAGAATTATGGAATTTTCCTAGTTATTTTATGGTTATGTATTTGTTTTATACCGTTCAATATCAAAATCTTACAGGAATTTCCATAATTGTAAATGATTTTAATGAAATCCACTGAAATAAGCCTACAAATAAATTGTTAATTACTAAGATACACTAACTGTTGGAAGTAAAGCCTAGAAGTAAGTAATTGTTAAAAGTAAAGTACAGAAAACTTCTAGATATACAAAAAAACAATTTTTAGTAAGCATATTACTAGTACTATTGTTTTCATTATTTTGAGATTGTAGTATATTTTTTACACAGGATACAACAATAGATATGTTGGTGTCATTTGAGAACAAGGAATTTTAACACTGAAAGGAGGAGACATAGAGGTAAGGTCAATGAGATTAAGAATGATTCTAGGGTGCCTGAGTGCTCAGTTGGTTAAGTGTCTGACTCTTGGTTTTGGCTCAGGTCATAATCATGATCTCTCTGTCCGTGAGTTCAAGCCCTGTATTGGGCTCTGCACTAACATTCGGAGCCTGCTTGGGATGTTCTCTCTCTCCCTCTCTTTCTCCCTTTCACTCTTCTCTGCCCCTCCCTTTCTTTCTCTCAAAATAAATAAATAAACTTAAAAAAAGAAAAAACTCTGATATTGAACTGGAAGCATCAATATACTTACATTGAAGTATGTTCTCTAGTTCTGTCTTATAAAAAATAATATAGATAAAGACCAACCCAATAATAACAAGCATTACTAGTATCAGGATTGTGCTAACTACCATTTCTCACTAAAAAGATACAGAACTCCTTGGAGAAATAGCTAATTCCAGGTCTGCTTTAGGATATGAACAAGTTGAGCTATTCATATCTGATAGAATAATGAAGAATTTATAAAAGATTTCTATGTCCTTAAAAGGACTCCAGAACCTACCTTGAAGAGACTCCCTTTGCCTAAATTTGGGACAATTTGTGCATCTTAAGATTAATATAGTTGCAATGGACTGAAACACATCAAATACATTTCAACCCATTATTTACTTTATAATAATAAAAACACCCTTCATGCTCACCTATGACACATGCTTGGAAAGCACTTCATTATTTTGAAAACAAAAATAACATACTTTTCTTATATGAACTATGCTTCAGGGTAAACAAAACAAACAGAGACTGTTTCTTTTTATAGAAATAATTCAGCTAATAAATAATTATAGAATTAAACTTACACAATTTTGCAACCCTAGTAAAGTAACAGACCTAGGCAATAATCATCAATGGATGACAGTTATAAAGTAAAACAACAAATCATCAAGTGCCTCTATAAATAGCACATACAAGGTATTCTTGCCAAAATGTAAACCTGATTCTAGATCTAGCTGTGAATTTACAGGAAGTACTGGCGTTAGAGAAACACCAGTTAAATGACATCACAAGATTGCAACCATCAATGGTTGCAGAATGTAAAAAACACTACAGTATGAATAATGTGGTTTCTCCAATAAATGAATTATGTGGAGGAAAAAAACAAATAAAAAGAGGAACTTTAGATCTAAAGACCTAAGAGTCATATTAACCAATATTAACCAATTGCACTATATAGGTTTTATAGGATAGTGCTTGGAATATATAGCATAATTGTACATAAAATTATAAGACAATTTGTTATTGAAGAGTTACTGTCATTTTTGGTATAATGTCTTTTATTACAAAAGAATAGTTATATTTTAGACATTTACTGAAATATTTACAGGTAAAAGGATATATGTCTTGAGTTAGTTTCAAAATAAGCAGGAGTAAAGTAGTGTGGAGGTATGAAAATTATCATAAATTTATAGTTGTTCAAACTAGGACATACATGTAATATAAATTCATTATGTTATTCTTTCTACTTTTATGTTTAAGTATTTCATAAATGATTTTTAAAAATTCTCAAAAAGAATAATTATAAAATAATTTATTATCAATTTTTAAAAACAATGTAAATACTGACTTCAAAAGTTGTTTTTCATATGATGTTAAATAACATGTACATCAATTCTGTCTCTAGTTCATGAAATAAAAACCAATAAGATCAAAGCCAACTGTTCACAATAGGTAAGAATCTTTTTGATGTCTCTAATAAACAGTATAGATAGTGCATAGAATTTGTAACTATGCTATTAATTAGGGGTTGGCAAAATTTTTCTGTAAAGGAAAATGTAGTGAATATTTTAGATTTTGTTGATTATGTGGTCTCTGTCATGACAGCTAAATTTTGTTGTAATGCAAAGCAGCTATGGAGACTTCATAAATAAGTGTGACTGTGTCACAATAAAATTTTATTTACATAAATAGTTGACAGGCCACATTTGTCTCTTAAATCCATTTACTTTTATCATTTCTGTCACTACCAACCTTGTCCAATCCTCTCCCTTCTACATCACTACAATAGAAACTTGTCTTCTTATATAATGATGAAATCTCTTGAAACATATTAAATTGTTTTATATTTGAATGTTCCTGCAATCACCTTCTATATGGTTAACTAATATCATATACATACTATGTGTAGGGTATAAACTGAATAAGAGGGGAAAATTAAAACTGTTATATAAATACAAAGATCAAAAAAAGTCAATGCTTAACTTTTATGATCAATAAAAAATGTAAAAAAATCCCTATCAATATAATAGTGTCAAGTTGGAAGGTTTCTCTAAATTCGTTAACCTCTTATTAACAAATTATGAACCAGGAGTAGTGCCCTTGAATATTTGTTTTACTATAAGCAAGAGATTAAGAGAACTCAGAATATTATGGGAGAGGGGGCGGTTTCGGGGGAATTCTGTCCTCGTTAGAAGTTTAAAGGCAAAGAATTCCAACATCAATGTCCTTCCTATGTCCTGTCTGTGAGGAAATGCAGGGATATGTGTGCATTTTTGTGGTTCTGGCAGATGGATACGATGGTACTTCTGGGGATGCAATAGAAACTTCCAGAAGGGTAAGAGGATACACGAGAACACTGGAACCAGTGACTCAGTTCCCTGGATGAGATCCATGAAAGTCTCCATTTGGCCATGTGCTATATTTTACAATTGTAAATATGGGTAAGGGCAGTGGGACAGAGAAGAATCTAAGGTGACGTAAACGGTCCCCTATGGATGACACATGTTTTACAGAGCATCTGGATGCATTTTCATTTCCCAGGATGCAATGGTGGGAAGATTGTTGAGAAATGGAACAGAAATACTGAGACTATTTGTGGATCTAAAGCGTGTTGGAATTAAAATAGGGAGCCACAATGTTCAGGGCAGTATAGCCAGAGTTGGATGAGCAGTTTACAGCACAATAGAACCATTTATACTTCAGTAGATACTAGGTTAGGAGC
Organism: Hyaena hyaena; assembly: GCF_003009895.1. Lineage (NCBI taxonomy): Eukaryota > Metazoa > Chordata > Mammalia > Carnivora > Hyaenidae > Hyaena > Hyaena hyaena. Next base: position 1,108,063 of record NW_024080916.1, on the reverse strand, counting down.
CTATGGGGAAAACCATTTTGTCACAGAGAACAATGGGGACCCAAAGGGCAATGTGAATGCTTGAACCCAGAAACCCTCTGGAGAGAAGCAGAGGAAAGGGAAAAGAAAACCAAAAAATGGGCATTTAAGCAGAAGAATCTGTTTTAACTATTTTATGTTCCTAAAATAACAAACAAGCTGTAGTATTGTGTGACTTAAATTATTATCCCTTTTATTACATACTTTCTAGTTTCTTTTTAGGAATTGCTTGCTTTAAAGTATGCACTATTTTGATATTACAAATCTATACATGTCACCTATCCTTTGAAAATGCTTATGATTTTCCCATTGCTTTAATAAGTATCCAAATTCTAGATATGACCTACATAGTTGCACAAAATCCAACCCCCTATTTCTATGTCTAATCTTTTTTTAAATATTTATTTTTGAGAGATAGAGAGACAGAGTGTGGGCAGGTGAAGGGCAGAAACAGAAGGAGACACAGAATATGAAGCAGGCTCCAGGCTCTGAGCTAGCTGTCAGCACAAAGCCCAACACAGGGCTCAAACCCATGAACCACGAGATCATAACCTGAGCCGAAGTTGGCCTCTTAACCGACTGAGCCACTCTGGTGCCCCTCTATGTCTAGGCTTATATTTCACTCTGCCATGTACCTTCATTTCAGCCATAGTGGCTTTCTTTCTTATCTATGCCTACATGAGGTCTTTGCCCTTAATGTACCTTCACACAGAATGAAATGTTCTTCCTTCATTACCTGGTCACTCTTCCAGCAAATCTTGATCTTAGTCATCTTAATCCCTCATACTGAAATTCCATTCATTCTAGAGCCGTCATTTTAATATTTGACATGACCATGTACTACTTGTTTTATCTGTTGAACACCTTTGTTATTTGTTACTTATTATTTTCAATAATTCATAAAAATAATTATTAAACAAAAAGAAAATTCACTATCCATGAGTAGTTATTTTAAAAATATAGGAAACACTATAGGAAAATCCCTCGAACAGGCTGAGAAGAAAGTAGAATCAATAATCCTCCCATAGAATTAGAAACAAAACCTAAGTTACCTTAGTTTCCTGGCCCACAAATTTATTCAAGGTCCTATATCTTCTTTATGATCTATCCCCTATCTGATGTTATGCCAATTGCCTTTGCTTCACTGTTATGAAAATTATCATATTTTAATTATATTAACTTTGTTTCCCTTATTTGATTATACTCTATGAAATCTAGTGCTATACTATCTATCTCACACAATAGTGAAGAACTATAGGTAGACAACAGATATTTAACTATTTTAAGTTAAAAAAATAAAATTACTTTTAGCTTCAGACCTTTTGAAGAGAGAACTTTTTTAGGATAAGAACATACTTCTGTCTTAACAGCACCTTTATTTCAACCTAAATACCCTCCATGCATCGTGTATGGAAAATAATAAGTGTTTGATAGACACCCTTAAAGAATTAATAGAAATGAATTCTCATTTAAATAGGAAATTTATGTGACGATTGTTAAGATGACCAAAACAATTTCAGGATAATCATAAGTCATGTCATTCACACAAAGTGCATATTACAAGGAGAAATGACATTTTGTGGAAGTAATTATAACCGTGACAATACTGATCCTACTGATCATTCAAAGTTCAACTAAGTTTTTAATTTTAATAGCATTATTACTACAGTGAAAAATTAACTTCCATTTCACATGATATATACACAATTTTATTGATCAGGCAAAATTGTTCTTTATAATAAACATATGGCTAGAATACAATTTGGTGAAATTTCACAGTAGATTGCTCTGTGAAAATTAATGGTCTGCCTGTTAAGTCTGATAAATATAAGTTCTTCTCTCTTGTCAGAAAAAAAATAAGTACTTTAGTAATACACAATGCAGTCTACTCAGTTTTCTACTCAATTTCAGCAATAAAAATTATAAAATCCCCCTTGAAACCATAAATTGTATCAAATGTAGCTTTTTAAAACCCACAAACATAGTCATTGTAATTAAGAATCCATCTTCAGAAACAGAGTTTATTAAATACAAACCGCATAGTCTTTCAGGCACTGTTTCTATTTTTTCTTGCATCATATCAAGTTATATTATACCAATATAGATTTATATGTATATTTAATAAATGTAATGAATTTTTAGAACATAAAGCAAAAGACTAGAAGTATATAATCAAGCTTAGTAAACAGGAATGAGAAGTGAAATTAAAAGTAAATACTTATTCTCTCATTTATGCCTGAAAGGAGCTAGTTCTGAAATACTGGCTGATTTCACCCAGTTCTAAGTCTGGAAAGGATCATCTGTGTAAACTCTGATTCCTTGAAAAAAAAAGCCAAATTTGAAATCAATAAGTTATTTAAATGATTAAAGAGGTAAAATCAGCTTAACAATGTATATTCCCACTATAAATTCTAGGATATAAATAAAAAATCTCAAGCTTACAGAAAAGTTGCACAAGCAATATAGAAAGGACTTTTCTTCTCCCTCAACCATTTGAGACTAAATTGCAGAGCCAAAGTCCTAACAGCCTGGAATCTTTTCTTGCAAACAAGGACATTCTCATAAATAATCATATTACAACCCTCAGACACAGGAAATTAACATTGATACATCACCACTATTTAAAAATCATCCCATTCATTTTTCACCAAATGTTACAATAATGCCTTTTATAGCAAAAATTCCAGTTTAGAATTACAAATTGATTTTGATTGTCATGTCTCTTTAATCTTTCTTGATCTCTTGATTTTTCAATCTTTCCTTGACTCTTCTGACCATGACACGTTTGAAGATTACAAGGCACTTCTGTTGTAGAAGATCTCGGTGTTTCTCAGATGTATCTTCATATCAGATTAAATTATTTATTCTGTCAGGAATGTTACAGAAGTGATCCTATATACTTACTACATTCTATCAGTTTGCACATGATTTTAATTTTTCCTATTATTGAGTCTGTTTTTCTTTTAATGTTTATTTGTTTTTGAGAGAGAGACAGAGAGACAGAGAGAGAGAGCATGAGCAGGAGAGGGGCAGAGAGAGAGGGAGACATAGAATCTGAAGTAGGCTCCAGGCTGTGAGCTGTCAGCACAGAGCCTGATGCGGGGCTGGAACTCATGAACTGTGAGATCCTGACCTGAACCGAAGTTGGACTTAACCAACTGAGCCACCCATGTGCCCCCAGTAAGTCTGTTTTGATGAGAGCTGGCACTCTTGATTATTCCCAAATTTATAAGAAAAGTTTTCAACATTTCATCATTATATATGGTATGAGCTTTAGGATATGTGGATTTACATAATTTGATACCTTTATAAACTTATAGAATTTTCATTCAATTTGTAGCATGCTAAGCATGAAAAGATACTGGATTTTCCAAATACTAATTTTGCATGTATGGAGTTCATTGTATGATTTTTCTCCTTCATTCTGTTGATGATAATATTGATAGTGTTTAAATTCTTAACCACATTTATATTACAAAGGGGATGATCCATTGTCCTCATTTTTGCATTACTGGATTCAGTGTGCTAATTCTTTCATTTAGAATTTTTCATTATATGCATTTGTGAGAGAGATTGGTCTGAGTTTTCTTTTAATCCACTTGTCAGGTTTTAATGTCAAGGTGATGTTCACTTTATATAATGAGTTTGGAGATTTTCCCTCTTTCTATTCTCTGGGAGAGTTTATATATGATTAGGTTTCACTTATGAAACCATATGGCCTGAAGTTTGTTGTGAGAGGTTTTTAATTATGAATCCAAATTACTTGAAACTATATCAGACTATCTTTCCCTGTGTTGGAAAAAAAATAAAAAGTTGATCCTGAGACAAAGACTTATCTGAAGGTAACTTAGTTAATATCCCATAAAACAGGAGTGAGGGAATTGAGAGGAAGAGGAAAGTCAATGCAGATTTGCATAATCAAGCTGTTAATTATTCTAAGTACCTGTGGTTTTATTCCTTGGAACTTGATGAGTAGGTATGAAGAATCCACCTCAGAATTGTCTGCTTGTCCTGGAAATGAGAAATGTTCCTTCATTAGCTTATATGCAACATTGGCTAAGGGTTGCCCCACGGAATGTTAAGTTCCTCAAAATTGTACTTCTGAGTTGAATATACTTGGGAGCCTATAAAAGTGGAGGGTGAGGCAGGACAGAAGTACTTAAAACAAACATTGTTCAGATTTTCAATTTTATCTTATGTCAGTTTTGTTACAGAATAACCAAAAAAACAAACCTTTGGTATTGTTAATTTTCTCTGTACATTTATTTGGCATTTCATTAAACTTTGGCTTTTGTTATTTACTATTGCTTCCCTTCTGTTTTGTAGTGTTTAATTTGTTTTCTCAGGATTTGACATGATTGGGTCGAATATTTCAGTCTCTTCATTCTCGTATAGTCAGTAAAGGTTGTACAATTGCCTTTAATCTTACATCAGTGTTGGCCCTTGTGTTTACCTATGTTCCTTTTAACTATCATTCTTTTTTATTTTTCATTGTGATACCCTCACTGACCCATGACTTTTTATTTTGAAGTAAATAATTTAATTACAATCCTTTACATGTTTTCTAGTTATATTTTGTTTCTGAGTTCAAGCTAAATACCATTTTGGTAAGATAACATACTGTGTATAATTTAACATCTGCTGATGATTATAATCTAGCCCAGCATTTGGTCAATTTTGGTAAATATTCCAAGGTTCCTGAAAGGAATATGTATTCTGGAATTGCTTGTTGTAATATTCTATATATGCCAATTAGGTGAACAAGATTGTTCTTCAAATCTTTTATATGTTTAATATGTTTTTAATCTGCTTGCTCCCTCAAGTACAAAAATAAAAAAGTGCTAAATTTTCTGGTATGATTGTTTTGTCTCCTCCTCCTCATGAATTATATTTATTTGTCTGCATTATACATTTGAGACTGTGTTCTTAGGCACATGAAATTTTAGGACCATTATACTATTACTGTATATCTGTCATTATTACTATTTTTAAATTTAAAGCCTATTTTTATCTGATATTAATGTAACTATGACATCTTCCTGTTTGGTTGATATTTGCATGTGTTTTAAAAGCTTTTTACTTTCAATATTCCTATATTTTTATATTTAAAGTATGTCTATTAAAACAGCATATGATTGATTTTTTTAATGTTTTTTATTTATTTCTAGGAGAGAGAGAGACAGCGTGAGCAGGGGAGGGTCAGAGAGAAAAGGAGTCACAGACTGATACAGGCTCCAGGCTCTGAGCTGGCAGTCAGCACAGAGCCTGACGCGGGGCTCAAACCCACGAATGCAAGATCATGACCTAAGCGAAAGTCGGACGCTTAACCGACTAAGCCACCCAGGCGCCCCTATGATTGATTTTTTTAATCTGATAGTGTTTGTGTTTCATTTGAAATACAGTTGACCTTTGAACAATGGGAAGGTTAGAGGCCCCACCCCTGCACAGTTGAAAATCCAAATGTTACATTTGACTCCCCCCAAATTTAACTACAAATAGACTATTGTTGACCAGAAGCCTTAATAATAACACAAAAAGTCAATTAAAACATATTTTGTATGTTATATGTATTATACACTGTATTCATAAAATAAAGTTGGCTACAGGAAAGAAAATGTTATTAAGGAAATCATAAGGAAGAGAAAATACATTTACAGTACTATACTGTAAAAAATCTATGTATATGTAGACCCCTGCAATTCAAACCTGTGTTGTTCAAGGGTCAACTATATTTGGTTTAGTTGCATTTATTATAGTTTACTGGTATATTTATTTTTAAATCTAACATCATAGTAGATACATACTGTATTTTTGCTCTTTGACCCATCTGATTTATATCCTTTATTACTTTTTATATTAAGTAACCATAGATGTAGTTTTTTAAAAGATGAAGAAAAGAATGTCACAAAATTTATATGGAATCTATTAAAATTTTAGAGGAAAGATATACTGTTTAGGAAAGGAATTATTCTTTAAAAATTCAGTTATCATCCACTATCTGAACAAATTTTATATTGTTCTCTGTTGAATAACTGAATGGTAAGGCAAATTTTTTACCTCTTTCCACTCCTTAAGTTTCTCTTGTATAGTGACAGTGAAGCAGAAATTCTAATTAAGCTAATCAAAAGGCAGTTTGGGATCATGAATTTTGTTTACAGAAAAACTAGTGAAGCTGCACTGGTCAGAAAATGAGTCATTATCTAGTAAAAAAAAAAAATAGTCAATAGGACAAATTTCTCTGTCAATAATACGCAGAACATCTTTCAATAATTAAAGTTTCTTCCTTCCATTTCAGCAGATTTTACATTTCTGCCATCTGTTTGAAGTAGACATAATGTTGATGTCTAAACAACTCATGCACAGCATTTTTCACATATAGATTTTCCTGAGTCATAAAGTGTTTTTAGCAGACGGCTAAATGGTTCACTGATGTTCAAGCACTAGGCTTCAGGAACAGTTCTGAAGTTAGAATTGCTATGAGCCAAACATTCCCATTTCCCTCCACCTCATCACCTTTCAGACCCATAGTAGGACTGCATTCCTGTCTCTTGCTTTTGGAAATAGCTTGGTGCCTAGTTTTGGCCAATGAGTCATAAGCGTTTAATTGCTGAAGCCAGGGCTTGGTTTTTACTTGCAAAAACAGAACTCGTAGAGCCTTCCCCTTTTGTCTGACATTGAGATCAACATCCTGTGCAATAGCAGCTCCTCCATCATCCTGAGTCTCTGAGTGATTGCAATAAGCAAAGGTCCATGATGGACACAGAACATAAACAAGAAATATATCTGTGTGGTTTTATGCCCCTCAGTGACTAGAGTTGTTTGCTACTGCAGTAATCCTCAGCTCTGGCCCATAACACCCATGATTTTCAAACTGGGTTTCTTTCCCACAGAGTATAGTACTTTGTCATGCATGGATATAGTAGCATATTGTTTTGATGGAGAGATATTTTCTGTCAAGGACTTCAATTTCCGGTGATTTATTGTCCAAAAAGCACCTGTATATCTTCTTTTTTTTTCCCACATCAGTTCAGCTTGTTTCTTTGCATCAAGAAAAAGTTAAATTTTTGAATAGTAGGCTTAGCACAGTCTTGCTTTAAGTGTGGTACATAATCAACAGGACCCCAATTAGTGATTTTGTTTATTAAAATGCAAATTCTGCAAACCTCATGCCAGAAGTATTGAATCTGAATCACAAAAAAGTTGAGACTATACTCAAAATAAGCATTTTAACCAAGTCCTCCAGCTAGAATATATCAATGTTGGAGAATCACAGCATTATGGAATATTTTTATTTAAAAAAATATCACATTAGAGCACTAAAGTATCAGCCAACTTGTGTAATATCTATCTACTATTAAGAGGACTGATGATCGATAAACTAATAAAACTGGGCTGATAATCTATATTTTATATCCCAAATGGGTTGTCATTCTTTTCATAGTCCTGAAAGCTTAGAACAGTTTCATCTGATTTAATTTTCTGTCAGACTAATTGTTAAATTGTTTCTGTCTTTCTGTTTTCAAAGAATTCAAAATGGTGACCATGTTGAATTTACATGAAAATATAATCACATCTATTGTAGAGTCATGATTTGGATTTTTTTTCACCTGATTGTCATCAAATTCTAAAGGGAATCCGATAATTTTCATTGTATGAGATATAATAAGTTGTTCCTTATCCTTCCATTCTCAGAATACTTTAGGGACTGTGTTATGATGGTGTCATCTAAATTGATGTTGGTCTACCATGGTAAAGTCTGAAAAAATCGTTTTGTTTATTATACAAATCAGAGTATGATTTTATCATAATTGTACTACATATGTGCAAGCACAGTCTGCATTATTTACATCTTTGATGTGTATTGGTCTAAAGGCATCATTTTCAACTAGCATGAGATTGACTAGTGAAATTTGATTGGTGGGGAAAACAAATGTTAGTGCAGGTATATGTTTGTAGTTTGGTTAGGATGTTGTGATAGACACAAATATAGTCTATTTACATATGTTATATATTGCCATTCTAAGATAATTTAAAGGGAGGTAATCAATAGCTAAGTGAATCTGAGAAAAAAAATTCCTCATCAAGTATATGCCTCTGTAAATATCCTTCAAATAAGCTTCCAGATGAAGTTGCCATTCTTTCTTATGTAACAGCATAAAACTTAACACCGTTTTAAAAAATCCTTTATGTAAGTTATCTCACATATTCATTATGACTCTAAGAGATGTGTACCATTTCTTTTTTTAATGCTTATTTATTTCTCTTTGAAAGGGTGGGGGGTAGAAACAGAGAGAGAGGGAGACAAGAGAATCCTAAGCAGGTTCCATACTGTCAGCACAGAGCCTGACGTAGGGCTCAATCTCATGAACCGTGAGATCACGACCTGAGCCAAAATCAAGAGTCTGACACTTAACAGACTCAGCCACCCAGGTGCTCCAGATGTGTTCTATTTCTATCTCCATTTTATACATGAGGAAACTGAGGCTTAGAGACATTAAGTAAATGTGTCACTCAGTTTATTTTTTCACTGTTCAGCTTAGTGAATGACTTGTCCTTAGTCAGATTGTAATCTGATAACACAATTATTCTATACATTATCTATAGGTAATCACTGATGATTTATACTGGTAGTTTTAATATTACATTAAGTACATAGAAGTTGTACACTTTTTCTACACAAGAAAGCTGTACAAATACATCTCAGATAAAAGTAAAGCTATATCCTTCTGTCCATGTTTTATAAAAACACTGATCATACAGTATGAATTTATTTTTTCATGATTTACTGAATGATTTTTTTAAATATTTAACAAATATGTATAAGAATTCCTGGCATGTACTAGACAATGTTTTATGTGTTAGATATACATCATTGAACAAAACGACAGTCTTTCCCTCAAGGATTTTGTTTCTAAAGAGGCAGTGATCAGTGAGGCAGACATTAATGATACACATAATTAATTATATCTATTGCATGTTACAAAATTATAAAACCTATTTAAAAAAAAGAAGAAAAGCACAGCAGGGCATACTGAATTAGTAACACTGTGGGTGCATGGTGAGGTTCAAATTTTCAGTTAGAGCTCCAGAAGATGCCACTGATGGTAAATATTGAATGAGACTTGAAACAGGCTTGGGGAAACTAGTTCTATGACAATGTTAAATGTCTGGCTTTATAAAAATGAATAAGGTGTACTTAAAGATATTTAAGTACTACCATCTATTTCATGAGTTCTCGTATGCATCTCCTTTCACAATTTAACCTCTCTAAAATAAGAATACACAATACCAAAGTGTGTGGCTTACAAGATTACAATTCCCAACTGGTAAAGGGGTGATATAACTTGGTGTGTGAAAATTCTGTTGACTGTAATAAGATTAAGAAAGAGCCAGCATGAAAGCACCTTAGATTCCCTAAAACATGGTTATATAAATCCAATATAAGTGAGTTGATGCCACAATACAGCAGTTTAATAAAGAAGCTTTGGAGCTAGACCTAATAAGGGTTTTCATTCTGGCATAGCCCTTTATTTGTTGTGTGATTATTGCCAAGTTATTTAACCTCTCTGTACTTACTTCCTTATTAGTAAAAAGAGGTAATAATGGTACATGTCACAAGGTTGTTATAAGGACCACACTACATATAAATGTAAAGCCCTTTAAAGCCTTTGGCACATAGTAAGTGCTTTACATGTGCAAGCTGTATGTGCTCTCTCCCATAACCATGAAAAATAAAATCTTACATCCAACAGATTAGAATTATGATCTTCCTCAGAATATTTTCACTTCAAATGAATCATCATTTCATATAATTATCTTTTTCTACTTGGGAAGATTTATAGAGAGACTTTTTACTTTCTATAATTATTTTTTAATTTTGTGTATTATACTATGTCTTTAGTTTTAAAGTTTTATGTTCATGCACATACTCTTAAATTGATCGTTTCTTAGAGAGATGATTGGGTGTATCTCATCTATGGACTAAAGGATGCAAAATGTTTAATGAAAGTAGTATTTATGGGAATAACATATTTTATGATTGGAAAACAAATAGCTAGTTGAAAATAAACTAAGATAGTAAAATCGTCACAAAATAAGGTATTGGAGACAAGATACCAGGATAAGTAAGCTATTGAACTTTTTTTCAGGATCTAAATGCTAACATATTTCTTTTAAATAATTCAATCCAAAGTATATAAAGTACTTTAAATAAAAGAGCCTTCTGAATTTCTTTAAAAAATTTTTTTAAGGTTTTATTTATTTCTGAGAGAGAGTGAGAGTGTGAGCAGGAGAGGGTCAGAGAGAGAGGGAGACACAATCTGAAACAGGCTCCAGGCTCTGAGCTGGCAGTCAACACAGAGCCCGACACGGGGCTCGAACCCACAAACTGTGAGATCATGACCTGACCTGAAGTCAGATGCTTAACCGACTGAGCCACCCAGGCGCCCCAAGCCTTCTGAATTTCTTGTCCACTTAAGCATCTTTCCTATTTGTGATTCTAAAAATGCATGGATCATTTGATCAATGTTTACAGACATTCCATTAAGAAATCTTAATATTTATGATAGGTATTTATATCTTGATTAAAAAAAACTATGGAAGAAAAAAATGATTTCCATTAGAACATGACTGTTTAATAAACCACATTTTTATTTTATTATATAACTTATACTTCTTTATTTTTGGTTGGGAAAAGATCATAGAAACTGAGAAATGTCTTAGTTCCATTAAAGGGAATCAAGTAGTCCTATCAAGAAACTTATAAACTTCACATAATACCATATTACAAAATTTTGCCATACTTTAACTAGGATTATAATATAATCTACATATTTCAAATGAATGTAACTTCATTTATAACCTCAAGTGCATAACAGTGTCTAGAACAAAAAATGGTTACTTTTTTAAAGTTTATTTATTTATTTTGAGAGAGAGAATGTGCAGAGGAGACAGAAAGAAAGGGAGAGAGAGAGAATCCCAAGCAGGCTCTGTGCTGTCAGCACAGAGCCGAAGGCAGGGCTGGAACTCACAAACCATGAGATCACGGCCTGAGCTGAAACCAAGAGTCAGAAGTTTCACTAACTGAGCCACCCAGGTGTCCCACAAAATTGTTACTTTTAATCTTAAGTGTTAATATGTATCTTTGGTTAATGTGTATCTTTGGTTAATGGTGAAAATAATTGCTTTTTTTTCTCTAAAACTTAGGGTAGGAATTTCTGAGCCAGGGGAAAAAAAAAAGGCAACCAGTAGCAAGAACCAGCAGTTAGTGCAAAATGTTTATACTGCGCTTGCTTTTTACATATTTCCAGGAAACTCTGCTAGCAGCATGACTTGAACAGTAATAGGCAACTGTAATTGTCAGGTGGCTTGTATTATTTCTTAAATTGATCACAGAATGTGATTTCGCAGACAACTCATAAAATACTGTTAGAAATAAGTCTCATAGAGAGATGTCAGTACTACATGTAGTGATTTGTGTCTTCTTCCTTATATCATTTTCTCCAAATAAATAAGAAAAGGTGTAGAATTTTGTTACCCAAACAAAATGCCACGAATTGAATTCATAAAACAGTGCAAGTTCTATCTTCACATTCAGTTTCTCAGTTTATGAAAATCTGATTTGAAACTTATCAATTTGCAAAATCTTTTTAAAGGATCCTCACAAATTTTCTTTAGACAATCTTCTCTTTCAACATTTAAATTAGCACTCATTTTCTCTCTTTGACCCAGCCTCAATCATTTTTCATGTAAATGTTCATGGACATCATGGATCATATCAACTAATGCAGGTTCCAACAACTAATATAAGCAGATATAAAACTTAGGGTAGAGTTGATTTTGTGTGGTGCGAGTCACTAATAATAATAGCAGCAACAAAATGAACACTGACCAACGATGTGGGTCCAGGATATGGAGTCTGACATACAGATCTGACAGACGACTTTGGACGTGACGCTGTCACGAGTCAGGTGCGCTCACCTAACAGTCGTAAACGCGGGTCTGGTTGACGACGTGAGGCGCGCGCGGTTAACACACGAAGTCGTAAGTGCGGGTCTGACCTACGGCGGAAGCGCGCGTCTAGCACACATGATGCTAGCGCGTCCGTGACTGACTGAAGACCGACTGCCCGCTTCCAGGAGGTGACTTGGGAAGGTGAATCCGAGAGACCGCACGTGGAGGGCAGAGCAGAGACAGCGCTGACAGCACCCAGGACGTCAGGATCTTAGAAGTTAACCTCGTGGGCTCCTGTCTGGTATAAGGTGAGGGTACTCGTACCGGCTGAAGAAGCCCCCTGAAAGCCACACAGTGGCAGGGAAGGGGGGATGTGAAAGGCAACAAAGAACTGCCTTTTTGGCAGCCAGCTGCTGTTGTGCCCGAATCACGAGTCCCAGACACCTCCAAGGAGCCGGCACCAATGCAAATACAAAAGGGTCTTTATTAGAAGCTCGAGCAGGGGCTCACCAGCCTACCGGTGTCATGGCAGCAAGGTGAAGCGAAGAACAATAGCGAACAGGGTTTTTAAGGAGTAAGGGATGGGGGTGTTACAATATATGTAGCATCATCACATAAGCACCAATTACAATCACAGCTTTGACCATTCAGTATCTGTGAGGTGACCATTACTTCTGGTGGGACCCAATCATGACTCTTGAAAATCCTTTGAAAATGACCAATTATGAGGTGAGTTTAAAGGGCCCACGTGGGGTTCAGGCAAGCGGTGAGAAATTGGCTAGTTTGTATCTGCAGTTCCCAGCCTTGACTCAGACCATAGGCATGTTTCTTTTTACTTTTTGATTAGCTGAACTGAGGGCGGTCTGAGGATCGCTTTAGCCTTGAACAATCTGAGGCTTTTCCTGGGACTGGGCCTGGGGCTACGTGCAGCCCGAGGTTTCTCTTAATGGAGGACCTAATATTTGGCTCTTCACTGCCTCTGAACGTGGCTCAGAAGAGGGGGCTCTGAAGAAGCTACTAGTGATTTTAAGTCCTTGACAGCTGAAGAGGGTTAAGCAAGCCACACACAAAGAGATGAATGGAGGGAGGGAAAAAGGAAGCAGGGACGTGGGGGCGGTGGAGGAGGGAAGGAAAGTGGGAGGGTAGGAGGAAGAGAAGGAAGATCTATTGTAAACAACAGGAGGATGAAGAATACACAACAGAATAACGTTGCTGTGGATGAGAAGAAAATGATGCCATGCAGTTGTCAATGGGCCTAAGGAGTGGAATGATGCACAGAGTCTATGCATCATGAACTTATGGGAGAGACACAAGGTTCATGAAATAAGACAACAAAAGATGAAACATCAGTGGTGCTCAAAAAAGAGGAGGAAGAAAAAAATACAGAAAAAAGTGGGATTGTTTTAACTACAGAAAGAAGGGGAAAGAATATGGATAAATAGAGCAGCAACAGGGAGAATGTATTTGAAAAGCAGATTGAGCAAAAATACTTTATTTTTAAAAATTTTAAATGTTTTTAATTTATTTCTGAGAGAGAGAGAGAGAGAGATGACGTGAGCAGAGGAGGGTCAGAGAGAGAGAGAGGGAGACACAGAATCTGAAACAGGCTCCAGGCTCTGAGCTGTCAGCACAGAGCCCGATGTGGGTCTCAAACACACAAACCATGAGATCATGACCTGAGCTGAAGTCAGATGCTTAAGGGACTGAGCTACCCAGTCACCCAGCAAAAATATTTGTAAGAGGAATAAAAGAGACACTCGGGTGGCTCAGTTGGTTAAGCGTCTGACTCTTGATTTCATCTTAGGTCACAATCTCACAGTTCTTGAGATCAAGGCTCGTATCCCAGGAGAGCCTGCTTGGGATTTTCTCTTCCTCCCTCTCTCCCTGCCCTTCTCCTACTTGTTTGTGTGTGCACGGTCTCTTTCTCTGTCTCTGTCTGTCTGTCTCTCAAAACAAATAAATAACATTTAAAAAAAGAATAAAAGAAAATGATTGATATGGGGGGCAAAAAGAGATACAGGATGTTCACAGTTTGTATCCTCAAAGAAGAGGGAGAAATGAAGTACAATACCTGGAGAGATGAGAGAGCTTTCCTGAAATCAAGGAAGGGTTGGATCCACAGATTGCAATGTTGTAGTATAAATTCTAGAGACAGTCAATGTGGATTTCACAGTCCCAAGATGTGTCCTAATTTTGTGAGACTTCCAAGAGAGAAACACTCCTCTAAATTTCAGGCAATAATAACAGCAAAAATAATAACAAGAAATAGTAAGGGGAAAATTCAGACACCTTCAGACTTTGCTCAACAAAATGAAACATTTGAAATGTAGCCATTATGTCTAAATGGAAGTAAGTGCAGGAGACGGAGGGGGCAGGTGGAATGAATTTAGAGGAGAGCAAGGTCTAGATCATATTGAGATTTTAAATCCTAATATGGGATTTAGATTTTGATTCTAAGTGCAATGAGAAGGATTTGGGACACACTTTTGTAGTGGTCTAGGTAAGGGATGGTAGTGGTGGGGGCAAGGGGGATAGGAAGGGATATGGGGAGAAATGGGTGGATCCAGGACATGTTTTGGAAGCCGAGGCAACAGGACTTGGTTACTATGTGGGTGGCAATATGGAGAGCAGGGTAAGTGAAAGCATGGAGGTTAGCATATGTTTGAATTGAGTACTAGGTTGTCATACTGCCATTTAACTGAGATGCAGAGACTGGAGATGAACTGTGTTAGGGTAAAAAGTTTGGTTTTGGACATGTTAAACTTGAGAAGTTAGGGGTGATATTAAGATAATTAATGCTGAGATTCTCAAAGGAATCTGTTAATGAGAAGGGGTATCTTTCTAAACAGAACAGATATGATTCAGTATACATAACTGATACAGAGTTTCCTACTAGAAATCGTGGTTTTATATTGAGTTGGCCCTATGTTATATGAATGGAAAATTCAGGAAAGAGACCAGTCTGAAACAAAACAAGTGTATGAGTTGGTTTGATAGCATGGTGGTCCCTGGTGACTTTGACAAGAGTAGTTTCAATGGTGACGTGGGCCCTTGGCTTAGTACAACTGATCCAGTATAGGAGGAGAAGCTGATAGTGTAATAGAGGAGAGAGTTACTAAAGAAGGGGTTTTGAATAGGGATAAGGTGAGAGAGGAGAGGGATTGGATTCTGTTAGGGGAGAGGACACACCAAACATTGCCTCAAGAGAGAAGGCAAGGTCATGGGCACACAGGTAGGCAGACTGAAGATTTGGTGGTGAGAAGCTGAGGAAACTACTGTCTAATTGTTTCTGTTCTCCTTATGAAATAGGAGTCCAGTTTTGTGAGCTGAGAATAGGAGAAGTGAGGGGGTGTGAGAAGCTTGAAGAAGGAAGCAAAAGTATGAAAGCATTGTTTTTGAGAATAGAAATGAAGCTCACCAGGGCAGCTTAGTGTTGTAATTTGAGATCTGAAGACTTGAATTTACGGTGAGACCAGTCAGCACACTGGTCTCCTACAGTTTAACACACAGCTCTGGGCGCAGGTGCAGGTAAATGGAAAGCTGGGTTTAAATTGAGTTGGCTTTGCCTGGTGAATACAATGGAATGAAACAGGGCAAAGGGGTTAATGATGTTTGATCAGCCAGGGGAAGTGAAAGCACAAAAGAGACGATGGGCAGTGAGAACACAGAAGACCTGATGTTTTCACAGGGACAACAAGGTCAAAGAAATTTTGAGCAAAGATCACTATATCTTCATAAGAATCCTTGCTCCAAACGAGATATTGGAGGTGGAGTAGTTATCAAAGATGGCAATCTCTCAGGAGGTAGAGTGAAGGTGAAGGTCACTGTAAAGGATGACATCAAGGAATAGAAAGGATCATCCATGTTTCACTTGTAATATGTTCTGAAACAGGCAAAACTTGATGTGTGGTGTTAGATGTCAAGATAGTGGTTATTCAGGGGAAGAAGGAGGGATAGTGACTGAGAGGGACCTATGGGGAAGTTTCTGGGGGCTGGGGTTCTGTATTTTGATCCCGATGCTGGTTGTATTCACTTTGTGAAAATTCATTAAGCTATCTATTCCCTTATGATTGTATACATCTATATTTATTATAACTCAATATGGAATTAAAAATATAAACAACAAAAAGTGACCAAAGATTATAAACAAAAAAATAAAGTTCCATCAAAAATGTAGATCACCTTCAGTAGAAACTGTTGTTTTCCTTCCATGCTTTAAAAAACAAAATTTTTAAACAAACTATAAAAAAAATTTAAAGAAAGGGGGTCACCTGGGTGGCTCAGTCGGTTAAGTGTCCAACTTTGGCTCAGATCATGATCTCGTGGTTTCTGGGTTCAAGCCCCACGTCGGGTTCTGTGCTGACAGCTAGCTCAGAACCTGGATCCTGTTTCAGATTCTGTGTGTGTGTCTCTCTCTACCCCTCCTCCACTCATCCTCTGCCTCGCTGTCTCAAAAATAAATAAACTATAAAAAATTTAAAAAAACCACCAAAAAACAAAAAAAATTTTAACGTTTATTCATTTTTGAGAGACAGAGTGTGAGTGGCAGAGAGGAAGAAAGAAAGAAAGACACAGAATCTGAAGCAGACTCCAGGCTCTGAGCTGTCAGCACAGGGCCTGAGGTGGGGCTTGAATTTACCAAAAGTGAGATCATGTCCTGATCTGAAGTTGGATGCTTAACTGACTGGGCCCCCCAGGCCGCCCATGTATTTTCGAATGAAGTACTAATATAATATTTAAAATCACTTTCTCAAAAATTAAATTAGCTAAACATTTTTAGGACAACGATAAATGATATATTAGAGAAGTACTTAAAAAGAAACTTCAGGGAAGGAACACTTTTAAAAAGAAGATTAAACTATATAAAATTATACTGAGTCTTACTGACTTTTCTATAGATCAGTAATGTGTTTAAGCAGAGATTAAAGTTCTTAAGAAAAATCTGAAGGAACTGAGAAGGATATGTGAAAACTCACAGAGACATATCACATGCCTTGAAATTAGAACCTACGAAGAAAAATTACCTATTGTTACTATGCCAGGTAGAATAGTTGGGAGATAAATTCTGAATACACATGTGATAGAAAACTATGATAGAGGGGCACCTGGGTGGCTCAGTCAGTTAAGTGGCCGACTTCGGCTCAGGTCATGATCTCATGGTTCATGGGTTCAAGCCCCGCATTGGGCTCTGTGCTGACAGCTAGCTCAGAGCCTGGATCCTGTTTCAGATTCTGTGTCTCCCCTTCTCTCTGACCCTCCCCTGCTCACTCTCTCTCTCAGAAATAAATAAAACATTAAAAATTTAAAAAAAGAAAACTATGATAGAGAGATATAACAATGATAATTCTTACGTTTTTCTATTGGGAATTTAGACCTGACACAACAGGATTCTTATGAAAAATAATTTTGGCATCCTATGTGTAAGAATATCAGAAGTACAATTTATATACTGGAAGAATCAACCAAGAGGAATGAAATTCTCTGACAGTATAAGGATAATTTCCTATCGCTCTAATTTTGGAACACAAACACATACCACAATCTGCTGTTGAAAATATTTTCTGTGGCCGATAGTTCTTCTAGAACTTTTATTTTAAGTTTATTTACTTATTTTGAAAGAGAGATCATGGGGAAGGGGCAGAGAGAAAGGGAGAGAGAGAATCCCAAGCCGGCTCTGCACCATCAGTATGGAGCCTGATGCAAGTCTCAAACTCACGAGCTGTGAGATCATGAACTGACTTGAAGTCAAAAGCTTAACTGACTGAGCCACCCAGGTCTCCCTAGTTCTTTAAAATCTTGACCCAGAGTCCACACCTGAACAAAGCTGGAAGAAACCTGTATATTACATCTTTCTTTTTCTTGCCAGCTCTGTCAGAGTTAGATATGGAAAACAGGTAGCATCTCTAAGATGTGTCACTCCAAGAACATTCCTGGGTACCAAATGAAATCATATTATGTGGGTGTGTGTACACATAAAGACAGTTATTTGGAGATTGTCATTAGTTAATAGATGAGCATATCACTATACTGAACCTGAATAAAATATCAGAAATAGAAAGTATGCTTCTGTTACAAAGACTTAGAGAGGTGACTACACTCACATTCACTTATATATGTAAGGAGAAATAAAAAGCAAAGGACAGTAATAGATAAAAAATGTACAAACATTGAGACATTCAGAATAAGAAAGTCTACTCTAAGAAAGAACATTATTGGAGCCTTATTGGAGATTGGCTTCTTGAAATATAAACAAAATTTGGAAGAGAGGAATTTTTAGACAGAGAAGAGTGTTTTATGTTCAATGACTCATGGAAAGGAATAATCAAGATTTCAATATTAGGTGATAAGGAAATTTGTTGGCAGGGGCAGATAAAATAAGATAAATAGAAAATGGAGATCAAGTTAAAAATACATATTATATGCTATGATAAACAAAACATTCTCTTTTTTGTTCCAATACCTTTTAAAAAGCCAAGTATAGGTAATTTTGATGATGGTAGTAGTAACAATAGAATGATATATTGATGGAATTTGCAATTCAAGTTTGGGATTGAAAGCGATACATATTTCTTGGAATCTAAAGTATTAATAGTTTGACAAGTTAGAAAAATTAAGAGAATCCTGCAGTGTTGTAGGATCTATCAGTAATCTACTCTACATAATTATCTCTCCTTCCTTCCTCCCTCCCTCCCTCCCTCCCTCCCTCCCTCCTTTCTGTCCTTCCTCTTTCTTTTATTTATTTATTTTGAGAGGGAGCGTGCAGAGAGAGGAGAGAGAGAATTCAAGCAAGTTCTGTGCTGAGAGTTTGGGGCTTGATCTCATGACTGAGCCATCATGACCTGAGACAAAATTAAGAGTTGGATGCTTGGGGCACCTGGGTAGCTCAGTCAGTTGATTGACTTAGGCTGAGGTCATGATCTCACAGTTCATGAGTGAATTTGAGCCTCCTGTCTGCTTTAGATCCTCTGTCTCCTCTCTCTGGCCCGATTCTGCTCATTCTCAAAATTCTCAAAAAAAAAAAAAAAAAAAGTTGGACACAACCAACTGAGCCACTCAGGCACCTCTTAATATTTCTCATATTATTTAAATTGTATTTTAATAATATATACCTTTGTATTTGTAAATACTTATTAATTCTAAATAAAATTATGACCAGATGACAAAATAAAATGTACAATTTATCATGTGTCAGAAATCATGAAAATTCCATATGTACAACCAAAAACAAGAAACCATAAGAAGGAGAACTTTTAAGTTATAAACTTAATACAGTGAATTACTAATGAAGTATTCTAGGTTCTTAAATTATGAAAAATATTTAAAATCACAGAAAATATAAATATGAGTGAAATCACTAGTCATTTATTTTAAAAACTAAACCACTCATTTTTTTATTGATCTTCAACCAATGGTAGTAGTACTTCTGATTTTTCTGCTACTAACCCATAATGTGTGGTCATAGCCAGTAAGGTTTAGTCTATGACTACTTTCCTGACAGTGATACAGTGATTGTCCTACCTCAGTAACTTATCTTTTCTATGTCCCTTTTATTTATTCAGCGAACACTTAAAAGTAGCAGTTTAGCACCACTGCTCAAGGAACAAGGGTTTCATAGTGGACCAGTCTTTACATTGCAGTGAAGACAGAGAACATGAATGAGCTTTGTTTTAGGGTTATAGGGGGCAATTAGGAAATTTATGGGAAAATCTTACCTGTTTATTGTGTCCTCAACGATTTCTGGACATGTTTCAGGTACCACAGAAACTCTAAAGCTCCGCTTTGAAAGTCTTAAAATATTCAGTCATCTCCTAACTTTCCTGTTTCCTAAAAACTCTGTTAATTGCCCCTTCTGTACTCTGGTTTCTTTTACATCTGCCTTTTGCCCATTTGTATCTTTCAGCATTTATATTGTTCTGCTCTGTAACTTCTGCTCAATCACTTCTAGAAGCTATCAGAGTTAGCTAGCAACCATCAGAGTCTGTGTTGGGGTTTGGGCAGAATTCTCAATGTGCTCAATGCCCTCCTAAAGCTGCCTTTGGAAAAGGCACTGATCCCTGGTGAAAGCAGTTAAGTTCAAACACATGGTTACGTAGTTCAAAGTGCTAATGTCTGGGCAGGTATTCAGAATCTTATGATTTATCCAAATAATAGCCCTAGAAGTTTTTAAAAATAAGTTAAATATAAATGTTTTTTCCGTCATGGAAAAGACAGTTACCAACTCCAGGACAAAAAATTGGAAGGAATGAATCATTAAAACTAAACCTAACTAAAATATAGCCTGATTTTTAAAAATAAAATTTTGTGTAAGAAAAGAGAATGCTCTTTCATTGGTATTGTAATACTTGTTAGGATAAGAGGATGTTTTTTTCTCTTTTAGTCCAATCATAGTAATCGGTGTTGCACTGAGTATTATTTTCATTATCATGCAAAATTATTTGTGTTTAGTGTTTGGTAATAAGATGAGTGGCTGCAAGAACCCTGTAATTTTCTCAGGATAGATTTATTTATTTATGAATATAATTTATTTTCAAATTGGATTGCAAACAATACTCAGTGCTCATCCCAACAATTGCCCTCCTCACTGCCCATCATCCATTTTCCCCTCTTCCCCACCCCCCCGTCCACCATCAGTTTATTCTCTGTTTTAAAGAGTTTCTAATGCTTTGCTGCCCTCCCTCTCAGTAACTGTTTTTCTTCCTTTTCTCTTCCCCCATGGTCTTCTGTTAAGTTTCTCAAGATCCACATATGAGTGAAAACATATGATATCTGTCTTTCTCTGACTGACTTATTTCACTTAGCAGAATACCCTCCAGATCATCCACATTGCTCCAAATGTCATGATTTCATTCTTTCTCATTGCCATTGTATATGTAAACCCATCTTTATCCATTCATCATTCGGTGGACAGAAATTCCAGGAAGAAATGACAGCTAAAGAATTCCTCATGATAGATTTAGACAGGTTTCTACTTTGAGGCCTCAGCCAGAAGAAAGAAATACCAGGCCTTTTAATCAATGGGCAACTCTCCCACAGGAGCACTAAATATAATTAAGACTAAATGAATGAAACCTAAAAAGTAGACAACTTTAAATATGAATATCCACTGAAGTAAAGGATTTTTCTCTAATTAAATACTGTAAACATTTTTAAAAATGAAATTATATTAAAAGTAATAAATATGTATAATGTATCCCTCATATATACTTATAACTGGCAGTTTGTACCTTTTGACCACAACATGATAAATACAGTTAACACTGCTGTATGTTATATATGAGAGTTTTTAAGACAGTAGGTCCTAAAAGTTCTCATCACAAGGACTAGTGTGTTTTTTTTCTTTTTTTTCTGTATATATATATCTCATATATATCCCATATATATATACAGAAAAAAATATATATATCCCGAATATATATATATATATATATATATATGAGATCATTAATGTTAACTAGCTTGGTAATAATTGCACAAATATATAAGTCAAATTATTATGCTGTGCACTTTAACTACTGTATGTCATTATATATCTAAAAGTAAGTAATAAGTATATGAATATTTCTTAAAATTACCCAAAAATGAGTTTGTATTTAGAATGATCAGTAATATTTAATTTATGTCATATGTTATATAACCCTAACCCTGTTTTTGGCCTAGTTGTTTTTTATTATACTAATAATTGAAAAATACTTTCAATAATTTCAACAAAACAATTCTATGTTAATGCTAAGAAAAATATTAATTTATTTTATAGTTTAAAGTAAATGTGTTCATTGAAGTTATAGGGAAATGTTAAAGATATGTCCAATTTGCATCAAAGCTGTTGTATTACTTCAGATCGTCCTACAGCGTACCAGTAGACATCTAGATATGTGCAAGGTCTTCCTGCAGAATGAATGTTCACATTTTTATTATGCCTCTATTGCCCCTGGGTTTCAAAGCTATTTGAATAATGTCATCTAATCTTAGCTACTTCAACCAAGTAAATGAAATGTCAAATTTAAATTTAAATTGAGATCCATATTACATGAGAAAAATGACTGTTATAAACAATTTCAGGAGTATATTCCAAGAGTAAAAGTATCAAAATATTTATCATACAGAGTCATCGTAGATGTGGTTTAAAATAAAAGACTAATGAGTTATAGCTTCTTTTTTGTACCATCATTGTCTGGGATGAAAGTGGAAAGCAAACTATTTTCTAAATTTAGACTTGTGGTCATTTCTTTATTGTAACTCACTAGTGAGCAAGTTATAACTTGAGATAAATATTAAAATGTAACATGTCTCATTTGCATTGCTCTCTTTATTCCAAAGTCATTACTAAATTTTTGGATAACTAGTCATATTAATAAAAAATAAATATTCTGTTATGAACAGTAATATTCAAAACCACAATGCATAAGTATGACTAGAATTACTTAATTTATCATATTTACTTTAAACTATAAAACATTTTTTTTTATATCAGTCATGTCTGATTCTCTGATATGATGTCATGTCTGTAGAGTTCAATATTTTTTAATTTTTACCCACCGGGTAATGGTACTTCTGATTTTTCTGCCACCAACCCAGTGTGTGGTCACATTCAGTAAGGTTTAAGCCTGGCGGTGAATAAGGTGTTCCCTCTACTTCAGCAAGTTACTTCTTTTATGTTCCTTTTATTTGTTCAGTGCATATTTAATGGCATCAATTTGGTGTCATACACACTGGACAAGCCCTTTGATATCAGAAACAGAGAGAACATGAACAAATGAACAACTAGATGAGATAATTTCATATTGTGGTGACTGCTGTTAGGGTAGTTATCTCTGTCTTTGATAAGACCATGGGGTATTGGGCTTAAAGAATGAATGGTCTCTTGGACTATATCAGACAAGATGGTGGTAAGTATGTGGTTTAAAACCTGAATATTGGAAAAAGAACAGGTAAGTGAAGAACAAGAGAGTGGGAGCATTTCAGAAGGAGAGATAAACAGATAAAAGGGCCCCAAAGCAGGAATGAACTTTGGGGATAAAATATTCAAATGGTTTTGAGGCTGGTCCATAGAAAAACCTTTAGAGCTGTATAAGTCTTGAACTGTAGGGAGAGTGATTTCCGGCTTGAGCGTGCCATTCCCTGAAATACAGTGAACTTGCTGGGGCAATGATTGACAAGCGTCATTAAACCAGTTATCTACTAGCATCTTTCTCCTCCTTGGTATTTCAGTCCTGTATGTGCCTGCTCTCTTTACCTCTGTTCCCCTTAGTTGCTATTGTTTTCCCTCTTCCAGATGGAACTCTTAGAAATGTGCAACAGAACATCAAGGAGACATCTTCGTCAACCTACCTGGCATACAGTGCATTCTGTGAGAAACAGTGAGGTACTGAATGGAACAGGTTAGTCAAATTATGTCTGTTACAAAATTCACCTGGGAGAGGAGCCACTTATATATATTTTTGTTCATCCCATGAGGTATTAGAGGAAATCTAAAGATCATTCTCCTGGTCATCTGATGCTCAAGGTCTTAGAGCTGCTTTAAGGCATCCACCAAAAGGTTGATAGAAGCAGAAAGATGAAATGCATTTCAAATCATTACATGCAAAATAAGTAAAATTTGTTAGAGTCTCTATTAAAAGGTTAGATTGGAAAAGAGAGTTGAGTTATTTGCATAATGAAACATTAAGAATTTATTTTTAGATTCAAACAAACTATGCTATTTTTGACCCCAATTAACATGATTAATCAAGACTGGACAGCATTTCTTGTACATATCACCTTTTACTGACAGCCTTAGTGGTCAGTGGATATCAGTTACTGCCGGAAATACTGCCTTTATCAGATCTATAACTTTGGTTTTTTCCTGTGTGGTGAGTCCCATGAATTGGAACTGTGCTATTAAACATGGAAAAATCTGTAGTTACAGTGGTATTGGTGGGGGGAAGCCCAGAGTGATCAGGCTGTTGGCATCTTTGTGAGGTCTGTTTTTTTCATTTTTTTGTCAGTTTATTAAGAAATGATTAAAGGCTTCACCTAAGCTACACATTAAAGAGATTGGACTTATAAGCTAAAATCCAATGCATTCAACCTTGTAAAGGAAAATATATTTTTGGGTATGAAAGTATTGGTCCCCTCTATTTATGACTGGTTTTTTTATGGTATCAGGTTGCATGTTTGACTAAGGACCAAGGACTCAGAAGCAAAAGTTTTGAAATTGTTTAATTATTTCATCTGATATGATAGCACTCAGAGAGATATTTATTTTCTTTATGATGTCTTTGTGGAAACGAGGACACATGTATTAATCAGTGTACATCTTACCTGTTCTATCCTAGACTAAACTTGAGAGGAAATATAAACAGATGTGCAAAAAAAGAGTCAAATTACAGCTTCCATCATCTATAATTCTTTTCCTTAATACAATTAAACTGTATATTTAATATATGAAAACTTGCTGTATAAATTTACCTTTATTCATTAGTACTTGGTAAAAATATTAAATATTTGTCACCAAGAATTAAAGTGCATAAATTAGTGACACTCTAGTATTTATATGATAAAATATAATTATCATGTAATTAAACATAGGCATACATTACTAGAAATAAATCCTATATATTGAAAATATAAAGACATTTATAATATCCACCCCTGCATGTAATTCAAATGATAGAAAAAGTAATGGAGAAACATCAGAGAATATCAACATCATAATTTAAAACCTTCTGTAATGTATTTTTGAGGGTGTATACATACACAAACACATGTGTAACATGTGGAATTAAGAATCCAGGAAACAACACATAATGTCTATATTATTTTCAAATATATTTGAAATATTTATAGTATTTAACATATGGAAGTCAGCAAAACAAGTCTTTTTAAAAATTTTTTTAATGTTTTTTATTTATTTCTGAGAGAGAGAGAGAGACAGTGTGAGCAGGGGAGGGTCAGAGAAAGAGAGAGACACAGAATCCAAAGCAGGCTCCAGGCTCTGAGCTAGCTGTCAGCACAGAGCCCGATGCAGGGCTCGAACCCACAAACCATGAGATCGTGACCTGAACTGAAGTCAGACACTTAACTGACTGAACCACCCAGGAGCCCAAAACAAATCTAAATAAGTTAAAAATAAAGTCACATATATTCTTGAAAAAGGCCATAAAAAGAGATGAACTAAATACACACTTTATTTTCCATTGGAAATAAATCAATATATATCTACATATATATTCAATCAGGAAAAATATAGAAATAATAAGCTATTTAAAATGGAATTATAGTAGAGCAAATAACAAAATGTATATAATGGCCAATACAGTGCTGAGAGAATAATATATATTCTTAAGTTTAAGAAAGTTGAAAATAATAACCAGAATTGAAAGGCAAACTCATAAGGCTAGAGGGAAGGTAATAAAAAAAAAGATAAAGATAACATAAAAATTACAAAGTATTGGTTCATAAAACAAATGATTGGCGATGTTGTATTAACTGTCATAGACCATACAAAATTTTGTACGATATATTGCTTTTTATAAGGTTAGTATTCCTTGATATCAAAAACAGAGAAACACAGAACAAGAGAATTATAGACTGATTTTATGTTTGAAAATAGAAACAAAAATCATATGTGATTTAATAATTCTTCCTATATCTCTGTCTCATTCTCATTCTCCTTGAGCTATCAGGTTAGCCAGAACATGTTCACCTCATAGAAGAAGGAGAGCACATAAGGGCAAGTGAAAATAATAAATCTTGTTGTTTAGGCTCCAAAATGGTATAGACTAATTTCTACCCAGTTAATATTCTTCAAAGCTCATAATAAAACAAAATAAAACAAAACAAGCAAACAAAGAAAAACAAACAAAATGCCTAGTCACAGGCCTAGCTCAGTTAGGAGGTGGGGAAATAAATTTTTCTTTAATGAGGCCATGGAAAGAGTGTAGATGTATAGCGAATTGAAAGATCATGCCAATTAATTCCTTTAGCTACAGAGCTTCATCATTAGAAAATTATATACATCAGTAGATGAAAGTAGAAAAGCATATAAGCAACAAAATAAAGGCTCAAAAAGCATTTGCTAACATTTAACATACACTTATAACAAATTACTAGCACATTGAGGAGAGGAATGTCTTAACTTCAAAATGGTGCCTATCAGAAATCTGCTACAGATATCCTACTTAATTTTGAGATATCAGAAAAATTCCTATTAAAATTAAGAAACAAACAAGGATATTGGCTATCATAATTCTAACATTTTCCATTGAAAATGGAAATAAATACCATAAAACTGGAAAAAGCAAATAAAAGTTTGAGGACTATATAATAAATAGTGTAGAGCAATGTCTTCTCCCAGGTGAGGGTTGGGTGGCTGAGATCCAATGACTGATGCTGACACCAAACAACTTTGACAGGCCATTTGAGCATCAAATCTTCGCAGTGAGGTTGAAGGAGACTTTTGGACCTGCATTATGGCTCTGCTGCTCTCTCTGGACAATATTGCTTCCTTCTTTCCACTTTACATGGGTTAGTCCCTGATAAATATTCTGTTCACAGACCTTCTCCTCAGACTCTGTTTTTGAGAAAACACAACCTTCCAAATAGCACAGACCAACTTTATAGCATATAAATATAGTATGTTTGCACCTATCAGAGATGTGAGGTACAAGAGTCTTTGCAAATGGCTTGGCCATTTAACAGCATCTTTCATAAGCTAAATAATGTGACTGTGTGACCTGATTGAAAAGACCTGGTGGGCTGGGATGCCTGGATGGCTCAGTTGATTAAGTGTCTAACTTGGGCTCATGTCATGATCTAGCGGTTTGTGGATTTGAGCCTCGTGTCAGACTCTGTGCTTATAGCCCAGAGCCTGGAGCTTGCTTCAGATTCTGTGTCTCCCTCTCTCTCTGCCCCTCCCATGCCCGTGCTCTGTCTCTCTTCTGTCTCTCAATAATAAATATATGTTAAAATTTTTTTCTTAAAAGAAAAGACCTAATGGCCAATTCTTTTTTCTCCTAAAAGTCTACTCCATTCTTAATTGCTTCATAAAAATGTCCTCGATGGACAGAACTAATAGAAAACTACATCTAGTTATATGTATTTTATTTATATAAAAGTTTTAGATATTTTTATTTCCTTTTCATAGAGAAAGGGTTCCATTTTTTTAGTCTGGTCTAGAATTAATATTCTTCTCATGATCTGATTTATCATTTTCTTCTACACAATCCTCCTATTTTTTTTTTTTTTTTTTAGAGAGAGAGAGAGCTTGCCAGGGAGGAGCAAAGAAAGAGGGAGAGAAAGAATTGCAAACAGACTCTGTGCACTCAGTGCAGAGACCAACAAGGGCTTGAACTCACAATCCATGAGATCATGACCTGAGACAAAATCAAGAGTTGGTCCCTTAACCTACTGAGCCACCCAGGTGCCCCTTCTCCTGCATTTTAATAATAAGGTATAAAAGTAAAAAATCATTCAGTAGAGTGCTTATCATTAATGTGAAGAATGTGTGACTGGGTGTACTGACTAAATTTGGAGATTTCAACATGCTTCATCCAAATCTCATTAATCTGAGAGGTAGAACGTCAGTAAAACCTACCATCTCATAGAGTAGTTTTCACCAGTCACTAAACTATTTAATAAACATTCCTTTTATCAGTAACATGTCCAGAATGACACCCCAGCACTAAGCTTATCCAATATTGAAGAATTTTATTACTGCTAATTTTAAGACACTACTGCTTTTTTTTTTTTTTTATTAAGCTTCTCTATGAAAAGCTCTGAATTTGGGATTAGACCATCTGAGTCTATGTCCTGCCTGGTTCTTTCCTTTACTAAACAATATGATCTTGGATAATGTGCAGTCTATGCCTTGCTTATTTAAATCTGCCTGGTTATAAAGAGTATTTTCAGTGGCTTACAAATATATATAAGGTATAAAAATGTAGGTATCATATATAAACATATGAAATAACAAGTTAACAATAGATTTATTTTTTTTAAAAATGGATACCATAATTATGTGAATTACCTTGGAAAAATGACCAAATCTATTAAATGTTGATTATATCAGTACCTGTATTATTGACCTGTCATTCAATGGAAAACCACAATAACAATGTTACATTACATCAGTGTTCAGTAAAAGTTACCTATCATTAGTGTAAAGACATAAGGAGAAGGGGAGCGTCTAACTAAGAATGAGTAAATGACTTATTTCAATTGTCAATAACCATCAGTGTCCCCCAAAAGAATGATTAAGACAAAATAAATATAGAAGGGTAAATGAGATCAAAGGAAATTTAATATGCAAGAAATAATTTTATTCAGCACAGTTTTGTCATCAAATCTTTCTGTGACTTTGCCTTGTTCTTTCAGGCTACTGGAACAATATAACACAGACTGGGTGGCTTATAAACAGAAATTTATTGCTTGCCGTACTGGAGGATAGCCGCCCAAAATCAGGGTGCCATTGTGGTTGGGTGGTGGCCTTTACCGGGTCACAGATTTCTTGTTGTATCCTCATGTAGTGGAAGGGACTAGGGAGCCCTGTGGGATCTCTTTTCTAAGAGCACTAATCATATTCATGACAGTTATACTCTCAAGAACTACTCACCTTCCAAAGGCACCACTTAACTAATGCCATTACCTTTGGAGTTAGAATTTCAACATGTGCTTTTGGGGGTAACAGAGAGAGGACACAAAAATTCAGGCCATAGCAGACTTCTGTAAAGTTAAAAAGCTGGAAAAGAGGATTTCTGTGATTTCTTCTAACATTCCTTGGTATATATACACACATATACTCCTTTTTTCTCCAGGAGGATATGAAAGAACATGCTAGATAAACAGATGCATGATTCTTGAGATTAAAGGAGCCCAAACAGGAAAATTACTGATTTATTTCACTGAAATAGATATAATCTTTATTTCTATTATATTTATATATTTTCAGTGATAATAACAAGCTACTGGATTAGAAGTAAATGATGCTTTTGGTTTGCATCTCAGCAGAAACTGAACTCTGTTTAGCTTAATAAAAATGAAACATATTGTCCCCTTAATTAGGAAAGTCATAGATGACAATAGCAATTGAGATAGTCTTTTGTTCACTATTAAGACTTACCTGGTCTCTTAATTTTGTTCTCTTCTATCTGTTGGCTTCTTCATTAGAGATGTGGCCACAGACAACTTTAAATTGACATCCTAAATCTCTTGTCAGAGAAGAAAGGGACTTTTATTACCAGCTCTAGTATGAACAAAATTGTGAGTTGGACTCCATTGTTTCAGCAATAGTCTTTGTGGTCAAGGATCTTTTACCAGAGGATGGGAAGTAATGGCAGTATGACCATTTAGGGAGTTATTGAATAATCTCTCCTGTTACATATTTTTGGTAGCTGAATAATATATTTTTAGGAACCAGGAAGGTAAATAAGTAGCATGTCCATGCACATTTATTTAAACTGGAACACTACTGAGATTGAAAATATTGATATTTGAGATTGAGATATTAAGAAAAGACAGGACTATCCTAGGCCCACAGGGAAAAAGTCACTTCTTGAGTGACTAAAAGAGGCTGATAATTTTTGTTTAGAGCTAGAAAAAAACATTTTCCATTTAAAGGGGTGTTCACTCCCAAACAGCATTATGGGCTCCTGTTGTTATATCTAATTTTTTAAATTTTTTTTATTTAAAAATTTTTTATGTTTATTTTCCGAGAGAGATAGAGACAGAGCATGGGCAGGGGAGGGGCAGAGAGATAAGGAGAGACACAGAATTCGAAGCAGGCTCCAGACTCTGAGTTGTTAGTACAGAGCCCACGCAGGGTTCAAACTCATGAACCATGAAATCATGACCTGAGCTGTACTTGGATGCTTAATCGACTGAGCCACTCAGGCACCTATTACATCTAATTTAGTGAGAAAAACTGAAAATGTATATTTTATGTAAATTTCAAACTTTTCTGTCATTGTCAGTTGATTCCCTTCTTTTTTTTCATTAACTTCTGTGTTCTGCATTCAGTCTAATACAGCAGATAAAATTATTTGGACTCTCACTGCCTTACCCATGAAAATGTTTATTTCAGATATTCCCATATATCTCTGTTACATACATTTTAACCTGAATCATATGTGCACATAAACTTAATTCACAGATATTTATCTTGTAGTATATTATGGTCTAAAATGTAGGATGCTGACATGTCTTTCATGAAGCAAGTTATCCCTTCAGGCAAACAGTGCTAGATACATATACTCAAATGCATCAAGCTATGTATGTGTGTGCATGGTGCTGGATGAGGAGTAGGTGAGGAAAGGGAAATGAGGTGGCCTTTGATAACAACGGAAGTGAGTCCAAGATTTTTGATCTTATGTTCTGATGTCATCCAGCTCTGATGATATCATAACTGGAAAGGTGTGGGTGGACTATTTAATAAAACAGAAGAGACATCAAAATATGTACAGCCTTCTAAAAATTATTTTGACTTTAGGACCTTTTAAATAGGAAAGCCTTGGGACAGAGCTGTTTTGTTCTATCCACCATGACTCCTAGAGTAGAGTATTTTACACTTCAGTTAACTCACAATTTATCATTCCCAAATGCTATGTCTTACTGACATATTATAAAATATTTTTGGAAGGAAAGCTAAAGGTGTATGGATGGATGATGGAGGGAATTGTAAGCCAGGTAAGCCATATACATGGATCATTTCATAAGTATTAGAGATAATAGCCAAGGATCTGAGGGCAGGGCCCCACAACAGAAGAAAGAGAGTGGAAGTGAAATACTAAGGTGGAAAATGTGACTGTTGAATGGCAGTTTGTTCGCCATACAGAGTGAAATATCACCCACATATTAGCTTTTGAATTAAGTCCTTTCAATTTTTTTATGACCTCTATATATTTTTCAAGGAAGAATTATCAGTTACAAAGGTTGTTGGTAGTCATTTATATTATTCATAGCTCACCTGCTGGAGGCCTGCCCTACCACCATAAATATAATGTGAAAATGTTAAAACCAAAACAACTGCTATTACCAAAGATGGAATATATTGTTAAAAATAATTATGTATTTTACCTGCCTGACCTAGTATTATATGATTATTTATCTATTACCTTTTTGTTTTCATCATGATAAGTATACCTTTTAATCACCATCAACTATTTCACTCATCCCTCCACCCACCTCTGCTCTGGTAATCATCTCTTTGTTCTCTATAATAAAAAGTCTGTTTATTTGTCTCTTTCTCCCTTTTTTTCCATTGCTCATTTGTTTTGTTTCTTAAATTCCACATATGAGTGAGATCATATGTTATTTGTCTTTCTCTATTTTGCTTAGCATTATACTCTAGCTCTATCCATGTTGTTTCATATGGCAAGATTTCATTTTTATTTATGGCTGACTAACATTACAGTGTATGTGTGACATCTTCTTTATCCATTCATCTATTGATGGACACTTAGACTGCTTCCAAAATTTAGCTATTGTAAATAATGCTACAATGGACATGGGGGTGAATGTATCCCTTTGGATTAGTATTTAGTGTTTTTGTATTTTTTGGGTAAATACTCAATAGTGCAATTACTGGATAAAGACACCACAAAAAAAAAAAAAGACAGAGAGAACTATATATCATAATATTTCATGAACATACATGCAAAAATCTTCAACAAAATATTAGCAAACTGAATCCAACAGTATATTAAAAGAAGTCCTGTATCACAATCAAGTGGGATTTATTCCAGAGATGCAAGGATGGTTAAGTATTCACAAAACAATCAGCATGATACTTCACATCAATAAGAGAAAGGATAAAAAGTACATGATCATTTCAATGGATGCAGACAAAGTGTTTGACAATGTACAACATCCATTCATTACCAAAACCCTCTGCAAGGTACGTGGTCTGGGAACATATCTCAACATAATAAAGGTCTTATATAAAATCCTCACAGCCAATATCATACTTAATGGTGAAAAACTGAGAGCTTTTCTCCTAACGTCAGGAACAATATAAGGAAGTAACTCTCACTTTAGCTGAATATAGTACTGAAAGTACTAGCCACAGTAATCAGAGAAGAAAAAGAAATAAAAGGAATCCAGATTGGTAAGGAAGTAATAAAACTCTATTTGCAGAAGATATGATACCATAAATAGAAAACCCTAAAGACTTTACGAAAAAACTAGAACTAATAAATGAATTCAGTAAAGTCATAAGATACAAAATTAGTGTACAGAAGTCTGTTGCATTCCTATATACTAATGAAGCAGTAGACAGTGAAATTAAGAAGACAATCCCATTTACAGTTGCACCCCAAACAGTAAAATATCTAGGAATAAATTTAACCAAAATTTGAAAGATCTGTACTCTGAAAACAATAAAATGCTGATGAAATAAATTCAAGATGACATAAAGAAATGGAAAGACATTCCATGCTCATGGTTTGGAAAAGCAAAAATATTGTTAAAATGTCTATACTACCAAAATCAATCTACAAATTTAATGAGTGTCTATCAAAATATCAACAAAGTTTTTCACAGAACTAGAATAATCTTAAAACTTGTATGGAACCACAAAGACCTCTGCTGTCAGCAGAGACACCGATGGAGGGCTAGAATCCATGAGACATGAGATCA
Source organism: Hyaena hyaena (assembly GCF_003009895.1). Lineage (NCBI taxonomy): Eukaryota > Metazoa > Chordata > Mammalia > Carnivora > Hyaenidae > Hyaena > Hyaena hyaena. The sequence continues at coordinate 1,075,483 of NW_024080916.1, read as the reverse complement.
TAACTTGAGCTGAAGTCAGACGCTTAACTGACTGAGCCACCCAGGAACCCCAAAAGTAGTAGTAATTAAAACAGTATGGTACTGGCATGAAAATAGACACATAGACCAATGGAATAGAATGGAAACCCAGAAGTAAACCCACAATTATCAATTAATCTTCAACAAAGGAAGAATAAATATACAATGGGAATAAATACAATCTCTTCAACAAATGGGATTGGGAAAGCTGGACAGCTACATGCAAAATAATTCTTTCACAATGCACAAAAATAAACTCAAATTGGATTAAAGACCTAAAATGTGAGACCTGGACCCATAAAAATCCTCAAAGAGAGCCCAAGCAATAATTTCTCTGATGTTGACTGTAGCAACATTTTTCTAGATATGCCTTCTAAGACAAGGGAAACAAAAGCAAAAATAAACTATTGGGACTGCATCAGAATAAAAAACCTCTCTGCACTAACAAAGGAAATAATCAAAACTAGAAGGTAATCTACTTAATGGGAGAAGATATCTGCAAATGACATATTTGATAAAGTGTATTTTCCAAAATATATAAAGAACTGATGTAATTCAACACCCCAAAAACAAATAATCCAGTTAAAATAGGGCAGAGGACATGAACAGACATTTTTCCAGATGGAAAAATTCTCAACATCACTCATCATCAGGGATATGCAAATCAAGACTACAATGAGATTATCACCTCATACTTGTCAGAATGGCTACAATCAAAAACACAAGAAACAAGCGCTGACAAGAATGTGAAGTAAAAGGAACCCTCATGCACTGTTGGTGTGAATGAAAGCTGGTGTAGCCACTCTGGAAAATAGTAAGGAAGTTCCTCAAAAAATTTTTTAAAAGATTATTACTTTTTACTGGTATATGTTTTTAGTAACAGTAAATTTTATGTAATTTATTATATTTTATCTTTATATTTTTAGTTTTGTGCTATATTCACATTTTTATTTAAAAGGTTTTTAATGTTTATTTATTGTTGAAATAGAAAGTTGGGGGCAGAGAGAGAGGGAGACACAGAATCTGAAGCAGGCTCCAGGCTCTGAATTGTCAATACAGAGCCTGAGGCAGGGCGGGAACTCACCAACTGCGAGATCATGAATTAGGCCGAAATCAGATGCTTAACCAACTGAACTACCCAGATGCCCCATATTCACATTAAGTACAAGTATTTACAACTTAGTTTCTATTAATTTTTCATAGATATATGCTATCTGTCAGCTCCTTTAATATTTAAATATTTTACTTCCATCAAAAAATTAGTACTTAGTTACACATAGTGTTTTATAAATTGCATCTTACTGATGAAAGAATTTGGATAAAAGTATATTGTGTCCATAATTAAGACCTTGTAAATTACACAGTTTTACGTTAATAGGAAGTAGAAGAAGATTATGACTGATATATTCAGAGAGGCTCAACACTTGGCCCCAGGGTTCTCAGCTTCAGCTAAGATCCCTGTGCCCAAATTGGATGCAGAAACAACTGGACACCTGGGCTTCAAAAATGAAGTGATGAACACTGGGCTATTTCCGAGGCAAAAGGTAATGAAGAGGTGAGCCAACACTGGATGGATGTCTCCAGCTTTTGTTGTGATGCAAACTCTAAGGACCTTTTCATAGTCATGGCCATAAGTGGTTAAAGAATCCTAATAGAGCAGAGGTAGAATGGAATCTTATAGTTAGAATTAATTTGCCTAGAGGATGCAAAGTAATGTGACATTTTTTGCCTACTGAATTTAAGGGCGTAAGCATAATGCCTATTAGAATTTCATGTACATCTTTTCCTTAAAGTAGACAACTTTTTTCATCATTTTTTATTTAACTTATAAAAAGTATAGGGGACTTTTCTTTCATATTTCAAAGTAGTAACTTAGGCCTTTGAAATGCTCTGAGTTAAAAATATACTACATGGCAATGAGAAAGAATGAAATCTGGCCATGTGTAGCAACATGGATGGACCTTGAGGGTGTTATGCTGAGCGAAATAAGTCAGGCAGAAAAGGACAAATATCATATGTTTGCACGTATAGGAGGATTGGGAGGAACTTAACAGAGGAACAAGGGGGAGAAGAAGGGGAGAAATGGTGGGGGAAAGGGACAGAGGCAAACCATGAGAGACTCTTGAATGCTGAGAACAAACTGAGGACTCATGGGTGTGGGAGGAGGAGAGGGGAGATGGGCATAGAGGAGGACACTTGTGGGGATGAGCACCGGGTATTATATGGAAACCAACTTGACAATAAACTATTTGTGTAAAAAAAAAAAAAATAGAAATAAAAAACATAAATCAAAAAATATATATATACAACAGAACTTATGGATCAAGATGCCCAAAAGCAATTAAATTTTTTCAACAAGTTTTTCCATGGATACTTCATAATTTTACTTACTGTTTTTTGTTGGGAGCCAATGTCATCTCTTTCCCACCAGAAGCAGATCTCTGCAAAGAATAACTAAAACAATGATAATAACCTTAGAGTCATCATTAGCATTTTCAAATTTTATTACTAACCATCCAATACATAGTATGTTCCTTACTTAAGGTCAGATGTACACATCCTTGTGGTACCATCCCTTACACAATTTTTGAACTGCATTTAAAAATGTCATTAAGCTGAAGTAAGCTTTATTTCTAGGTATATGAATAAATAAATGAATTAATTACCATTAATTTGAAGAGTCAGTCTGCTTGTACATGAGATAGTTAGATGCTCTGAGTTTTAAACAATTTAAAAGAAATTAGAGAAAGGGTGGCTGTAGACCTTAGGAGCTGGTTAGGCAGCAAAAAATTGAAAACAAGGAATAAACAATATTCAAAAGGAGAAAGGATATTACAAATGCTATTCCCTTTTTAGAATCATTATCTGAAGCAGTTAAAGGATGTATACTCCCACCACATCTATTTACACTTTACAGATGTTTTAGTGCATAAAACAAGAAAAATAAATAAAAAGTATAAAATATAGAAGGGAGAAAGAGAGTTTTATTACCCTCATTCTCATATAACAGGATTATTTATTGAAAGTCTATAGAATCTATAAATATAAAACTGCTAAAAGTAATGACTGAAATAATCAAGGTATCAGTATATAAATTCAATGATATAAATTTTATTTTCCATGTATAAACAATAAGTAATTGAAAGTTTAAAATAGTATTTATAATAAGATAAAAGGACAGATGTAACATAAGGTAAAATTCCCACACTGAAAGTTAGAAAACAATGCTGAAATTGTGAAAGATCTAAATAAGTGGGAGATATATTATGTTTCTGAAGTGGAAAATTCAGTATTGTTAACTTGCCCATTCTCCACAAATTCATCAATACATGCACTACAACTTCAATCAAAAGCACATCAAGATCTACTGTAGAGATGGACAGGGAACTCCAAATTTATGTGAAAGTGCAGAGGTCCCAAAATACCTACAGCCATCTTGAAACAGAAGAACAAAGCTAGAGGAATGATACCATTTGATTTTAAGATTTGCTAAAAAGTACAGTAATTCAAGCAGAGTATTATTGATGTGAGGATGGACAAATATAATAATGGAGCAGGATCGAGAGTCCAGAAATAGAATGATCCATATATGTCCAACTCAACTCATAAGGCTCCAGAAAAATTCAACTGGGAAAAACTCACTGAGAATTAGTGAATAACTAACTATCATGTGAGGAAAAAAATAAACCTTGAAACCTACCTCATACTATACAAAAAGAACTGTTTTGAGGTGTGTCATAGACCTAAATGTTAAATCTGAACCTATAAAAGTTTTGGAAGAAAATATAGGAGACTATCTTCATGGCCTCAAGTAGGCATCTTAGAAAAGGAAAAACTCTAAGCATGTTAAAAATTGATGTTTGACTTTATCAAATTAAAACCATTCTTCAGAAGACAACCTTAAGAAAATAAAGACAGCTTGAGACAAACTTTTATATATGGCATGCTTTCTCTCTCTCTCTCAATATATATAAAACATGTGATTTTATATATATTGATATATATGTATCAGTTTGTATCTAAAGCATATAATGAATTGTTAAACCTAATAAGATACCCAATAAAATACACAAAAAAATGAACACATAGGTCACAAAGATATATAAATATCCAGTAAGTACATGAAATAATGCTCAATATTACTAGTCATCTCTGAAATGAAAATATAAACCATTATGAAATACTCCTACATGTCTATTGGAATGGCTACATTTAATAGGCAGTCATTTAAATATACTGACAAAAATAGGGAACAAGAGGAAGTCTCAAACATTGCTGTTGGGAGTATAAATGTTGCAACCACTTTTAAAAAGTTTGTCAGTTTCTTATAAATATGACATGTATTTATCTTGTGACCCAGCAATTCCCCTCCTAATCCAAAATTAAAAGAAATGAAAACATATATATGTATATAAAAGGATTTGTGAAAACTTTTCATAGACGTTTAAATTATAATAACAAAAACTGGAAACAACCCATATGGCCATCAAGATATAGACAAACAAATTGTAGTATATTCATACAGTTGAAGAGCACTCAGTAATAAAAATTCTGATATACACAACAACATGAATGATTGGCAAAAGCATTATTTTGAGTGAAATAAAAAAACAGACATAAAAGAATACATACTGTATGACATCCTGTATGATGGCATTTATAAGAATTTCTTAAAAAGTCAAGTTGTTTATGGTAATTTTAATTAGACCATTGTTTGTCTCCATTAAGGGACAGAGATCAGAAAGTAGCATGAGAGAAGTTTCTGCAGTTGGGAAATAGCCAGTTTTGAAAGAGGTGTGGATTATAGGACTGTATGCATTTTTCTGAAATTATCATACTGAGCACAAAAGATATGTATATTTTATGTACAGTGTACCTTGATAAAAATAATATAATGGAAGCAAGATTTAGTATTTATAGGTAATAGTGAATCACAAGTGCCTGTCACTAACCAAAAAAAAAAAAAATGCAAGTTAAGTTTGTTAAGATTTCTTATCATATTTCAAAATAATCACTATTTTGTGATTTAATATGTATTAATTTACCTCTTATTAAAATCAAAGGCAACACATACAGAAATCTCTGTATACAATATATCTTCACTGAATTTCCTATCCACTTCATCTACAACGTCTCACTTTGATAATGTATTCTTTAATGACAAATAGAAACAAAAATTTAAAACGCATCTTTATATTAGTTTTGCTAGTTTAAATTATCCATGTTGTCATGTGAAAAACTTAACACAATTTAATTACTTACCAATCATTCCTTTAAAATATCTGGATTTCAAAATGTTACATAAAATTGGTGATTTCTTCAGATATGTGAATAGAAGTACATTAAGATAACATGTTATTTTAATAATTTTTCTATTCTAGCCCTCTAAAAATACTATTATATTGTATTTAATGTTTGTTAGCTTTATCTTTTTGTATAATGTATTTAGTATCCTTAACCTCAAGTATAGTATTAATTGGAAAAACTATATTAAAATCATATATGTGATAGAACAGCTTTGAAACTAGAGAAATTTAAGAAAATACTCAAGCATGATGATTTTTTAATGAATTAGGAACACAGTTGGCTTCTATTTATCTGTAAGAATACTTTCATTAAAATTAAATATAGTGATTATACCAGAATATTACACTCATTTTGAAGCAAGAAATCTCTTTGATGAATGGATTTATTGAGAAAGACAAGTGAGCCAATATATTTCTTAAGTTAGAAATTTTTATTTTTTCAAATGTCATAATAATTGGTAAGCATGAATTAATATGAACTTGTTATATACTCTGCCTACAAAACTTGCATTTTTTATTCTATGTGGTATTAGCACATATATTCATAGCTAAAGAATGTTCAATTTTTAAAATACATATTTCTGTTTTTAACAATAAGCTTTTTATAGCAGTAATATAACAAGATGATATTGTTTGTATTATTTTGGTGGTACATATATATGTGTATATGTATCTTATAAGTATCTTATACCTCATATATATAAAATCTTATAAATGTTGATACTGCTTTTAAAAACATAAAAGGTGAACTATATTACAAAGGAAAGAAGTTAAAATATCAGAAGATGCTGGCTCTTCTGCCTCATGTTCTGCCTCATATATATCAAAATCTATTACATAAGCTTTCTGAGCCCTGATAATTTGATGTTAGTAACATCTATCTCACAAGGATGTTGGGCGATTACCTATTTTGGAGATCATATGTTGGAAGGATTACTTTGGAAATAACCTTATAAATTTTAGAATTCTGTAAAGATGTTAGGAATTATTATATCATTAAATGTAAGTAAATATATGAAATGTTTGTGTGTGTTCGTACAGCAAGACATGCTGATTTATCATTGCACTTTACACTAGAAAGAAGAAATGACAATTATAAATTATTGACTATAAATAATGAAAATAGGTATTATTGAATACATGTTACTTTCCAGGAACTACTCTAAATAGCTATTCTTGGGGCACCTGGGTGATTCAGTCGGTTAAGCTTCTGACTTCAGCTCAGGTCATGATCTCACAGTTTTGTGGGTTTGAGCCCCGTGTAGGGCTCTGTTCTGACAGCTAGCTCAGAGTCTGGAGCCTGTTTCAGATTCCGTATCTCCCTCTTTCTCTGTCCCTCCCTGCTCACACTGTCTCTCTCTCTCTCTCTCTCTCTCAGAAATAAATAAAAAAACATTAAAATATAAATAAATAAATAGCTATTCTTATTAACAAATTCTGACTTAGAGACGATACTTATTTTATCTAGGGTCACACATCTGTAGCTGTGTTCTTAACTGCAACAATATGCATTGTGTTTTATACTATAAATCTTTTATATGTATTAATTGCATTGATGCACATTGGTGCAAAAAAGGTCATTGAATGGAGTGCATTAACTAGATTATTTTTAATATTTAGAAGAGAATAGCATATTGCTTTTTCTTTTTATTTATTGAAGGAAACTATTCCTGTGTTTCTTTTCTCCTGTGTTTAGGGAAAGTTTATGTAAGTTATTAGTTTATCTCACTATTGCCTTTGACATATCAAAATATATGCAAGTTTTGGAAGATAAATCAAATAGCTACTTGCATGGATTTATAGGACAGTATTATTTTTGTCTTTCAAGACAAACGATTTTTAGAGTTTAATTTCCCACAAGCAAAAAAAGCATCAGAAAATCTAAAACAAACACCAGTGAAGAAATAGGAAACTTCCACATTGAAGATATGATGGAATAACATATGTTAGATTTACCTTCCCAACTTAACCAGATAACTAGGCAAATATATGGTGTGGAGGGTGATGATGGTGATGGTAGTGAAGCTTTACAGACATTGGACAGTGGGTAGTATAGGGCAGTGATCCCAGACGTACTAAAGCTGAGAGAATTCATTACCAGTGGGCCAATACTATGGTATAAATTAAGGAAATCTTTCAAGACGGTATGCAAATGAAGTGAGGCCCATGATTGCACCAGCTGACTGGCTATAGGGAATTTCCAATCCTCAGAAGAAAGATGAGAGCCCAAATAGAGGCAAGCAGTCTTCTTGATTTGAGGAGATAGAACTTAGAGCTTGAGGAGGCCAAAGAGGCTAGAATTTGTGGGGAAGAGTACTAGAGGAAAGAGATGAAGATATTTCAGAGAATGAGAGAAAGAAAGTGCAGGGCTGGAGGGGAGAGAAGAGGAGATAGGAGATATACTAGGGGTTGGTGAAGAATCAAGCAAGTGGTAACTATCATATACTCTTGTTGGGAGTATAAATTAATGTCTTTAGAAAACAATTTCATATAATTTCACTAGTGCACACAGCGTAACTCAGCATTTAAATTCTTAGTTAACATTCTAGAGTAATTGGCAAAATTGTATAAGGAAAGGTGTAAAAGGATGTGTTTTTGGCAAGAAAGAAGGTAGCTCGCTTCAGATCAGCAGAGTATTCCCCTTGTCTTTGGTTGGGCATTGATTGACACACACTTGAGAGAAACCTACTCCTCTTTGATTTCTGATATCCATAGTTTGTATGCTCTCTCAATCTTAGTTACCCTAGCTAGAAGTTTATTGATTGTATTGATCTTTGCAGAGAGCCAGTTTTTGGTTCCATTTATTTTAACAATTGATTTCCTGTTTTCAATTTCGTTGATTTTTACTCTGAAGAGAGCTGATTGGAGTTGAGTATTTCCATTCCCTTGGTTCAGTTGGGCTCTAATAGCACTCCAGCCTATTAGGCTCTGGCTAACTAGTTCCTCCTGAAGGCAAGCCTTGTTAAGAATGCAATGTTCTAAAGTATTTCAAAATGATTTTCTTTCGTTCTCTCTGTAGGGAGCACAATGAGATTTTTCTCTGATATTTACAGTGAGATCCTGGATGATCTTTAGATAATTCTCACAAATTTGTGGAGGCCCCCCTATGACTGGGTACCCTTGAGTTTGTAACTCTCAGAGTTCTTTACACTGAGCCTCCAACAATAGTTCAGGTTTTCCTACTCTAGCCTGGATTCCTGTTGCAGTTTCCACTTGTGAATCTCTGCTTTGGTAAGCCATGATCTGCCATTGTCTGTTTCTCCAGTCTTGGGGAATTATATTTCTTAATCCCCTTTCCCTATTTTAGTCCATCTTCCTAACCTCCTCCCCTCTGACAGCCATCAGTTTGTTTTGTGTATCTATGAGTTTGTTTCTGTTTTGTTGGTTTGTTTGCTTTGTGTTTTAAATTCCACATATAAGTGAAATCATATGGTGTTTGTCTTTTCTCTGACTTATATTTCACTTAGCATAATATCCTCTAAGCCCACCTGTGTTGTTGCAGATGGCAGAATTTCATTTTCCTTCATGGCTGAATAATATTCCATTGTGTATATGTATAGTACATATTCCATATCCATTCATTTATTTTAAAAAATTTTTAAATGTTTTTATTTATTTTTGAGAGAGAGAGAGAGACAGCATAAGCAGGGGAGGGCCAGAGAGAGAGGGAGTCACAGAATCCAAAGACAGGCTCCAGGCTCTGAGCTTGCTATCAGCACAGAGCCCAACATGGGGCTCGAACCCACGAACTGGGAGATCATGACCTGAGCCAAAGTCGGACGCTCAACCGACTGAGCCACCCAGGCACCCCTCCTTTTCCATTCATTTATTAATGAACATTTAGTATTTCTCCTTAGTGTTAAGAATTTCTTTGAAAAAAACCCCACAAATGCTTTTTGGCAGTATATCTTCTTTGTTTATAATAGGGATTACTGTGCTGTCTTGATTTGATGAAACATTTCTTTAAGCATTTAAACTTATAAATTTAATTTCAAATGTCCTTAGGCATCATGGTATAACAAAGTAGATTAATTAGTGACAACTTAGATTGACTGATGAGACTAATAGAAAATTAAGCAACTAGTAGGTTTTGCTCAGTGTTATTTCCAGGAGGAAACATTTAGAGAGATCAATAGTAGAGATGGCATTTTGATTTTTAATGGATATATTCATTCATTCATAGTATTACTAGTCATATTATTTGGAATAATATATGTGTATATATGTACAAGCATATTTCTTTATACACCTCATACCTAGTCACTTTTATTTAGGATGATTATATTGTGTGTATATATGTACACATATATATTTGTATTCATACACACATACAAATGTATATATACACATCCATATTTATATAGACACTACTTATTGTTTCTGCAGCATAGTTCATAGTTACTCAATTACAGTGAAGTGTTTACTAGTATTTTTTCAAGAGAAGGAAGATATTCTCTAGAGATTCGATTAGTTCCTTTTTAAAAGTTTATATCCTTGTGGACACTTCCTTTGTTAGTTTGCATGTGTCTCATCAATAGTAAAGGTTTATAGTTCATGCTCTAAGGGGCACATCTGGTCCTTACCATCCAGTACTCTTTTTAGTCAGCTGTAGAAAAGTTATAAAAGATCAGTCCTCCAAGTACTCTTTGTGAAAGTATATTCTTCAATTAATGGTTCTGCTGACATTTTTCTTCAACTGGTCTTAATACCTATCAACATTACAAGTTTGTATGTGTTCCACATACTTCTATGTAATTCTTTATGTATATTTAATTCATTAATATATTTCATTCCAATACTTCTTATAGTAGCTATTTATCATGGACCCACAGCTCTGTTTTTTTTTTTTTATGTATATTTTTTGAGAGAGAGAGAGACACAGAGTATGAGCAGAGGAGGGACAAAGGGAGAGGGAGACACAGAATCTGAAACAGGCTCCAGGCTCTGAGCTGTCAGCACAGAGCCTGATGTGGGGCTTGAAACCATGAACCATGAGATAATGACCTGAGCCAAGTCAGAAGCTTAACTGACTGAGCCACCCAGCACCCTCCACAGCTCTGTTTTTTAACCCTTCGTAAGTTGCTCAAAAGTTTCTCTCAATATCTTCATTTGTAGCATGGTAATACAGTCTACTTTACAGGACTGTGATGAGGGTGTTTTAGTACACATGAGCACTTAGAACAGTTCATAGTTCATAGTAGCCACTCAGTAACTAGTAGTTAATGTCTAATATTTGTTAGAAAAGCTAATATTAAATACTTTGTCATAAATTGTTAATTTTACAGCATTGGCATGCCAGTATTTACTGCATTCTATTGTCAGTTCTACCTCCACAAAGACTTTTGTATGGAGATATTTATGTCTCCAAAATCACTAGTCTCTAACCTTTTGCATAGACCACTAAAATATTTCCTAAAGTATTTGTCTTTAGACTTTACTGATTAACCAATATCCACATTTCCAATATAATTTATTTGGAAAGCACATATTTATGCATATCATTACTCTTCAAGTTTTTTTTTCTATATTTTATTTATTTCTAGGAGAGAGAGAGAGACAGCATGAGCAGGGGAGGGTCAGAGAGAGAGGGAGTCACAGACTGAAACAGGCTCCAGGCTCTGAGCTGGCAGTCAGCACAGAGCCCAACGCAGGGCTCGAACCCACAAATGCGAGATCATGACCTAAGCGAAAGTCGGACACTTAACCGACTAAGCCACCCAGGCACCCCACTCTTCAAATTTTCAATGGGCTTTTCTGATTATAAACTTCAGTATTCTAAGTATGGTATGCAAACCTTTTGGTGGTTTTGTTTTGGACATGATTAAAAATAAAATCTGCCATTCCAGAAATCTCCACACAACTGTAAAAGGAAGAAAGTAGTTTCATTATTAAATAAGCATTATACCAGACTGCAATGCATATCATAGGCCATCTGCTAAAGAGATTACAAAGACAGAAAGAAATCTCATGTTTTCATACAACCAGGCAAATACAATCTACACATAGAAGTTAGTTGTTTTATTCCAAGGAAGAATAATCTCATGTCTCTAAGATAAGCAAAAAGTTACCACTTATATCCAGATGTCTATAAACAGGGAGACAAGAGCCCAGTCTTCCCTGATGTTCACATTTCAAAAAGTTGCCTCCTAGGACCCCAAGAAAAATTCCTGAGTTGCAACATTAGCAAGAGTTCTATTTAGCTTTTAAAAGATTTACATCCATTTCTGGGGTGCCTGGTTGGTTCAGTCGGTATGACATGCAACTCTTGATCTTGGGGTTGTGAGGTCAAGCCATACATTGAGTGTAGAGCTTACTTTAAATAATATAATATATATATAAAAGGGGCTCCTGGGTGGCTCAGTTGATCAAGTGTCTGACTCTTGGTTTTGGCTCAAGTCATGTTCTTGCAGTTTGTGAGATCAAGCCTCACATTGGGCTCTGTGCTGGCAGCACCAAGGCCTGACTGGGATTCTCTCTCTCCCTCTCTTTTTGCCCCTCTCCCACCCAAATTCATTTACTCTCTCTAACAAACACTTAAAAAACTTTTAAAAAATAAAATCAATAAAAGATATACATGCATTTCAAAGAGACACAGAAAGGATTTACAATTACAAGTTTAAATTACACAGATGTACTATAAGAAAAAGGGAGAAGGAAAAATTTCTTTTTCACATTTAGGGCTAGGGAAAATTTAAATTTTTTAAAGGCTTGTTATTACTCCTAACTCTTTTCACAGTTTTTCATGTTAACTTAATTTTCTGGCAATTTCTTATACCTCCCTGAAGCACATTGTGTTTGTACTAATTTCCACTATACCTTGACACTTCCATGACTTTACTGATATAATTTTTCCCTCATCCTAAAACATCCTTTCTTTGTCTTTCTGAAACATCAAGACATTTTTCAAGGATCAGGCCAAATATCACTTTCTTTATACATTTTTAAATATCAAAACTGTTGTTTCTAGTGGGAAAATTATATATGTAAATGTGTATATGTACGTATTATATATAATGTATATATAAAAACATACTGTTTACTAAGCAAAGTTATATCACCATACCAAAAGTATATTTCTTATAAAAGAGACAAGTTTGGGGTGTCTGGGTGGACAGTTGGTTAAGTGTTCAACTCTTGATTTTGGCTCAGGTCATGGTCTCACAGTCATGAGTTCAAGCTCTTTGTTGGATTCTGTGCTGAGTGTGGAGCCTGCTTGGGATTTTCTCCCTCTCTCTCTGCACCCTGCCTCGCTTGCATGTACATGCTCTCTCTCAAATAAACTTTAAAAATAATAAATAAATAAAAGAGAGGAGTTTGGTAGGTTTATATAGAATAATACTGGGGGCTACCTCAGCGGTTCAGTAGGGTAAGTGGCCAACTTGATTCAGCTCAGGTTATGATCTCATGCTTCGCAAGGAGTTCTACATTGGGCTCCATGCTGTCAGCGGAGCCTGAGATTCTCTCCCCCTCTCTCTCTGCCTCACCCCTACTCACACATTTTTCTCTCTCTCTCTCTCTCACAAAATGAATAAATAAAGTTGTTTAAAAAAATAATAATACTGGGCGTATGTGATCAAATATGGCAAATGTGAATAGGTACATGGAAAATATACAAATTTTAATGCTTTTATTTTTACTCGAACCCAACCACGCAGGAAGTGAATATGCACAATGGAAAAATTATGTACACATAGGTTACTTGTCAATATACTACAAAATCTCCATAATTTGGAAGAGGAGAGTCATGATTCTCTATATCAGTTATGAGCATAAGAACACAAGCAGTTGCTTCTGATCCCTATGTTGCCCTTTAACTTTTCCTACTTTGGACGCTTTATAAACCCAGCAAGATGAATGCGATAGGGATTTTAGGTTTCCCAATTTTTAGTGAGTCATTATAAAACTTGCCTCTCCAACATACTTATAAATTATGATAAATGTGCTGGCAATTTATTTTGTAGTATAATCAGCCACATTTCTCCTGAGAGGTGTATGTGAGACTGTGTATCTTTGACTTATCTGAGTTTTTATTTGAAAGTGATTAGTCATCCAATTTTTCAACCTTATCTAGCATCATGTCTAAAGCAGGAAATTAAGAAACCTTATATTTAATTTCCTAAGAAAATTTCATTGCTTTAATAATATATTTAAGTTTGTAGCAATCTACAAGAGACCTAAATGATTTGTTTTTATGCCTATGGATAATTTTAAGCATTAGTTGTCAAATGTCAGATAACGTGTACTGCCAATTAGTTTTTTTCTGACCAATGAAACGAACTTTGTCTTAGAATGCTTTTTTTTGGAACACTGAAACAATTGAAAGTATGATAGTGAAAATTGACAATATTTCAATGATAGGAAACAGAATATCCACACTGGAATGGATTACAGAAAATCATAAACTATTTTCTAGTGGTATGAGATTGTGTCCCACTAGCATATAGAAGAAAGAAACAGATAATAGGAAATCTAGACACAAAGACCTGGATATCTAAATACCTGGCTTATGGGAGCATAGGAAGGGGATTCAGGCCTGAATCCAAGTCAGGCTTCAGCACTGATGAGCTGCTTGCTTTTGAGTATGTTGAATTTCATTCTTGGTGTATGTATACTTCCCATCTGAGAAAAATATTACCTCCCATAGTTGTAGAGAACTGAATTGAGAAATGTCCTAACTGGTATCTCAATGCCTGGAATGTCTTACCATCTTAAACAAACTTATTTCTGTTTTCCTCTTTTTTTTGAAACTTCTCTAAGAATATACCTAATGTTTTGTGTCTAGCAACTGTGCAAGGTGGATTTATTAAAAAAAAATAAATAAATAACTTGGGGGATGCCTGGATGACACAGTCACTGGAGCATTGATGAAATTCTATTACCCTTTACGAAGAAAGTAAAATATAAGGAAGATAATAGTACCCGAATTATAGAGTTATTGTGAAGATCAAATGAGCTAATTAATAGGTTAAAAAAAAAAAAAGCCTAAACTAAAACATAGCAGGCATGGATAAGTGATACTTTTGATTGAGCTGCTTATAATGTTGATGATGATGAAGTGAGACTATATTTTAACACTGAATAGAGCATATTCAAGCTTATTTGTTTAATGTATTTACTCTTGTAGGGGAGAAAAAGCAGTTAATTGTGTAAACTGTACATTTATTAAAATATTTTAATAGTCTGTCTCTAGATTCTAACTTTTTACAATTTTTTTTTTTTTTTAGCATTTATTCAGTTTTGAGAGACAGAGAATGAGTGGGGAGGGGACAGAGAGAGAGGGAGACACAGAATCTGAAACAGGCTCTGAGCCATCAGCACGGAGCCCGATGCGGGGCTCGAACCCACAAACTGTGAGATCGTGACCTGAGCTGAAGTCAGATGCTTAACCGACTGAGCCACCCAGGTGCCCCTAACTTTTTACAATTTTTAATGTGAATATAAACAATCACCATTTCACCAAGGAGATCAGAGCTTATCATTGGTAGAGTTAATCTGAATACTGCAATTTAGGAGCAGGCATCTTACTTATAACATTAAATGACAAGAAAAAAAAGTGGGTCTATTCAGTACCAGTTTTATGCTGTTGGCAGAATTGCTCATGTTTAACTGACTGTTGGGAGAAAGCTATTTATTCAGTTGCAGTAATGATTCCACTGGAACCAGAGTCTTCGTGTCATATTAACCATGTAAAGGAAACCCTGCACTACTTAACTTCTCTCCTTCTTTCTCACATACCTTTCATCATATCATTAAATGTGTCTCCATAGAAACAGAAAGCGTTTTTCTTAAAAGACAAAAGGTGAATGATTCCTGCCTAATCCTATCATTATTCTTCAGAGATTACTTTATTTTATTGCAAGTGAAAAAGCTTTCAAAAGCAGTCTGTACTCTGCAATTAAGAACAGGGCAGTTTAATCCTTGCAATAAAGCTGAACCAACAGCAGCTAAGAACTGTTTTATTAACTTCCTAGAGGATTGCAGCTATGTAACATTAAAGGGTGCCTCATAGTAAACTAAATTCCAGGGGAAAAAATAGTGTATTTCAACCACATATGAAGTGTCCGAAAAGCCCCTGAGGACTATATGAAATATTTGGTTTTCCTAAGTACGTATCAACAAAATGACACTGTATTATCTGTGTTTATCTCAGGCTGACACTCTACCAATTCTTAAATATTTAAGATTGATTTTTAAAATTAATATTGCTGATAATTTATGGTTTCTGGTTACTTAGTACAGAAATTGTATGTATTGGGGACCATATCTCTTCAAATGCACAAAGCTTTTGCAATTTCTGTTTTCATTATTGCTTTTGCATATTTTTAATAAACACATATGGTTTTTAATCCATATTATAAAATATTACATTGATTCATCTGTATCCTTTCAAAAGCATCATACAAATTTTAGCTGGGTGCTAAGCCACTTAGAACATAGACTAGAATAATGAGACTTTATCACAGCAGGTTGAATACATGTGACTAATCCTGACTAACATATTGCTAATTGAAGTAATGGATGCATGACCTTGAAATGAAAGCATGTACCCTAAGTGCCTTTTTCCTTTTATCACTGGCTTAGACACAGCTTTGGTTGTGATCCCTTTGTGGAAAAGGTGAATTTGAGTACTGCCATAAAATGGGTGAGCAATAAGTTAGAAGGAATGCGAATCCCTGACATATTGCTATTCACTGTATCTCAGGTCACTGTTAATTCTGATTCTTTCTCACAGCAGCTGAACTTGTATTTTCATTAGTGTAGAATGCCTTATATGTAAGTGCAAATATTTATTCACTCAATTAACGAATACTTACTGAGAGTTAACTATATGCGAACAATGGATTCTTTCATGATAATTACATTCCTGTGTGATAGGCAGATATTAAAAACAATATAAATAAGTATGGAAGTAAAATCAGATTGTAATAAAGAAGGGCTTTTCATTATGCAGTTTTGCAGTTTAGAATACTGGAAAATTAGAGTTTGAGAAGGTGCCAATGTTTTTAAGAGTGGAAAGTGATAACAATACACAACTTTAAACTAGACAATAATGTAATACTTGAAGAGAAGAAAGTATTAAAGATATGACATTGTTAGAAATGAATAGTAACAAATTTTAAATGACTGAAGGACACATCAAAGCTACAAATTGGTGATAGTAACTTTCTTGTGGTATGGAAAATATTCAGAAATTGGTATATATATTTGTAAATATATAAGGATAAATATAAAAGTTATAAAAAGAAGCAAATGATATTTAATATTGAAGCAATTTAAATGTTACCATAAAACATAATGCTTAAAATTATAAAGCCATCAGAAAAAACAAATTATGGAAATCCAAGCTAATTGGATAAGTGTAGACAGATATAACTGTTATATTTTTATGCCAAATGTGAAATTTAAAATCTAAATAAGGAGTAGAGCTACATAAAAAAATTGGTATGCAATTCTAGGAAAACATTTGCTTATGTCTCTTTTAAAGTAATATGTATTTATTTAATAATTCAATTTTAGCTCTGGTCAATATTTATAACATTATTTTTATGGAAATAGTCTTTTGATGATATAGCTTAAAATTTATCTATGTTCTATGTATATGTGCTTAATCTTTAAAAAAAAAAAAAACAGTTTTGACTGTTGTGCCATGGACAGATGCCTGAATATTTAATGGACCAATTCATAGCATGCACAAAATGAGACAAAGTATTGAGCTATTTTCAAGAAGCAAAAATACTTTGAAGAATAATTCTGGTTCATTAAGAAATCAGACATTAAAATCATACCATGATTGTCTGCAAAGTGAGTGCCTTAAAAAAACAGTAATTTTTAGTTCATGCTTTTAAAATTTTTAATAAAAAAACTTTTTGCAAACTCTTCTCACTCTTGCTATGAATTGAATCTTTTATTTTATTGACATAGTCTAGACAAAAGCTTAAAGCAATTATACACAGGCCCAACAACCTCTAATTAGCCTTATTTCAAGCCATGCCCTTGGAAAGAGCAGCAACTACTCTGGAAAGAATTAAAGGTTAAGCAGATGCTCAGTAAGTATTTGTTGAATGAGTCATTTTAATACCTGTGTCATGTCTCAGCATTGAACACAGTTTAATTATAGTCAATTAAAGGTTAAATTGTTGAGATAGATCTTGTTGCTATCTTTAGAAGGAATATGAACAAAATACTATATACACAATTATTAATTTATATTAAGGTAGAAGTATGTTTGAATATATAGAGATCAAATTTAAGACTTCTGGGTGCATACTTAATATAGAATTATAAAATACACCCTATTAGATTGATTTTACCTAATGCCAGTCTCTTCACTTGGTCACTCCATCCTATCTTCTCTTCCTCCTCAAGAATTTTGGCCCTACAGTTATTTTCACTCATGTCATGAATTTTCCCTTCTCTGCTGGATTATCCCCAGTAACATATAAACACAATATTATTTATTCCATCTTTTAAATAAAACAATAAACATAAAATTTCGTTGCATGTCTTGCTTGCTTCTCTTTACATCAGGGCTCCTGAAAAGAATTCTTGGGGTGCCTGTCTGGCTCGATCAGGAGAGCATGTGACTCTTGATCTCAGGGTCGTGAGCTCCAGCCCAGTGTTGGGGGTAGAGATTACTTAAAAAGAAAAAAAAAAAAAGAATTCTCTACATTGTCAGTCTCTAATAACTCTCCTCCCATTAACTCTCTCCAACCACACAAAAAGTGTTTTCCCCCCGATCCCCAGTGAAACTACTCTTGAACTCTGTATTGTGAATGGTTGATTCTTTCAACTCATTAATTTACTGTTTGCTTTATCTTGTTACAGTTTCTTCACTTGGCTCCTGAAAAACCACATTTCATTACCTTTTCTCCTACTTCACTGGGAGGAGGGTTTTGTTTTTTTTTGTTTTGTTTTGTTTTTTTACTTATATTTTACTGATTCTTTCTCCTCCCTAGAACTCTTAAGGTTGAAGTGATCCATTCCGTAGTCTTTGACCCCTTTCTATGCTACCTATACTCTTTCGTTTGCTAATTTCATTTAGTTTCCTGGGATTGTATACCATTTGTATGCCAACTATTTTCTACATTTATATATTTAGACCATTTTCGGTAGCTCCAGCCTCATATCAATTGCCTTCTTGATAAAGCTGATAGGCATGTGAAACACAACGTGCCTGCCTGGAACCAGACTCTTCTGATATCTCCCCATCCTAAGCTTGTTCCTACCACAGACTGCCCCATGTCAGTGATTACAATTTTACCCTAATGTTTCTCAAGACAAAAACCTTAGTGTCATTGACCATTTTTTCTCTGTCATACCACATTCAGTCTGTCATGGAATCATATTTGCTTTCCTTTCAAAATATACCTAACATCTGACCTCTTTCACCATCTCCATTTTGTTCAAGCTGCCCATCATCTCTTCTTTGATTTAGTTTATTCACTTCTCAGCTGGTCTCCCTGCTTCCCAGTTTGCCCCTCATACTTTGTGTTGTCACTCAAAATTATGATTTTGATGAAATACATATCAGATGATGTTACTTCCTCTGCTTGAAAGTCTTTGGCTCCTCATTTCGCTCGCTGCAGATGTTGAAGCCTCCCTGCAAAGACCTTATGAGTTGGTCTCTTGCTTCTTCTCTCACCTCATCTCCTATTGCTCCCTCTCTCGCCCATTCCTCCAGTCATAGTGGCCTTTTTCTTCAGATATACCAAGATAGTAGGCATACCACTAACTGAAAGTCCTTACTGCAGGAGTTTCCTCAGAGTAGAACTCCCTTCTTTGGGAATCTGTATGATTTATGATCACATATTGAAGTCATTGTTCAAACATCACCTTCTCATTGATGTTTGCCCTGCCATGGTAATATAAAATTGTTACCGAGCAGCCTTCCGTCTACTGTATTCTTGTCAGTCTTCACTGACCCTGCCTAGTTTGGTTTCTTTTTTCAATAGAACTTATTACCACCCAATATACTTTATTTATTATATTTACAAAGTTACACTCAGTAATTCCTATCTAACAAGTTAATTCCAAAATATCATTAATGTGTATGCTTCGTTCATTGTTGATTCTAAGTACCTAGAACAGTATCTGACACATACTGTACACTCAATAAGTAATTATTGATGGGTTGCTTGGGTGGCTCAGTCGGTTAAGTGGTTGACTTCGACTCAAGTCATGATCTCGCGGTTCGTGGGTTTGAGCCCTGTGCAGGGCTCTGTGCTGACATCCAGCTCAGAGCCTGGAGCCTGTTCCAGATTCTGTATCTCCCTGTCTCTCTGACCCTCCCCTGCTCATGCTGTCTCTCTCTCTCTCGGAAATAAATAAAATATTTTAAAAAAATAAGTAGTTATTGACTAGATGAATACTGTTATATTAAATCACTTTATATTGTACAGAAGTAAAGAAAATATCACATGCATTCAAGGATTACTTAATACCATTTGAATAATGTTAAATGGCTACCCAGTGGTACATTATAATAAATGTACTTTTATTTATTCTGTACTACTCTATCTTGTTTATATTGTTGTCATGGAAATGGAAAAGCTTATACTTAAAATACTTGAAATTTCTGCTTGATACCACTTATAAAGAGATTATAGCAAGCCTAATAACTATAACCAGCTCCTTTAGCACTTCAGTAAACCTCTGGCATCCATTTATAGAGATTTAGATGACCAAGATTCTAGCCCTGGGTCATCTGCAAGATAACTGAATAATCTTGGGCAAAGTACTTTAGAGTACACATCATTCACTTTTGAAGTAGAGGAAATAACTTGCTCTATAGGGTTT
Source organism: Hyaena hyaena (assembly GCF_003009895.1). NCBI lineage: Eukaryota > Metazoa > Chordata > Mammalia > Carnivora > Hyaenidae > Hyaena > Hyaena hyaena. Next base: position 1,055,363 of record NW_024080916.1, on the reverse strand, counting down.
ATAAGATGGTTAGAAATATCAAGAGATTATGTAAAGGAAAAAAATCATAAACAAGTGTAAATTCTCTATAGTATAATAAATTATTCTAATTACAAAAACTATTTGTACATTTCAGTTTTTGACATTAGATTCTGATGTGTTGACAGGTTTCTCTAGACTCAAATGTGTTCTCTAGTATGAAACAATAATAAATTACGAAGACTTTTAATGATTTAGAAATGTTTAGGAACATTTTCAAGTATATACTATGTATTTTTAAATCCCATTGTAAAATAATTGTTTACAATTATTAATAATTGTTTAATTTGAAAATTCCATTCTAATAGAATTATACAAAACTAGAAGAGAAATGAAACAAATATATCTTCATATTTATTCCAAATATTTTTATAACACAAAATGAAATTAGTTTCTTTTAGTGATATTATAGTAATGGAAAGAACAAAGTTCAATACAAATTAGTGTCTAGGAGATTATCAAATGTTTAGATTATCAAAAAATGCCAAGGTTTATAATATATTGTTATATAAATGATATCTACAGGGGCTCCTGAGTGACTTAGTTGGTGAAGCCTCCGACTCTTGATTTCAGCTTAGGTCATGATCTCATGATTTGTGAGATTGAGCCCCATGGCAAGCTTTGCATGCTGACAGCACAGAGCCTGCTTGGGATTCCCACCTACCCCCCCTCAGTGCCCCTTCCCTGCTTGTATAATCTCTCTCTCTCTCCTAAAATAAATGAATAAACTTAGAAAAAATTATGTTTACACAGTAATAATTTATTGTCATACGTTTTATAGTATGTAAGTTTATATTTAAGTATAGTTATAATTATATAAAATGATCTATAATTAATTCAGAATTCAAGATTTAACTTTAGTGTAATTTCCTGTAAAAGGTCCTTACAATTTATATTTGTAAAACAATTTCATATGTTTTCTTCTTAAATTCTCACTACTGATAAAAAAGTATATTAATATAATATATATTAAAGTAATTCATAATTCTATATAAAATAGAATTATTTTAGTGGCATCTCACAATAGCCACATTTACTATATCTTTATATCCTGTTTCTGTATCTTGGTTCAATATTCTTTGAATTCTTTTTTATTTTATAAGACTTATATGTGTTTGTGTAAATCCTGAGCCTATATAATTTAAAAAAAAAACTGATGTAAGTATAGCAAATATACAAACATAATTGATAATTACCATGATTAAAATTCTTTACCTAGCATGATAGAATCATCAAAAGTGTATTATTCCTACTTTTAAAAATTAGAATATAGAAGCCACCCATTGACCATATTAAGAAAATAGAGAAAATAATTAAATGGAAATAAATGATAAGCTATGACATTTTTAAAATGTCACAATAACATAGTGAAAAGAATGCATACTTTTCTCCAGATCAATTTGAATTTGAGTGATGACTATGACCGTGAACAAGTTACATTACTTGATTTCCTCATGTACAAAATGGGAAAAATAATATTTACTTTATATGCCCTTATATTTTTGAAGGAACACATGACAACTCTAATTATATAAATAGGTGTAAATAATATAGAATATTGAATAGAATATTGAATAGAATAAATAATATAGAACAGTGTAATATCAAAAATATTACAGTAATATCCTAGTGATATAGATGAATATGTGTCATACGGAATTGATATATGTTACATATTATATAAATGATAACTAATGCTATACAATATACAGGTATACAGATACCTACATAGAAGCATACACACACACACATTTACAATTTCTGTGCTTCCATGCTATTTGAATAATGATGACACTGGTTTTAAATTCTGAAATGTATCTAAATTGTCAAATGTAGCATTTAGAGAGTTTTTACCTCAAGCACACTTATTTCTTTGAAAATTAGAGTTTAACATATACAACTTACAGCTAACTCATATTTACCATAATAATTAGTGTCAAAAATGTTTCTAGTAATAGTCTCTTTACCTTTTACTTGTTTTAAAAAACACACTCACATTTGTATTTTTATTTCCATTAAGATCCTGAACACAACATCCCACAAGTGTCATTACATGAACCGAGTAGGTTTAAGGTACGGGACAATTTGAGACAGATGGTGTTTTAAATAAACAGTGTCTTTTATGTACTACCTTAGATGAAAAAGAAAGTTAAAAAGCAAGTGAAAAATGAACACAGCTTAATAACACAGCAGAGAATTTCTTTTCTCATCATTTGGTAAATCTAAAAGTGCAATCAATCAGCATTTCTTGTTAGATGAGAGTAAAACTCATCTCAGGGATTTCATGCCAAAGGTCTTAACACACCACATTTGGCATTCACCTCAATCTGTTCTATTGTTCTCTTATAGGGTGTGCTGGGAAAGATAATATGAAGGCACTGCAAGATTTTTAGTCATTAAAAATGCAACTTATCCAAAAAAGAACAGGAGCAGGAGTAAGATTCCCCATCTGGAGCAAACATGTATTCCTCAAAAAGCTAAAACATTTTAGGGGTGTCTGGGTGTCTCAGTTGTCTGACTCTTGCTTTAGGCACAGTTCATGATCTCACAGTTTGTGAGTTTTGATCCCTGCATCAGTCTTTGTGCAGGCAGCATGGAACCTGCTTGGCGTTTTTTCTCTCCCTCTCTCACACTGCCTCTCCCCTTCTTATGCTTATTCGTTTTACACACACACACACACACACACACACACACACACACACACATACACACACACAGTTTCTCTCTCTCTCTCTCAAAATAAATAAACATTAAACATAAAATTTTTAAAAAGTTAAAACATTTTAGTTATATCATTTAGCCTCCATTTAAAGAGGAAACAAAAGCTAGTTAGGTTTTTATTGTAAAAGGAAAATTCTAGAATATTATACTGATTTAAATAGAAAAATGCCTTATAAATAAATTTTGGTGCATGTGCCAAATAATTTTTAAAAATGTTAGATGTAGAATTCTATAGCTTTAAGATGAAATGCTAGCAATTGATTCTGTAGCTTTATACTGATGTTAGCACTTGGTCTGTGCAAATCAAAAATGACACACATAATGTAAAGACAAATAAACATGGGTTTAGTACAAGGATCAATACTACAGAAGAATTTAGTAGGTGTTTAAGAGGCTATACCATGGGGTATCTGGGTGGCTCAGTTGGATAAGCACCTGACTCTTGATTTCAACTCAGGTTAAGATCTCACAGTTGTGGGTTCAAGCCCCAGGTTGGGCTCTGTGCTGACAGTATGGAGCCTGCTTGGAACTCTCTCTCTGCCCCTCCCCTGCTTTCTTGTGTTCTCTCTCTGTCTCCCTTTCTGTCTCAAAAAAGATAAATAAACTTAAAAAAAAAGAGTTGTGAATATGTTAGACATTTTTGAGTCCTACTAGAAATGGATGTGGAAACTGAGGAAGAGGTGGTTTACCAAGGAGGTTCTTAGAAGCGCTATCCGATAGTCTTCTTTTTGCCTCTTCTTCAGTTGCCCCTTTAACGCTAATGTTCTCTTGGATCTCACTCAGTTTATTCACTCTATCTGGATGAAAATAACTAATTAAGTAATTTATGTTACCCTCATGACAGTTCTGACAATTTTGAAATCTATATCTTCAGATCAAACTTTGACAGAGCTGTTGAGCTATCTATAAAACATCTTCCTAAATTTCTATGCCCTGGATATTTCTGCATCTCAAATTCAGCACATTTAATCTTGAACAAATTATTTTTCAAGCCAAACTCTTACTCCTCTTGTATACTCACTATTCATATACTTACCACAGCTTGACAACTGAGGAACATCACAGAAGTCTTCTCTTTCATTTGGGACTAATCAGTAAGTCCTATCAGTTGAATGTTTCTGACTTTCTCATCTCTGTACCATAGCTACTATCATAGGTATGCCCTAGTTTATCTTCCATTTACATTTTTGAGAGTAAATGAATAGAGTTCTTAAGACATGAGTTCTGGGGTGACACATCTGGGTTCTGTTTCTAATTATACTACCTACTTTATAACTTTCATGTGTCTGTGCCTAAGTTTTCTAGACTAAAATAGAAAAAAAAAAGTCATAGTACCTATCTCACAGGTTTACTCAGAGGAGTAGATGTGAATATATGTAAAGTGCTTAGGATAATTGCCTGACAGTTGAGTTAGGGCTTCATTAATTAAAAAAAAAGTTTCACATTTTTTTTTTTTTTGAGAGACAGAGACAGATCACAAGTGCAGGAGGGCAGAGAGAGAGAGGGAGACACAGAATCTGAAGCAGGCTCCAGGTCCTGAGCTGTCAGCACAGAGCCTCATGTGGGGCTCAAACTCACAAACGATGAGATCATGACCTGAGCTGAAATCGGATGCTTCACTGACTCAGGTACCCCTAGGGCTTCATTAACTTTGATTTTTACTTTGCATTCCTCTTCTTGATTCCATCTCTAGTCTTCACTTCTTCTTCCCCATTATTGCTCTAATTATCAATCCCAAAGCAAAGCTTGACCTTTCAAAATCTTTAATTGATATTCATTACAGACATAATAATATCCTGAGCTATTGCATGGCACACAATTATATGTCCTTCATGATTTGGTCCAGCCTGCTAATCCAACATTGTCTGTGAAGAATTGGCATAATGATGTAACAGGGCTTTCCTGGGCATATGCTATGCCCTACCTGGTGCTTTTCTTTGTATATATCCCACTTCCTTCCCTTGTCTCTGTGTAACTTCTTCAATTTGTGTAGTGGATCATATTGATATATTCACTATGCCTTCAACTATACTTTATTTCTTCCTTTGATCTTGTGATATGTCTTTACTGATGGCTGTCTAAAAAGATCCATATTTTAAGACTTCCTGGATTAATTGATATTTTTAGTTAGTCTCGAATTATGGTTCTGTGTAAAGATAGAGATCTGTGAACTGGGCAGGTTTTTTTGGTTGTTTTTGCTTTTTTCATTTTGCTATAATCAGTAGGACGTTATTGAGGGCTTCAGAGCAGCAGAGAATCATATTGAAATGATAATTTAAGAAAATGTATCCCAAAGGAAAAAGTATGATAGAATAGACTAGAGATGCCCAAATTGTCTCAGTTCCAGGTCCCTACATATCTCAATAATTGGTAAAGGCCCTCCTAGGCCAAAAAATACCTAATGGCTTGGTTATTAAGTCATTATATCCAAGCCACAGAATAGTAATAGTTCTCATGGCCTTTAGGAAATGTTATATTTTCCTTGAAAATTTAAAATATGCTAAGGGGTGTACCTCGGGTCATACTTTTTAACCACATGATCAGAATCATATATAAACAGGAAGACTGGGGACAGGAACACCAGTTTAAATAGGGTTGATAAACTGGTACCCATGGTCCAATCTGACTGCCTGTTTTTATAAGTAAAGTTTTACTGAATACAGCTGTGCTCATTTGTTTATATATGATTTTCATATTTGAACAACAGAGTTGAGTATTTGATAAGAATCAATATGACCCACAAAAATGAAAATATGTGTTATCCGGTCCTTTACAGAGAAGGCTTGCCAATCACTAAATTAGAAGGTTAGTCCAGTATCAAATTATCGTGTCATAAACGTCTGAACAAAAGAGACAGAGTTAGAAATTTTTATTGTATTTAATTCACATATGTTTGAAAATGTATAGGATATAACTCTGGGGAAGCAATGACAGATTTTTCATTAGGTTTATATTCTATAAATTAAAACTGAAATCTTGGCAAATTTAGATGTTTAATATTTTTTCCTAATACTCTCTTATTGTCACAGGAAATTATATTTCTACCGAAGATCAATTCGTTAATCATCACTACCCTTTTTATAGTGGATGGAGCAATTAAAATTATTTTGAAATCAGTGTCTTTCAGATATTAAAAGCCACAGCAAAGTTAATACATTGACATCTTAGGGAAAGTCAGAAACATCCTCTGTTCATTAACGATAGCAATACAATTTTAAATCCTGGATATAGAAAGCCAGCTCAAAACATATTCTGACAGACTTGTTCCCTGATGATATATTAGTATTAACTTAAGAGAATTTTTCTCTTTTCTTTTAAAAAGGTAATTTATTTAATACTTTCAGGAATAATTGAAAATGTCCTTTTTCTATTCTAAAGATAATTCTAGGGACTGCAGATAACATAATCAGCCCATAAAGCTGTCATTAGTCCTTACAAAAAAAAAATTGTGTCATTTATTACTCATGGCCCATTCATACTCATTTCTGGATTTCAAAGTTGCTCTGTAAATAATGTATACAAGTTTATAAATGTAATCTTATGGGCTTGTCTGTGATATTTTTATAAGTTTAGGATGATACCTGAACTACATATAAATATAAGTTATTTGACATTATAGATAAAATTCAACTTTTAACTTTATCTCCTGTGGGAAAAGTGTGTATTTGATTGTGTTTATCTGTGTATCACAGTGAGAGAGAGATAAAATCAAGTAGTATAAATCATTTTGCTATGAAAGTAAATAGAGTAAAAAATTTGTATTTGTTACTATAAACAACATTAAAATTATATCTAAAATGTTAAATAATTTGTATGAATGACACTTCTCTAATAGCATGTTCAGCAAGGTATGCATTAATTTTTTATAGAGTTGCTTATTACTTAAAGGATTTTCTTATTTAATATGGCAATTTTTTAGAAAAAACTTAAAATATTTTTCATAGACAAAACAGTATTTTTATATCTAACATCTATTAAAGAGCACTGTAATATCCTTGTATAAATGATGATGGATGATAGATTTGTTGGAAACTCCAGTGCTACTGGAAAAATGATAAATGGAAGAATTCTAGGTTCTGGTTCTTGGGAATGTCCATTAGCTCATACTGCATAGGTCATCTATTCACTTTCATTTCTCTAGTCTCCCACCCTCCCTGTACACTTTCATTTCTTCTTCCTAAGCAACTGTGCATCCTTCCTTCCAGTTAACAACACTGACTCCAAAGTTATATTTCTTGCCATTTCTTACCTCCCATATCTTTCCAAACACTGAGATAATTCTAGACAAATCATGCCTTAGAACATTATTTATCTGTTAGATGCGATTGCTTTTTGAATCCTGCCAGTAACTTTGTCATTTTCAGGGTCTGCAGCATCTTCACAGCCTTCCCAACTCTCTGGGACTTCAACTACCACATCTTGTCTGTCTTCCACCAATGCCTCCACTTCTGATTAATACCGTCAGAAAGACCAGTAGATCTTCTCTTTGCCCAGTCTTCATAGATTTCAGACATTATGTATCTGATCTTCTTTTCAACCCAGCAGATATTTTTAGAAAAATATTATAGTCCCTGCAGTTCAACAAATCAGTATTTTTAAAAAAACTTTTTAAGAGAGACCATTTTTAAAGCACAACCTGAGGACCCACCGTATTTGGTACCAAATAGTGAATTATATACTCAAAATTATAAAGTGCCTTTACAATTAATTTTCCTACTGCAGATTACATTATTTAACTTTTATCTAACAGCAAGTACTGAAAACTTATTCAAAGAACAGAGTATATTTTCAGTATCATCTTAAATGTTAACTTTAAGACTCAAACTAGTGAGTAATCTTGGGTATACATTTAACATTTGGAAATACCCATAATGTATTTTCAGATAGATGTCATGACTATCAATTTTAGAGAATCAGAGAATTTTAGTCGTATAATCATGGTTCCTGTAATATATGCTAAAGTGGAAGCATAATTTAAGTAAAAATGGTTTAATGTACCAAATTATCTTTTCATCTTTGATTACACTAAATCTTGTATTTCTTTAAGCATGGCTTATAATCAGTGCCTCTTTTGTGTGGATCTGAATATGACATTAATAAGTTAAACATATATTAAAAGAATGTTTCTTAAAGAGAAACAATTATCACTTTATATCATTTAAAAGCATTACAATTTCAGTTTTCAATTAAATTCTAAGATAAATATGTAAAAGTAACTGACTTTTTATCATTGACTACACTTATAGCAGCAGATACATTTGCAAAACTTTCCAACCTCAGCTTAGAAATCAATGAATCATAGCCTCTCTTTTGGGAAAAGTCTTCTGATTCTGTATTTGAGTAGATGAATACATGTAGTTTTACTCAACTTGTTTTGACAAAAATCACACTTGATGCTTGTTTTCAGGATAAATCCTTTGATTTTTTTTCTGTTCCTTTTATTCTCTCTGCTGTCATCCTGCTTTTAGTCCTAATCCCCTTCCTACTGCAGTCAAATGTTCAGCACGTGTTCAGCCATATGCTTAGCGCACGTATGCTCCTGTGCACATACTCTCTCTCTCCCTTTTTTTTTTTCTCTCTCTCTCTTTCTCTCCTTGAGAGTTTTTCAAGCCTTTGGTTTTCCTGGTTCACAGACATTTGGACTTAGACTGGAACTATACCATCAACTCTTTTTGGTCTCCAGCTTGCTGACTGAAGAAATTGGAACTTTCTAGGGGCACCTGGTCATGATCTCATGCTTCATGGGTTCAAGCCACACTGGGCTCTGTGCTGACAGCTCTGAGCCTGGAGCCTGCTTCAGATTCTGTGTCCCTCTCCCTCTCTTCCCTTTGACCACCCACACTCTGTCTCTCTCAAAAATAAATAAATGTTAAAAACATTAAAAAAAAAAGAAATTGGAACTTTTCAGCCTTCATAATTATGTAAGCCAGTTGTTGGTTCTGTTTCCCTGGAGAAACTGATCAATAGAGGATAAACTAGGAAATTAGGAATCATAATGCTAAAAGTCAATTGGATCAGCTTATGAAAGGCTTTTAATTTTGAATTAATGGACTTAATTTACTTCTGTTAGGTAATATGAACATATCAGAATTTTCTAACATATCTAAATTTTCTAAAGACATGTCACATTAAAACACACACACACACACACACACACACAATGTTTTAGGAAAATCCCTCAGGCAAGAGTGGACTAGATAGGGTATAAGAATGCAACCACAGCAGACCCAGTAAAAATTGAAATGAGGTTAACAGAGCTGGACAAAACATAATTCCAGTCATTGGTTTTAATCTTAGGTGGGACTGGAGATGGTAATGCTATTTGCTGAGCTCAAAGGACTAAGGAGAATCTCAGAGGAGAGAGAATGGAATGAGCAGATATTTGCATATAGGTTGCAAACTAGCAGCTTATAAATCAAATCTAGCCTTTTTTTTTTTTAATTTGCCTGTCATCTTTTTAAAACATAAATTTTTTGTCAACTCAAAATTGGTGACAGTTCATCCAAAAAGTTTTTTCTGTTTTGGACATTTTAACATAAAAAAGGATGAAATGTCTTCTTGTAGTTTAGCAGATCAGTGGAGCTGAGTAACAGCCATCTCTGTCAGACAAGCATGGTCAAGACTCTGATTTGCCACAGACTCCTTTCCTAGATTGTGTCCGAGACCCAGTCATAATCAGGAGCCACCTTGTAACTTTCCTTCATATGATAAATATACCAACCACAGTTGTAGATTGAACATCTACCTTATTTTGCAAGTAATCTGATGTAAGGGGCCACCCTAATACAACCTGAGTGTCTAAGGCAGAGCCAGGATGTTGCAGGCACCATAACTGAATTTGTTATTCAGGTGAACTAAAGTTGTAATGGCTATAAAATGGAAAGACTAGTTAGAGCCAGACCTTGATGATTTCTAGTCTCAGGGTGTTTAGCAAGGGGCTTATCTTTTTTTAGTCTCAGTTTGTACCTGGGTGAAGTGAAGATAATAATAGCATCACCTTGAAGAGTGGTTATGAGGACTTTATGAGCTATCCATGTTAAGAGGTGCTCAACACCTTGTTTCAGTGACCAGGAGGGTTTAGCCACAAGATAAGATAAAATCAAATCCAACATGTAACCACCTTGTGAAAAAAAAATGAAAAGAACAAAATTGTAGTCTTCTAAATTTTAAGTCTTTTCAACATTACTTCTGTTGTCCATAAACACAGTCAAAAATAATTTTACTTGCTTACAGATGCAATCAAATAGTTTTTCTATGCCTAACCCATTTCTATGTTATCAGAACCTTCACCATATAATGAAACTTGACAATTTTGAGAAGTACACCGTGCAACAGTTTGGAAATTTTGTCACAAAAGCAGTTGGCTGCCTTTATATCCACTTATATATCTTTATAGTGAATGCCAGGGGCTTTTTGCTTACCATTTTATTTTTTTGCATGCTATGAATGCAATTTAAAAATTTGTATTGTGTTTTCAGCAAATAATTAACAGATGTTGAAATTCAAAATGAATGCATTATAGGCAATAAACAGTACTCATTTATATATAAAACACATTATATAATTTTATGTATAATTAGAACATTTGAAAAACAGTGCCCACATCACCAAGAATAAAAGTTACTACAATCTAATATATAATTGAAAACCATCTTAATATTTGCATAAAATAATTGTCTAGTGAGACTATTGCAGTGGGTGTGAAGATTTAGAACATCTCAGAAACTTGGAAAAAAACAATTTTTTCTAATGTACTTTAATGTCATGAACATTCAAGTCCCTTTTGCTCTTTTTTAAACAGAAGTGAGAATATAGTTGATTTTGTTCTTTTCTCTAATTGGTTCCCTTCTCTTGATTACCAGATACAATTTAGATTTTCTATAACTGGAAATGAAAATCCATTGTTTGCAAACTCTCCTAATTTCAGACTTGACTATAGCAAAGAACATAAAGAGGCTCTTTTTTAAAGTTGCTGAAACTGAATCAGAAGGTGATCTCATCTCTGTAAAGGCAGCAGAATTAGACCCATTAACTTCAATTGGAATTGAACAGCCACCCTGGGAAAGCTTGTCTAAGTGAAAATGAGTATAGTCAAATTTAAGGCAAGGTGTAGGAGAACATCTGAAAGTGTAATGCGATGAAAAGTATTTCAGTGTGGCCTATTAGTCACACCTAGAAGCCTGTCTTAAAAGTCTAGACAGACAAAATAGCTACCCGAGAAAATAAAGAAACATTTTAGATACCCATGGGATTTTCCTTTAGTGGAGAATGATTTAAACTAACCATAAACCACCCCTCCACTATCAAAGAACTTTAAGATGGTTAATTTTAGTGGAGAAGTCACTTTTAAATATTTTCTTAAAATATGGCTAGATTATTCCTCAGAGCCTTATGGCTTTGCCCTGTTGTAGACAAGAAACACTAAAAAACAAGCCAAAAAACTCTTAAGCTCCTAATTTAAAAACTCTGGGGGAGCTTGTCATTTAGAGATTTTTTCCCCCAGTCTTGGAAGCAAATGTTTGATCTCTAATCATACTTCTGCAAGTCCAAAACTTTTGTACATAATTTACTATATTTTTCTATTTATTAAAAGAGGTGTTACTTACATCTAGATTATATAGCTCTCCATTTTGGTAGGCATGCATGCATGTATCTATTAAGATGTCCATCTGTATATATTTGGGAGCCAGTTCTTAAAAAAGGTTATGTTAAAACGTAAACTAAGGCACACAGTTTTCAGGAGTCTCTTTGAGCATATGTCCATTTGAATTGGGCAGTGCCAAAACAAACGTAGTTAGGAGAGTTCTACTGACAAGAGCAGAGTGTGTATGTGGAGGGGAGGGAATGTAGGAGGGTTTATACAGAAGATGAAGTGGCAAAGCAAGGATATTATTTGATTAACCATAGCTTAAGCAGTGGCTTATTTGGGAAAGTTGGCTACTTCTGGTTGGTTGTTCTTTCTCAAATTTGAGTGCGTTGATTCTGGCTTAGGTTTTGGTTACCAAGGTATTTGAACTATCTCAGTCTCTTGACTCCCCTGTTTATATACTTTAACAGTTAGGAAAATGGAATGTTTCTGTGCCTGTCAACTCTTTCCATTTCCTGCAGTCCCTGTGGGGACTATGGTACCACCAGGTTCCCCTGAAGAGTACAGTAGACTTCTTTAGTACTGATTTATTTAACTTCCTAATTTCTACTAAACACAATCATCCCCAGGATCAATGAAAGAAGTTATTTGGATCTTACAGAAGCATGAGATTGAGCTGCATGTGCTATAATACTAGGAAGTAGAGCAAAACAGGACAGTGTTGAGAAAATTTAGACAGTTCTTGCTTTGGTATCTCTATGTAACTTGTTATGTTCCATACTTGTGTTTGCAAAAAACTGTCATTCCATGAAGATGAAATTCCAGGGAAAACTGAAAGAGATTAATATGTGAGGTCAGACTGGGAACATAAAACCTGTAAAACTGTAAAAAGTGATTCCGGGTAAATGTAGAAAGTCATTTCTGTCTAAAACTTGGGATTTAAAAAATGTCTAGACAATGCAACTGCAAAAGTCAAGTTATACTTTAGAATTACCTGCTCAGTCTGAAGAATTAAAGAAATCGAAGAAAGATTTGATTATGACAATAATTCCAGTAATATCAGTGTTTTGACCAGAGATATTGCCTGTGATTTGAAGGCCATTTCATGAGAGCAGCATCAGTCACTTTATAATTTGGCAGTACCTGACCACAATGTATTATTATAGCACTTTTCGTATGTATCAAAAAATTTAAAATAGACTCTTAGGAGGCTTATGTAGTTCCCTGTGTAGCCAGTCACCAGCCAATTTCAGTTGATTAATTCTATATTGTAAAGAATTGTCTAAGACATTCTCAGTAAATTATTAATCTGTTGGACAATTTTTGAAACCCAAAAGGATATATAAAAATATAATCTTTATTAGATCATGGATTGGAATTTGCCAGTATCTTTTTTTAAATTTACTAGTATCTCTTAAAATCATATATTAAAAATACAAATATGGAAAAGAGAAAAATTTATAAGTTTATCTCAAGGGATGTTCTTTATATTTAGATGAGAGAGTAAAAGCAAAAGAAGGACTTTTAAGACATTATATTTATTTATGACACATCTGTTTTTACTTTACCATGTCTAGCTATAGAGAACTCAACTAGAAATATAAATTAAAAAAGAAAAACTGGATACACTGATCAGAAAGATGAATTTATTTCAAAATCAAATGTTTATTTTTAGAATACTTTTAAAATGTTAATACTATCAAATTAATATACATGTTTTAAAAATAAAACTGATCTGTGACTAATAACGAAAACAGTGCTCCTTTTATCCCTTTTCACCTCTTATATCTGCTCCCCAGAGACAACTGCATTGACCACTAAACTCATCTATCTACCTCCAAACTGCTAAATAATACCTTTACACTGGCATTTTGTGGTTTTTCAATATTAGGTCTTATCTATGACCTCTTACTGCAGAAGTTAAGGGTTCTCTCCCCCGTCTTTATACTTCCCAAATATATCTCATTTCCATCTTCTCCAGATATTGGTTATATCACATGTGTTTTGGAAAACTAATTTATTACCTAAATGGTTTCTAATGGAGATGTCACATTGTATACTATAATTACATTCTTTTGTGTAATGTGTTTTGCCTTGAGGTAGTGTTTGTCCCCCCCATTGGCTTAATTCCTACTACTGAATTTCAAAAATTTCTTATTAAAATCCTCTCATATATAATCAAACATATATAGTTTACCGTATATGGTAAGAAATGGGAAAGAAACATTTTATTTAAATGTTTGTCTTTTAGAGAGAGTAACAGAGACAAGAGCGCAAATGGGGGAGAGGCAGAGGGCAGGAGACACAGAACTCTAAGCAAGCTCTGGACTGTGAGCTGTCAGCACAGAGCTTGCCACAGGGCTCAAACTCACAAACTATGAGATCAGGACCTGAGCCAAAGTTGGGCGCTTAACCGACTGAGCCACCCAGGTGCCCCAAGTACTATTTTTTTTATTTTTCCATATATTTTATTATTTTCCAGAAATAATTCCATATAATTTCCAATATTTTATTATCACAGCAAAACATTACATGGCAAGTAACTTGTTCTGCCAGTGTTCCATAAAATGAGGAAACATTTCCAATGAATTTTAACTTGATAAACAAGTATTGTCTTACAGTACAAGTGGTACGTGATGCTGAATGTCACATGATCACAACTGAACCAATGGTTCTTCTCTCTCTCTCTCTCTCTCTCTCTCTCTCTTGCTGTGGGATTGTAGATGATTGTCTCTCATTCTGGGATGCTCAGTCTCAAGCTGTGGTGTTTGGCAGAAATCAGTGATTTTTCAGAATGTTAGAAGGTGCCCACAACTGGCACTAGTGTATATTTTTGTCACTTTGGAGCAGCTATGGACAGTCCTTTGCTTTTCCATACAGGGGTAAACTTAAGAATGCTTTGCTTCATTCTAGGCCAAGCTGCCTGCCTGAAGATATAGCCCTTTCCTTTGCTGCCTTATTGCCAGTTACATTAAATACAGTATATGACAAGAGTTTATTAATACTATACTGTAGTCACCATCCGTCAGTGATAGTGAAAGTCATCCTACCCATAACCCCCCCTCTCTTGTCTCTCTCACACCAGCCGTGAAGATTTTCAAAGGTAAGTACAGGTTAATTTGTTTATTTTTCTTTATATTTTGTATTTTCTTTATTATTTTATATTATATTACAATATTGTAATCATTTTTACATAAATATTTTTGGGTTATGGAATGAATCATCTGAGTTTCTATTATTTCTGATAGGGAAATTTGATATACAAGTGCTTTGGATTACAGGCATGTTTCTGGAATGAATTATACTGCAAACCAAGGTTTTACTGTATTCTTCAATTTGGACCGTTTAGTTCAGGACCTGTTGAATACCCAGGGCTTTATTCCTTCCAAATTTTCTTTGCCTCATTTAGTAATAGTGACTCCTTCTGGGTTCTTCTAGGATGTGTGGTCTTGGGGAAAGTATGATTTTGTGGACTTCCTGTTTATATAACCAAGCCCATTTAAAAATATATAACAGAATTCATGGACTCCTTTGAATTGTAGTAAATTGTTGATTAAAATTTAAGGTATTGATAGAATTATTACTCATTACCCCTGATGCTCTATCACTCATTATGTTGCTTGTGAATACTGGTTTTCAAAAACTGTCTCATACCTTGATGACTAGTTGATGACTATAAAAGTACATCTTTCTTAGAAAACACAGGGAAATAAGAATGTTAATTTGTTTTCTTGTCATGTTGAATTTATCATTCAACATGTATAGTGTGGTGTAAATGCAAAACGACACATCTGACAACCTTATCTCCTCTTGAATTCTTCAGGCAGGAACTGTTTCATACCTACAATGTGATCTCTTGCAAAACACATCCCTGTCTTTCATCATATTTGGTAGATGCATATGGGAGATGAGGAGGAAAATGCATCCTCCTTTTAGCGTGCTTTAAAATCTGCCTGGGAGAATACATCCTTAATACACTGATTGAGGCAAGAGAGGACATCATTTAGAAAGGCCTCTTGACATGAGAGAGCAGTGTGGCCTTGCACCCTGAGAAGTAAGGTGTAGACAGCCATGGAGAAATACTTGACATGTGTCACAGAGCATGCAGAGAGGTGGGTTAAAACCATACATGCTAGCTAACAGAAGACACAGAAGGTAAAGGACACTTGACTCCACCTCTGCTCCCTATAAGTGCTTTAACAAGAGGGGGCATCACAGTAAACAGACCAGATGAGAGCCAACGTAAGGGCCCGTTATCGCAATTCTAGTCCAAAGGCCAACCATTGGCAGTTGGTAGTTCGAAGTACTGAATTTATCTTGGGCCCAATTTAAGAGTCCTGCATAGACAATACATCTGCAACAAGCTGGAAGCCCAAATTAAGGGAATATATCAAGGGGTTAGGTTTATTTGTGTGTTGATTGCTTTTTGCTTCTTTCATTAAAGCACATATATATGCTAGTAAGAAAGAACTATTAATAATAACAAAAGGAAAATGCAAAAAAAACATGGTGAATAATGACTGTATGAAATCATGTGGTAGGTTAGTGGGTGGGATCAGGGTCAAAAGTGATGAGCTGGCTTTGATATAACAGAACTTCTTCCATTGTTACAAAAAGTGAAGCAAAGTACATAGGACTGAATTCTGGAGTATGTTAGGGCATTGAGGTAACACTTATTTGATTGCACCTGTTTCTCAGTGAAATATGAGACATCGTCAGTTAAGAGAATGTGTTAGAGGCTTTGATGGTAGGGGTCTGAGGAGACAGAAGGAAGTATGAATAGCCATTTTTAAGACTCTTAGGTAAAGAAAACTGTGTTTAAGTCCTTATTCTTATTATTAAATTAAATACCTAATGTTTTTAACATATCTTTAATTATAGTGTGAAGATAGGAGGGATAGGTTATGAACCATTGAAGATGGCACTGGTTTTGTCGTTGTCCTCTAGCTTCTCACTTTCGACATTAGCAAGATAGTCCAAACACTAATGAACCCCAGCTTACTCACTGGTAAAACTAAGCATCAGACTGAAGCAGTCTGTTTCTTTTCAATTCTCTTATTTTCTCAAGGTCACCCAAGGATTCTTCAGTTATCTAGTGTACCTGTGTTTGACCTACCATTTACTGTTATTGGTTAGACATTGTGGAATGATGTGATATGTTAGAGGTCTTGTCTTATAGGAATGCATATGCTTTCTGTCCTGTAGGAAAATAATCACAAGTATTACTACATACATACATACATACTCTTATGTTCTCACTGAGGTTTCTGATTCTGGATAACATTAAACTTTGTTTCGTCAGATTGGGAAGATCAATTATTCTATACAAGGGTAAATGGTGTAAGTAAGGTCATAAAGAAAGGAATACATATGAAATTTTCAGAGGAAAGTGAATGGATCAATAGTTAATAAAGGCTTTAGCATCTGCAAACTCATAGTTCCACAGCATGGATGAAATTATAGTAAATTATTAGCCTGGTGATTATTTGGCATAATGGCATGGAGTTAAAAGTAATAATCTGGATAATAATTCTTTCCTTGCAATCATTCTAGGTAGGCATTGTAAACATATCTTGTACTCAAAAGGAATGGCTGAATTATTCCCTTATTCTCCCCAAAGTGATCAATCTTTGAAAGCTTAAATCAAGAATATATAGATACAGCACAGATGGAAATGACTACAAAGTTTATTGGCCATCTCTCTTTGTCAGAGTATTTCAAAGCACAGCAGTGCTTGTATAGATCACATTTATTTATATAACCCCAAATACCACCTTTGCAAACTATAAACACTAGTGCCCATTTACTTCCGGCACTAGAGTCAGACTTTCTGGGCTTTCTTTGCAGAAAACATGCAGCCATAAGATATGTAGGTCTCTGCCCAAGAAGTGACATCCAGTGACTTAATATGAATGAATATATTTTCTTCAAAGAGAGATGGAGTTGTTTCTTATCAAGAAAATCACTCATCTGTCTCAAGCTCTCTGTAATACTAGTGAAAAATATCAAAAACATTAATATAAACTAAGCTTCATATAAAGAGTAATACATATAGAGGAATAAATAATCATTTTAGTATTAGCAACTGAAATTAGTATTTCTAATACTAACTGAATTAGTATTGCTAATATTGAAATAAAGTTTTATTTCTTCCTTATATATAATAAAAACTTTGCTACAAATTGGCCTGCATATATTACTTTAAAATTGTTGCTTAAGTTATAGTATTTCATATTATATTCCCAACACAAAATTATTTTTGGGTCATTGAATAACATACAATTAGGTATACAGCCTCTTCTATGCAAATATAATTTGTAATATAGTCCAAATTTTACATATTTTATAAGTAAAGGGCAGAAGCATTGCTTATTTTTAGAATGCTTATGCTTAGAACTTGCAATATTATTTGAGAAAGACATGGGTGATGATGTTATAGCAGTTAATTTTGATTGCATCATACCATGCACTGATTTGTATATGTGGAGAAACTAGTAAGGGAATTTAAATGGGAATTTAAAATGACATACTGTGGTAGAAAGCTGATATACTCCAGGAGAAAATGTCCTTAATAGAAAATATTATATTTTTATTTGGAAAACCATATATGGGAAATATTCAAAGCAGCCAGCTGTGAAAACTTTCTTCAGAAGAGTAAATATGAAATTTTCTTTTCAAATGATTTGAGAAGATACATTCTGAATACTTATACTCCAAAGAGAGAAGCTTTAGAAATGTCTAAAATATAAAGATTCTATAAAGTTAGCCTCAGATATTTATATCTGAGAAAAATCAAAAAGTACACATAAGGTTTTTTCAGAAGTTTGTCTTCAGTACATCTCTTTTTGATATATAAGTTGATTTGAAAATATTTTTTGGAGATATTCTCTAACATAGACCCTGTAATTTGACTTGGAATAAATATGAAATTTTTAATATGAATATTTCTCTAAAGGCAAAGACTCTATTAAATATATTTAGGCATTGCCCAGCCTTCAAATTATTTTCTCTCTCATCAAGAACAAACATAAATGTGAAGGTTGTATTTTTAGTAGCAGCTGCATAATTTCATTACAGGTAGGTCTTTGTTTTCCCCTTTTATTTAAAATAGAAGAGAATGAAGGTGCCTGGGTGGCTCAGTCGATTAAGCATCTGACTTTGGCTCAGGTCATGATCTCACAGTTCATGAGTTTGAGCCCTGTGTTGGGCTCTAGGCTAAAAGCTCAAAGTCTGGAGCCTGCTTTGGATTCTGTGTCTGCTTGCCTCCCCCCTTCCCCTGCCTTCTCCATCCCCCCCCACCCGACGCGCCTCTGTCTCTGTCCCTACCCCACTCTCTCTCTGTCTCAAAAATGAATAAACATTAAAAAATTTTTTTTAAAAAGAATGTTTTCTTTCCAAGCTATCAGTACAGTTAGTTATTTTATAAAGTTATTTTTCTCCATATTATGAAAATATAGGAAAAGAACATACTTGATATTTCCTCTATATCTCATTGACTATATCTTAATTTTTATTATAAAAATTTTATTGAAGTATAACTTACAGATAATGGTCTGCTCAGATCTTAAATTTATCATGTAATCAACTTTTACAAATTTGTTATGTTATACCCAGATCGCAGTATCCTCACCGACCAGAGACCACCATGGAGACTGAGTCAGCATGCAAAGGCAAAGGGCTTTATTACGGGCTTAAGCTCGGGCTCACAGACTTCACCAGCATATGGGTCCGTGCTGAGAGCCTCGAACAAGGGCAGAGTAGGGTTTTTATGGGGTTTGAGACGGGGGAGTTACAGAAGTTGTGACACGGGAACAGTGATCCAATCATAATTATTCAACATTATTGACAGCAGGTTTGACCATACACATTGTCTAGAGTATTCGTTACTTTTGGCGGGATCCAGTTACAACATTTACAGTACCTTTAAATTCAACCAATCACAGAGCGAACCTAGGGTCTTGTTCGGCGACTAACAGGTTAACTTTAACATTAGGTAACAGGGTCCTATCTATAGTTTTTATCTCCAGGCCTCTCCCTTAGTAATGTGGAGGGTGGTCGCTGGCCTTTCCTGATTGGGTGTTGCAAGGGTGGTTTCTCCTGCCTTGGCCAATGTGTAACTGCCTGATAGTTTCAGGAAAGCTGAAACTCAGGCCTTCTAGTTCAGAGGGGAAACTTAAAGCCTGTCATGGAGTCAGTTTGGTTTAGACGTTTAGACTTGTGGCCTTACAGTTACAAATGCATTCTTTTATGTGACCTACACCTTATCTACATACAGAAATTTTCAGGGTGCCTGGGTGGCTTAGTCAGTTAAGCGTCCGACTTTCGCTTAGGTCATGATCTCACGGTTGTGGGTTCTAGCCCCGCGTCGGGCTCTGTGCTGATTGCCAGCTCAGAGTCTGGAGCCTGTTTCAGTCTATGACTCCCTCTCTCTCTGACCCTCCCCTGCTCACGCTGTCTCTCTCTCTCTCTCTCTCTCTCCTAGAAATAAAATAAAAACATTAAAAAAAAAAAAAGAAATTTTCTCTTCCCACAAAGTTCTCTTCTATTTCTGTCAAACCCTCTGCCTATATAGTTATTTGAATAATGTCAAGATTAAAGTAGGGCATTGCTCAGTTTTGTATCATAGTCCCATGGTATAACATTGTTAGGCCACCTTTTCCAAAGGAGAATCACCTAGGACAAAGCCCACAAAACACAAAAGGAGTTGGTTATTCAGGTTTCTTTTAGTCCGGCTGGACGACCCCTCCCAAGCACCCGAAGAGTCCTTGGAAGAGTGCTCCGCCGAGCCATAGCTCAGGGTTTATATAGGGAGAGGGGGGGAGGCAGGTGTACAGAAGTGAGAATCTTGTGTTTAGAGGTGGGAGTTGCTTAACAGTTGCTTGAAGAACATGTTTGACCATTCTAATCACAATGTTCACTAAAGATTTACATCTCGGGGACTTGCTGCAGCCAGGAGGAACTAGGTTGCTCAACCCCTGACCTTTTACCCGAATAGAGTTTGAGATCAAACAATGGTTGGTATCCTCATTTGCAAGCCCCTCACCTTTTTGCCCAAGGGAGTTTTTACAACATTACTAATTGTGATCTACAAAATAAAAATGAATAACTGATATTCTAACACAAGTATAATTCAAACAATATGAGACAAAACACTAAATTGTGATTTGGTGTGTGAGCCAAATGGAATATTTGGTTCAAACTACCAAATCACTATTGTTGAAAATAAGTTATTCTTGTTAACTGTAGCATCATTTAGATGAGATTAATGTATTGGGTCAAAGCTTTCTTTCCTGTGTTTTTGTCTTGTATTGGGCTATCTTGTCTGTTGAATGCATAATGGTGTGTTACACGAGTAACAGATGCCTTAAGTTTAATAATTTTACAATCCAATACAAGCCAGCCTTGTGGATTAACTGCTAGAAGTCCATTAAACTGTTGATCAGTGTTGATCAGTTTTGATCAACTTTACATTGGGTCCCCTGCAAAAACCATCTGAGGGCTCACCTTGTCTTGTTAATTTGTGAAACATGGTTACTTAATTACAGTGTCAATGAATGGTGGCCTCTCTTGTTTGCCTTGAGTTTTTTTATGTCAAATCTTCAGCCTCATCCCAGAACTCACACTTTGTATAAAATCCACTCATTATGTAAATGTATCTTTGTTAATGACAAAAAATTTTACTTTGTGTAACAATGAACATTTTAGGACAACTTTGACTTGATAAAATTTAACAAATTAACATATGTAAGAAGAGTTTTAAAACAACAGAAAACAACAAACATTCAGAAGTCCACTGGTTTTAACTTCTATGAGACTTAAAAATAGATTCTAACTGAAAGATGTTCTCTCTCAAAATTGTTAAATTCTTCTTGGAAACTCTCTCTGTGTGTGTTCAGCTTTATCTGCAACCTACTTATAATACTTTTCTTCCATTAGTTGCTTTCCTTGACTTTTAAAATATGGTACCATTTTTGGGGGGGAAAAATAATTGGATTGCAAAACTGTTAGATCAAAAGGCAGATCTAGAAAAGCTGAATTCTTAACTTGGTTTCAATCAAAATTAGAGATTTTAATTAAGGATTCTGTCAGAAAGGGGAACCTGGGTCGCTTGGTAGGCTAAGTGTCTGCCTTCAGCTTGGGTTGTGATCTCAAGGTCTGTGGGTTTGAGCCCCACAGAGGGCTCTGTTCTGACAGCTCAGAGCCTGGAGCTTGCTTCTCTGATTCTCTCTCTCTCTCTCTCTCTCTCTGCCCCTCTCCTGCTCATACTTTGTCTCTCTCTCTCAAAAATAAATAAACATTTAAAAAAATTTAAATAAAAAATAATTCTTTCAGAGGTACAGTGACAGGAATTTGCAAGAGAACTCTAAATTGTACTAGTATTTATTTTCCTTGACAGCCAGATCTTCAACAACTACTTCACTTAATTTTTAACTTATCTCATTAGGAAAAATAGTTAAAAGCAGCAGGAGGGGAAAATGACGATTGATTTAAGTAATAATTTAGGGGTGCCTGGGTGGCTCAGTCGGTTAAGTGTCCAACTTCGGCTCATGTCCTGATCTCGCGGTTCATGGGTTCAAACCCAATGGCAGGCTCTGTGCTGACAGCTAGCTCAGAGCCTGGGGCCTATTTTGGATTCTGTGTCTCCCTCTCTCTCTGACCTTCCCCTGCTCACGCTGTCTCTCTCTCTCTCTCTCTCTCTCTCAGAAATAAAATAAAAACATTTTTAAAAATTAAGTAATAATTTAAGTAATTTTAAAATTATCTTGAGAAGTGAAGGTGGGAAGTAAACTGCAGAAGTTCTCTTTTAAAAGTTTTTTTTCTTAAGGTTTTTTTTTTTTTTTTTGGATACTAAAATAGAATAAAAACTGTAACAAAATAGATAAATCAATAGGCGACTCCAAAATTACACTTCAGGAAATTTTCAAGCACTATTTGGAGTAGAGCCATGAACTGAATTAAATAAGTGCCTCATCTACTTTAATTTTTTTTAATGTTTATTTATTTTTGAGAGAGACAGAGAGAGCATGAGCAGGGGAGGAGCAGAGAGAGAGAGAGAAAGAGAGAGACAGAATCTGAAGCAGGCTCTAGACTCTGAGCTATTAGCACAGAGCTGGATGCAGGGCTCGAACCCATGAACTGTGGTGTCATGACGTGCGCTGAAGTCAAACAGTTCACTGACTGAGCCACTCTAGTGTCCATCATCTATTTTTTTAATAGATTCAAACTAGGGTTAGGGGATTTGGACAGGAAAAAAAAAAGGCAAAACAGTAAAATAGCCAAAATAGAAAATAGCAACATGTAGTTTCAATGTTTACAAGATTTTCCAGCTATCTTTCTGTTACTGACTTCTAGTTTAATCTCATTGTGATCTGAGAACAAATTTAGTATAATTTCTATTCTTTTAAAGTTGTTAAAAGTCCAGGATGTGGTCTATTTGGTGAATATTAATTAGATAAAATTGAATTCTTTACATAGCTGAACTGAATTTAATTGACATTATAAAACAATTACTCAGAATAATACACATTTTTGTCAATCTTACATGGAACATTCCCAAATAGACAACATTCGGGAAAATCCCCAAAATTTGAAAAATTTTAAAAAGGTACTTCTAAATAAATCTGTATGTTGAAGTAGTCTCAAGAGAAATTGAAATATTTGAACTAAATGGAAATGAAAATAATACCAAAATCCGTGGAAGATGGTGAAAGCAGTGATTAGATAGAAATTTATTATAGATTAAATCCATGTATTAGAAAAAAATACATCTAAAATTGAAAACCTAAGCTTGTACCTTACTTAGGAAAATAGAGAAGAACAATTGAAACCTAAAAAAGCAGAAGAAAGGAAATACTAAAAGTGTAGAAGTTGATAACACTGAAATCAGGCAAACAATAGAGGACATTTAAAAACCAAAAACAATTTCCATGAAAAGATCATTAAATTTAAAAAAATTAACGTTTATTTATTTTTGAGGCAGAAAGCACGAGCTGGGGAGGGGCAGAGAGAGAGAGAGAGAGAGAGACAGACAGACAGACAGAATCTGAAACAGGCTGCAGGCTCTGAGCTGTCAGCACAGAGCCCGATGCGGGGCTCGAACCCACAGACTGTGAGAGCATGACCTGAGCTGAAGTCTGATGCTTAACTGACTGAGCCACCCAGGCACCCCAAAAGATCATTAAATTAATAAACCTCAAGAAAGGCTAACCCATAAAAAAGAGAGAAGATACAATTCATTAAATATAAAAAGGAATGAAAAAAAATTGAAAGAAGACATCTCATGGAAATTCAAAGGGTAATAAAGGAATATTTGTATGCATACAAATTTGATAACTTAGGTGAAATGAACCAAGTATGTGAAATATACAAACTACTGCAGTTCACAAAAAGAGAAATAGATAATTTTAATATCTATATTCATTTTGAGTATTGAATTAATAATTGAAATCTTCCAAAAAAAGATATCACTATGCCATGATTATTTCACTAATAAATTATATCAAAAATTAAAGGAAGAATTTATATACATTCTCCATAATCTATTCCAGAAAATAAAAGCAGAGGAACACTTCCTAATTCATTTTATAATGCTATTACCCTAATACTAATTAGATCAAATTGATTGACAGTGCTGTTCAGCTCTTCTATATCCTTACTCATTTTCTGTCTGCTTCATCTGTCAGTTACTAACGTAAGGATGTTAATGTCTCCAACTGTATTGGCCAGTTTGTCCAATTCTCTTAAATTGTTAGATGTTTTCCTCATATATTTTGACATGTTTAAGATATGCCATTATGAAATGCCTTACTAATCTTCTTCTTGATACAATTCATTCTTTTTTTTTTTAATGTTTATTTACTTTTGAGAGAAAGAATGTGAGCAGGGAAGGGGCAGAGAGAGAGGGAGACAGAGGATGAGAAGTAGACTCTCTACTATGAGCACAGAGGCTTATGTGGAGCTCAAACACACAAATTGTGAGATCATGCCCTGAGCCAAAATCAGATGCTTAACTGACAGGTGCCACTACAGCTCATTCTTAATCATCAGCTTTGTCTCAAATTAATAGTTATTCCAGCTTTTTATTTGTCTGTTTTATTTTGTTTAAACATTGAATATCTTTCTTTATCCCTTTACCCTTAACCAATCTGTGTCTTTATATTTAAAGTTGCCGATCTTATGGATAGCATATCGTTGGGTCTTGAGTTTTATTTACTCTGACATCTTTGGTCTTTTCATTGGTGTATTTAGGCCATTCCCATTTAAATTGTTATTTATATATTTTGATTTAATACTTAACTGTTTGTTTATAATTATTTTTTATGTACTGCATTTATTCTTTTCTTTTCCTTTTGTTTTTCTGAACTCTTTGGTATATAATTGCATTCTCCTTTCTTATAAGATATTTATATTCCTATTTTTCTAAAAAATTAGTTGTCCTCAAATTTATAATATACAGTTTTAGCTAACTTAAACCCATTTTCAAATAACAGTATACCAATTCATGTGTGTTAAGATATATTTTTATCCCTGTGGTATATTTGCCCAATAGATTAATTATTGCCTTAAACAGTTATCTTTTAAATCAATTAAGTATAATCAAAATAAAATTTTACTTTCATTATTCTTTCTCTAGTACTCTTTATTTCTTATAGATCTCTCTTTATTTAGAACTTTTTTTTTAAATGTAGAACTTCTTTTAACATCTCTTTCAGAGCTGGTTGGCTGTGATTAAATCCCTCAGTTCTTATTTTTCTGAGAAATTATTTCTCCTTCTGTTTTGAAAGATGATTTTGCTAGACATAGAATTCTAGGCTTGTGATGTTTTTTTTCTTTCAGCAACTCAAAAAATATTTAGATCCACTCTCCTCTTCTTTGCATGGGATCTGATCTTACAAGCAGTCTGCTATAGTTCTTACCTTTGTTCCTCTGGAGATAAGATCTTTTATTCTTTATTCAAGATTTTTTTTTTGTCTACAGTTTCTCCAGTTTGAATATAATGTCTTAGAGAGAGAGAGAGAGAGAGAGAGAGAGAGAGAGAGAGAGAGTGTGTGTGTGTGTGTGTGTGTGTGTGTGTGTGTGTGTGTTTGACATTTTTCCTGCTTGGTGTTCTCTGGGCTTTGTAGATCTAAGATTTGGAGTCTGTAATTAACTTGGAAATTTCCAAGTTTTCAGCTGTCATTACCACAATTATGTCTTCTCTTCCATTCTTTCTCTGTCTGGTATTCTAATTGTGTCTTATACAGTTTGCTATTTTCTGTAGTTCTTGTTTGTATTTTGTTTCCATTCTTTTCCTGTTGACATTTCATTTTGGGAAGATTCTGTTGACCAACTTCAAGCTCACTGATTCCTTACTCAGCAGTTTGGAGCCTACCAGTGATCTCCTTAAAGGCATGCTTCATTTCTGCTACTATAAGCTTAATTTCTATAATTTCCTTTTGATTACTTTTTAGAGTTTCCATCTCTCTGCTTGCATTTTAATGTCTTTTAAATAAATCATTAATGTATGAATTACAGTTACTTTAGGTCCTCTGGCTGTTAATTCCAATATCTATTAAGTCTCGCTCTGATGTTTGCTTTATGTGGTCAGCCTGTTTTTTTCTTGGTTTTATCATGATTTCTGATTTTTTAGATTGAAAGCCAGATATATTGTATCAGATACTAGGAACTGAAGCAAATAGGTCTTTAGTGTGAGGATTCATGTTACTTTGGGTAGCAATTGTACTTGGTTTGATACTTCATTTAAAAATATATATATATTTATTTTGAGAGAAGAGAGAGAGAACAAGCAGGGGAGGGCAGAGAGAGAGAAAGAGAATCCCAAGTGGGCTCTGTGCTGACAGTGGGGCTCCATCTCATACACTGTGACCTGAGCCAAATCAAAAGTTGGATGTTTAATCAACTGAACCACCTAGGTGTCCCTGTTTAATATTTCTTAAACTGTAAACACTAGATGCTTCGTTCCTGTAATGTTCTTGTTTATATCTCCCCTGATTTTGAGTTTCCCTTTGGACTCTGCCTCAGAGAACTTTTGTGTCTTGCAATTCTTTCACCCTTAATTTACTATTATTTTACCTTAAAAAGTTATCTAAAAGTTATACAGAAATCTTTATTGAAGACTTTTTGGAAGTTTACAGTGTACATTCTTTTTATTGAAGTATAAATAGCATAGAATATTATATTAGTTTCAGGTTTGCCATATAATGACTTAATGATTCCATACATTATTATCAATACTGATATTCACAGTAAGTGTACCCTGAATCCTCTTTATCTGTTTCACCCATCCCCCACCCACCTCCCACTGCAGCTACTAGTTTATTCTCTAGGTTTAGGAGTCTGTGTTTTGTTTGTTCATTTGTTTTCTTTCTCAAAGTCTGCATATAAGTGAAATCATATGGTATTTGCCTTTCTATGACTTATTTCACTTAGTATTATGCACTATAAGTCCATCTATGTTGTTGCAGATGGCAAGATTTCATTCTTTTTTATGGCTGAATAATCTAGTGTGTGTGTACCACATTTTTTTAAGTTTATTTATTTACTTTCAGAGAGAGAGAGAAAGTGAGCATAAGCAGCGGAGGGACAGAGAGAGGGAGAGACAGAATCCCATAGAGCATGAGCAGGGGAAGGGCAGAGAGAGGGAGAGAGAGAATCTCAAGTACTGAGTAGAGGAGAATCTCACTTTTAGTGTGGAGCCTGGTGTGGGGCTAACTCATGAACCACAAGATCATGACTGGAGCAAAAACTAAGAGTCAGGTACTTAAGTGTCTGAGCCACCCAGGCACCCTATTTCTTATCCATTCTTTTATGAATGGACATGTGGATTGCCTTAATATCTTGCTGCAGTAAACATAGGTGTCAATAAGTCTTTTCAAATTACTGTTTTTGTTTTGTTTGGGTAAATATCCAGTGTTGGAATTATTGAACCATGTGATAATTCTATTTTTAATTTTGTGAGGGACCTCCATACTGTTTCTCACTGTGGCTGTACCAATTTGCATTCACAAGGATAATGCATGAAAGTTCCTTTTTCTCCAAATCCTCACTAACACTTGATATTTCTTATCTTTTTGATTCTAGCCATTCTGGTGGTGGCAAGGTGATATCTCATTGTGGTTTGATTTGTATTTCCTTGATGATAGGTGATGTTAGGTATCTTTTCATGCATCTGTTGGCCATTTGTTTGTCTTCTTTGGAAAAATGTGTATTCAGATCTTCTGTACCCATTTTTAATAAGATTATTTGTTGTTTGGTGTTGAGTTGTATGAGTTCTTTGTATATTTTGGATATTAGTCCCTTATCAAATATCTTCTGATATCCATATCCAAGATATGATATCCACGTCAAAGATATGGTAAATATCTTCTTCCATTTAATAGGTTGCCTTGTTGCTTTATTGATGCTTCACTGTGCAAAAACTTTTTATTTTGGTATAGTTCCAATAGTTTAATTTTGCTTTTATTTCCCTTGCCTCAGAAAACATATTTATAAAAATGTTTCTATGGCTGATGTCAAAGAAATTACTTCCTGTATTTTCTTCTAGGAGTTTTATGGTTTCAGATCTTACATTTAGGTCTATAATCCATTTGAGTTTAATTTTTGTATATGGCGTAAGAGGGTGATCCAGTTTCATTCTTTTGCCTATAGCTGTCCAGTTTTCCCAGCACCATTTTTTAAGGAGCATATCTTTTCCCCATTATTTATTCTTACCTCCTTTGTTACAGATTAATTAACCATATAATTGTGGATTTATTTCTGGGCTTTCTATTCGTGCCATTATCATACCATTGTTGTTGCTGTTGTTTGTTTGTTTGTTTGTTTTTAAGTAGGCTTCATAGCCAGCATGGGGCCCAAAGCAAGGCCTGGATTCACAACCCTGTGATCAGACGAGAGCTGAGATCCAGAGTCTGACACTTAACTGACTGAGCTACCCAGGAACCCATCATATTGTTCATATTGTTCTGATTACTACAACTGTGTAGCATATCTTGTAATGAATTGTAGTAGCTCCAGCTTTCTTCTTCTTTCTCCAGATTACTCTGGCTATTTTGGGTCTTTTATGGCTCAGTATTTCAGTATTCTTTGTTTTAGTTCTGTGAAAAATGTTGTTGGTATTTTATTAGGAATCACATTAATTCCATGATTGCTTTGAGAAGAATGAGCATTTTAACAGTCCAATGTAAGTGATTTTCTAAGCCATAAGCATGGAATATTTTTCCATTTATTCACATTATCTTCAATTTCTTTCATCGGTGTTTTTGTAGTATAGGTCTTTCACCTCCCTGGTTAAGTTTATTTCTAGGTATTTTGTTATTTTTTTGGTGAAATTTTTAAATAGGATTGTTTTCTTAATTTCTTTTTTATATTTCATTATTAGTGTATAGATATGTAGCAGATTTCTCTATATTGATTTTATATCCTTCAAGTTTACTGAATTCACTAATCAGGCTAGTAATTTTTGGGCAGGACACCTAAATACATAAAGCAATTATTAACAGACCTAAAGGAAGGAATTGACAGTACTGCAATAATAGTAGGGGACTTAACACCCCATTTACATCAATGAATTATGTTCCTTGCAGAAAATCAATAAGGAAACAGTGGAATTGAGTGACACATTAGACTAGATGGATCAAACATATATTCAGAACATTCCATTAAAAAGCAGTGGATTATACATTATTTTCAAGCATACATGAAACATTCTCCAGAATAGATCATGTGTTGTTCCACAAAATAAGTCTCAGTAAATTAAAAATGACTGAAATAGTATCATGCATCTTTTCTAGCCACAATGATATGAAACTAGAAGTGAATCACAAGAAAAAATCTAGAAAGAACCTAAATACAGGGAAGTTAAATAACACGTCACTAAAGAATGAGTGGGTCTCATCAATAAATCAAAGGGGAAATTTAAAAATACAAAAATAAAAGTGAAAATGAAAGCAGTGTTTCAAAATCTTTGGGATGCAGCAAAAGTGGTGTTAAGAGGGAAGTCTTAGCCATGTAGACTTACCTCAAGAAACCAGAAAAATCTCAAATAAGCAATATAACCTTACACCTGAAGAAGTTAGAAAACAATAGAATAAAACAAGGAAACCAGGAGTTGGTTCTTGAAAAGATAAACAAAATTGATATAGATTTTAAATTTATTTATTTATTTTGAAGAGGGAGCATGCCTGCAACCAAGGGAGGGGCAAGAGAGGGAGAGAGAAAGAATCCCAGGCAGGTTCAACACTGCCAGTGCTTGGACCATGAGATCATGACCTGAACTTAAATCAAGAGTCGGACACTTAACTGACTGAGACACCCAGGCACCCCCAAATTAATAAACTTTTATCTAGGAACAGAAAGAAGAAAAGAGAAAGGTCTCAAATAAACAAAACCAGAAATGAAAGAATGAATGTCAAAACCAGATATGTCAAAGTGAAATAATAAATGACACCATAAAAATACAAAGGATTGCAAGTGAATGTTCTAAAAAAATCATATGCCAACAAATTGGACAACCTAGAAGAAAGGGATCAATTCTTAGAAACCTATAACTTTCTAAAACTGAATCAGGGAAAAATAGAAAATTTGAACAGAGAAGTTGCTAGCAATGAAATTGAATCAGCAATCAAAAAAATTTCTAACAAATCAGTCTAGGACCAGATGTCTTCACAGTTAAATTCTATCAGACATTTTAAAAAGGTTTTAACATCAGGGTGCCTGCCTTTCTCAGTCTGTAGAACATGTGATTTTTAATCTCAGTGTTGTGAGTTCAAGCCCCACATTGGCTGTGGAGCCTACTTAAAATAAAAATAAAAAAATAAAAGAGTTAATGCCTGTTTTTCTCAAATTACTCAAAATATAGAAGAGGAAGGAAAGTTTTAAGATTGATTCTATGAGATCAACATTACCTTGATACCAAATCTAGATAGAGACACTACAACGATATTGGATGTCAATATCTCTGATGAGCATAGATGCAAAATATTCTCAACAAATCTCTTTTCCAGTTATTTTGGCTCCAGTCACTATGTCCAGCAAAGTCTCCTGTGACACTCTCTACATAGTGGTGTGGGAAGTCCTATATTGGAACTAGTGCTGGAACTTTTTGGAGATGATTTTTCTGGGGGACCTACAGCCCTATAATGAGGCCAAGGTTGTGGCTTGGCCTTGATCCATGTAGATAATGTCCCACGTAGACATTGAGGTGTTGAAGTAACTCAACAAAGTAAGAAATTGGTCAAGAAGCTGGCCCAGAAGTATGATGGCTTTTTTGCTTCAGAATCTCTGATCAAGCAGACCCCATGGATCCTGGGCCCAGGCATTAATGAGGCTGGCAAATTCCTTCCTTGATGCTCTACAATGAGAAAATGGTGGCTCATGTGAAAGTGAAGTCCATGATCAAATTCAAGATAAAGAAGGTGTTGTGTCTGGCAGTGGCTGTTGTCCCCATGAAGATGATAGATGATGAGCTTATGTAAACATCCACTTAGCTGTCCGGATCCTACTGTCATTGCTTAAGAAGAATTGGCAGCTTGCCCTGGCTTTATACATTAAGAGCACCGTGAGTGAGCCTCTTTCCTAAGGCACAGCTTAATAAATCCTAGTGCTACCAATTAAAAAAAAATCTGCAACAAAATATTAGCAAACCCAATCCAACAATACATTAAAAAAATAATTCACCATGGTCAAGTTTGACTTATCCCAGGGATTCATAGGTGGTTCAGGATTTGCGAATCAATCAATATGGAACATCACATTCACTAAGAAAAAATAAAAACCATATGATCATCTCAATAGATGCAGAAAAATCATGTGACAAAGTAGAACGTCATTCATGATAAAAACTCTCAACAAAGTAGCTTTAGAGAGAATATACCTCAACATAATAAAGTCCTTATATGAGAAATCCACAGCTAACATTTTACTCAACAGTGAAAAACAGATGGTGTACCTTGGTGGCTCAGTCAGATAAGCGCCTGACTTCAGCTCAGGTTATAATTTCATGGTCTGTGAGTTGGAGCCCAACACCAGGCTCTGTGCTGACAGCTGAGAGCCTGGAGCCTTGTTCCAATTCTTTGTCTCCCTCTCTCTGCCCATCCCTTGCTCTCACTCTGTCTGTCTCTCTCTCTCTCTTTCAGAAATAAATAAACATTAAAAAAAAAAAAGAAAAGAAAAACTGAGAGCTTTTTCTCTGAGCTCAGGAACAAGACAAGGATGTTGACTTTCACCACCTTCATTCAACATAGTACTGGAAGTGTTAGCCACGGCAATCAGACATGAAAAAAAAAATACACCCAAATTCTTATGTAAGAAGCAAAACTTTCACTATTTACAGATGAGAGGGTACTATTTATTATTTTAGTGTGATATGGTGTTATGTAGAAGAGAGAGAGTATTGTATAATCTTTTCATTAAATCTCAGTCTTGGGGCATGTGGGTGGCTAAGTTGGTTAAGTGTCTAACTTCAGCTCAGGTCATGATCTCATGGTTTGTGTGTTCAAGCCCTGCATCAGGCAGACAACTCAGACCCTGGAGCCTGCTTCAGGATCTGTGTCTCCCTCTCTCTTTGCTCTTCCCCCACTCATGCTCTCTCTCTATTTCTCAAAGATAAATAAAAGTTAAAATTTTTTTTTAAATCTCAGTCTTTTGGTGGCCTGTGCTTTGGAGAGATTACCTCCAAATTGTTTCTCAACTGGCATAGCTTTGTTCCTCCCGGTTTCTATTATCCTCTCTGGAGGCAGAATTATAATCAGTTTACTTGAAGTCCTCAAGTAATCTTGACTGTGATCTTTTCTTTTTTTCCCCCTTTGCAGGTGTGACATGAAGGCTAGAGGACTTAGAGTCAGAGGAATTCTATTTCCTCAGTTGGGATAAGGCTCTAGCAGACTTTTCTCCTGAAAAGTAGGCCTTTGTTATGGAAAGGATCTAGGCTTCTCTTTTCTCTTTGTCATGACAGTGAAGAGATCTTTGAGATCTCCTAGGGTTCTGGAAGGGGCAGTCCAGAAACATGTGTGTTTCCCCCAAGACTGAAGCTTTAAAAAGTTTGTCATGCTGTCACTCACTCATCAGGCTACTGCAATTCATTAAAATTAGTACTGAAATGTTCCTACCAGTTTCTGCTCTAAATAAGTAGGTCTTGGCTATGCCTCTCTAGATTCAACTGCCTTTCCAGATTTAAAGTGACAGTTTGCCCTATGTTCTTAGTTCTCTGATATATTCAAGAAAAGTCATTGATTTTTCTATTTTTCTGCTTTTTTATTGCAAATAGTTTACTTTTCAAAGTTGAAAACAGACATAATCTCATCTATATATAAAACTTTCATTGTTACACTTTTCATACTAGTTATTGCCATCTTGTTCTTTGGAACTTCATGATCTTTAATTCATATCACTAACACCTAATTCATATTACTAGTTGCTAAATCTTCCCCTTCATTGAGAGTGATTATTATTCTTTTTTTAACATTTGTTTATTTTGAGAAAGAGAGAGAGACACACACACAGAGACAGAGCAAGCAGAGGAAGGGCAGAGAGATTGGGAGAGAGAGAGAGAATCCCAGCACAGGGCTTCCCACAAACTGAGAGATTATGACATGAGACAAAATCAAGAGTCAGACCCTTAACTGACTGAGCCTCCCATGTACCTGAGAGTGGTTATTATTCTTGAACTTTCTGCACTGTTTACTCTCTTTTTACAGTATACACATTTCTGTTTATTGTCACATTCCATAGCAGTGATATAAAATATATGTGTAATCTTTTTGTCCAGGAACTTAATTTCCCTTTGATATATCACTTATATGTGGCTCTTGAGAAACTTAACAGAAGACCGTGGGGAAGGGGTAAAAAAAAAAGTTACAGAGAGGGAGGCAAATCATAAGAGACTCTTAAATACTGAGAACAAACTGAGGGTTGATGGGAGGTGGGGGAGAGGGGAAACTGAGTGATGGGCATTGAAGAAGGCACTTGTTGGGATAGGCATTGCATGCTGTATGGAAACCAATTTGACAATACATTATATTAAAAAATAATAAAAACAAATTTTTAGAGGCAAAAAAGATGATACTGAGTAGGGTTCTTAGGAGAGAATACTGTCCACACTATGATTTGTACCCTGTCTATGAGGAAAGTTGAAGGTTATGACCTGGGTGAAGAATACTATAGATAGTGAAGTACTCACATTACTACCACACTAAGTTGTTATTTCGTCCTTCAGAGAACTCTGAAATTCCATTCTCACAATACTCTCTTAAACTTCAAAAAGTTTAGACTTTGAATGTGGACTATAGCAATCCAAGGTGATAATCTCTTTTGATTTGAAACTCCTGGCCCTGGGAATACAAGGATGGAAGGGAGACGAAGGGATGGAAGGAGTTTTCTAATATATCTGGTCTACCTGTATCTTATTCTCTTCCTGACCAGATTTTGGTACTGGTACTCTCTTGATGTTATTCCAAAAAAAACCTGGGTAATCTTGGCTATAATAACTGGTTTTTGTAATATAGTGTCAAAAGGTCAAACAGGAACACATTACCACACCCAAGGTAATATGGAGAGAAACAGTACAAAATGCACAAAAACTGCGTTCAAAATATCCTCAGACTGTAGTACTGCCTGGTTCAGACTGTATTTTCTTTCTTGCCAGAATGGTTTCTGAGCTTAGTATCAGTTTTTTAGAATGCTTCTTTCCCTCTTTTTCTTTTGTATTGTTTTCAGAGTTAAGCTTGAGGCAGTAAGCCAACAAC
Source organism: Hyaena hyaena (assembly GCF_003009895.1). Taxonomy (NCBI): domain Eukaryota; kingdom Metazoa; phylum Chordata; class Mammalia; order Carnivora; family Hyaenidae; genus Hyaena; species Hyaena hyaena. Next base: position 1,021,298 of record NW_024080916.1, on the reverse strand, counting down.
AGGGACTATTTCCACATTTATTCCATGTGCCAATATAAATTTATTGAAATGTAAACTGGATGCTTTGCCTAGACCATCCCAAAATGGAACGTTGCTACCAATATGAATTGCTTATTAGAATTTTGCTACCTAAATAAAATCTGTCTTAACATAGTTGTATATTAAGGAGAAATTGGTTTATTGAAACAGTCTTTTTTTCTGAAATGGCAAATAATCTACTATTCAAGACTTTATCAAATATTATCTATAGAATTTTTTCAGTAATTTTAGGAAGTGAAAGAATATAAAATGATGATAGTCATTTTAAAAACCACCATGAAAATATCTTGCCTTCATATAATGTAGCATTTAAATCTAAATTAATCCATTAATCTATGTGTCTGTTTTTGTGCCAATACCATGCTGTCTTGATCTCTAAAGGTTTGTAATATAACTTGAAATTGTGGATGCCTGCAGCTTGGATTGTGATGCCTCCAGCTTTGCTTTTCAAGATCATTTTGGCTATTTGGGGTTTGTGTGTGTGTGTGTGTGTGTGGTTCTATACAAATTTTAGGATTGTTTGTTCTAGCTCAGTGATAACTGCTGGTGGCATTTTGATAGATATTGCATTAAATGTGTAGATTGCTTTGGGTAGTACAGACATTTTAACAAAATTTGTTTTGTTAAAATGTTTAACAAATAAAATTTTTAAAAATTCCTTCCCATACATGAGCAAGGAATGGTTTTCCATTTCTCTGTGTCATCTTCGAACTCTTTCATAAGTGTTTGATAGCTTTTAGAGTACAGATCTTTATCTCTTCAGTTAGGCTTATACCTAGATATCTTACAGTTTTTGGTACAATTGTAAATGTGACTGTTTCCTTGATTTTTCTTTCTACTATTTCATTAATGGTGTGTAGAAATGCAACAGATTTCTGTTTATTGATTTTGTATCCTGCAACTTTACTAAAAAGAAAACCCAGAAATGGACCCACAACTATATAGTCAACTCATCTTTGACAAAGCGGGAATATCCAGTGGAAAAAAAAAGTCTCCTTAACAAATGATGTTGGAAAAATTGGACAGCAATATGCAAAAGAATGAAGCTGGACCACTTTCTTACACCACACATAAAAATGAATTCAAAATGGATGAAAGACCTAATTTTGAGATGGGAAGCCATAAAAATTCTACAGAAGAGCACAGACAGCAACCTCTTTGACATTGGTGGAAGCAACTTCTTACTAGATAGGTCTGCTGAGGCAAAGGAAACTAAAGTACAAATAAACTACTGGGGCTTCATCAAGATAAAAAGCTTCTTCACAGTAAAGGAAACAATCAACAGAAATAAAAGGCAACCTTTGGAATGGGAGAAGATATTTGCAAAGGACATATCCGATAAAGGGCTAGTATGCAAAATATAAAGAACTTATCAAACTCAGCACCCAAAAAACAAATAATCCAGTTAAAAATGGGCAGAAAGGGGGATGGATGGGTGGCTCAGTCAGTTAATCGTCCAGCTCTTGGTTGGGGCTCAGGTTATGATCTCACTGTTCGTGAGCTCAAGCCCTGTGTCGGGCTCTGCACTAATAGTGTGGAGTCTGCTTGGGATTCTCTCTCTTTCTCTCTCTTTGACCCTCCCCCAGTCATGCTTTCTCTATCTCACACACAAAATAAATAAATAAATATTTTAAAAATGTAAAAAAAAAATAATGGGTAGAAAGGGGTACCTGGGTGGCTCAGTTGGTTAAGTGTCCAGCTCTCAATTTTGGAAAAAATAGGCGGAAGACATGAATAGACATTTTTCCAAAGAAGACATACATATGGCCAAGAGACACATGATAAAATGGGTCAGCATCAGGGAAATGCAAATCAAAGCTATAATGAGATATCCATTATACCTGTCAGATTGGCCAAAATTAACAGCACAAGAAACAATGGATGTTAGCGAGGATGCAGAGAAAGGGGAACCCTCTTGCACTATTGGTGGGAATGCAAACTGGTGCAGCCATTCTGGAAAAACAGTATGGAGGTTCCTCAAAAAGTTAATAATAGAACTATCCTATGACCTAGCAAATTGCACTACTAGGTATTTGACCAAAGATACAAAAATACTGATTCAAAGGGATTTATGCACCATGATATTAATAGCACTGTGATCAACAATAGCCAAATTATGGAAAGAGCCCAAATGTCCATGGACTGATACCACACAGATAAAGCACATGTGACATGTATATACAATGGAATATTACTCAGTCATCAACAAAAATGAAATCTTGCCATTTGCAATAACATGGATGGAGCTGGAGAGTATTATGCTAAGCGAAATAAGAGATAAATACCATATAATTTCACTCAAATGTAGAATTTAAGAAATAAAACATACAAATATAGGGGGAAAAAGAGAGGCAAACCATAAAAACAGACTCTTAACTATAGAGAACAGAGTTGTTGGAGGGTAGGTTGGTGGGGGGATGGTTAGATGTGTGATAGGTATTAAGGAAGACACTTTCTGTAATGAGCAATGTTGTATGTGAGTGATGAATCACTAATTTTTTAAACATTAAGCATAGCTAAGTAAATTTTTCCAATTATCAATACTAAGGATCCGTTAAAACCCACTTTAGAATTATCAATAATGTAATAAACAAAATATTTCTAAAAATAAAAAATAAAATAAATCATTTTTAAAATTTGCTAATTATTTTAGTAGTCTCTCAAAAAACTTAGGCACCCATAACCTTTTATTAACTGTATAAATTTACAGACTATAACTAAATATTTTGTTATACTTATTATATTTACTTAAATATAATAAAAGACAACAGTTTTAATAGACTTTTAATATATGTGTTTGCATATATTTGTAGTGTTTTATTGCTTACCAGAAGAGACGTCTCTGTGATCTCATTTCTGATGAACTTTACATTTTTTTCCTCTTTCGTTTTTCATATTTGCTGTTGGTCAGAAAATTCAAGTGTTCCAGTTATCGGAGGGGCAGTTTCAAAGCAGATCTGTCAATTCAGTAATGCTTCAAAGATCCAGAGTTTTAAAAAAAATGTATATTACAGTGTTCTAAGATTATAGTTTTCTCATAATTTAAAAAGATCTCTCACCTATTTCTCAGAGAAAGCAAGTTCAGAAAATAAATCCACTGCTAATCTTCCCTAATGACTCTCTGTCAGACTCACTACTATAAATCAGTATATTTAAGCACATCTCTTATAGATGATTTTATAAAGTCAATGACTTGTGGAAGATTGGACTATTATATAATATTTTTGAGACAGTTCTAACAGTTAATTTTCATAATACAAAGAAGGATGTAGGGGCACCTGGGTGGCTCCGTCGATTAAGCATCCGACTTCAGCTCAGGTCATGATATCACAGTTCGTGGGTTCGATCCCCATGTTGGGCTCTGTGCTTACAGCTAGCTCAGAGCCTGGAGCCTGTTTCAGATTCTATGTCTCCCTCTCTCTCTGACCCTCCTCTGCTCACGCTGTCTCTCTCTCTCAGAAGTAAATAAAACATTAAAAAAAAATATATATATATATATATGGATGTATACTGAGGAGAAAAGAATAATACCAGTTTATCAGCAAAATAATTTTAGTAATTTCTGCATCCAACGTGGGATTTGAACTCATGACCCCAAAATCAAGAGTCATGTGTTCTACTGACTGAGCCAGCCAGGCACTACTATCAGCAAATGTTTTAAAGTGATTTTATACAATATAATTTTCATATCAATATAAAAGAATTTAACCAAAAAGAAAGCTATAATATTTGACATACAAAGGAAATACTGTGGATTAAGACTCATATCCTTTATCTATAGAATTCAATTGTCTATAGTTATATTTATGATAATATATATTTTAATATACATTGGTTATTATCTACATTCCTTTTTTCTTTCACATAAACATATATTTATTGATCTTTTACTATATCACAAAGCGTGGGAATTTAAAAATTAGTAAGCCAAAGAACTTGAAGTCCATTGATAGAGGCAAATAAATTACTAATATGTAAATATACAAAAATTATATGAAAATTTGTCCTTGCCATTAATCAGGCTATGTAATTTCAAATAATCTGGATTTTTACATGGTTGAATAAAAAATGACAGTAGATGTAGATATAACAGTACATTTGCAAACGTTTAGAATAATAATTTTTTTCTTCACAAGATTCCCATCATTTTGTGCATTTATATCCATGGTCATTCTTTTTTTTTTTTTTTTCCAGTAATATTAGACACTTATTATAGGTCCAGTACCATGATAGATGCTGATGATACACATATAGACAACCATTGTAAGGACACAAGTCTAAACCAAACTGACTCCATGACAGGCTTTAAGTTTCCCCTCTAAACTAGAAGGCCTAAGTTTCAGCTTCCCCGAAACTATCAGGCAGTTACACATTGGCCAAGGCAGGAGAAACCACCCTTGCAACACCCAATCAGGAAAGGCCAGCGACCACCCTCCACATTACTGAGAGGCCTAGAGATAGAAACTATAGATAGGACCCTGTTACCTAATGTTAAAGTTAACCTGTTAGTCGCCGAACAAGACCCTAGGCTCGCTCTGTGATTGGTTGAATTTAAAGGTACTCTAAATGTTGTAATTGGATCCCGCCATAATTAATGAATACTCTATACAATGTGTATGGTTAAACCTGCTGTCAATAATGTTGAATAATTATGATTGGATCACTGTTCCCCTGCCACAACTTCTGTAACTCCCCCGTCACAAACCCCATAAAAACCCTACTCTGCCTTTGCTCAGGGCTCACAGCACGGATCCACTGCGATCTGGGTATAACACCATTTGATAAGCATTACATGACTTTTATAAAATACTATGTATGCAAAGGTGATTGAGCAAGTTTTGTGAGGTTTGGAGAAAAGCTTTGCTATTGGATGATATGTGACAATTCCTAGCTATACTACTTAAAAGAATGGAAATATTGACAATGCTCATACTAAAAATTGCCACGTTTCAAATGCTTACTCTGTGGTCTGCACTGTGTTATATAATTTATAAGCATTGCATCACTTAATCCTCATAAGAACACTGTGAGATAGTTACTTTTATGATGGCCTTTTAAAAAATGAAGAAGATAATATTTTTATAGGTTAAATATTTGTTCAAGGTTATAAAGAGAAGTGGAATCAGGACTTTAAGTTAGCTATTCTCAAGTATGAGAACTAGGATGCGTTTTCAATGTTAGCATCATATTTTACATACAACTGACAGCTAACTAGAAAAAGCTTTACAATGCTGCTTTTGAAAGAATGTGCTAATAGTTGTAACAGAAGTCAACTGCTATGCATTTCCTCCTGATCAAGGGGATACAATCTAAAATGAGAAGAGGATTTTCTGCTTGTTGCCAGAAAAGGATAAAAACAATTGCACTCAGCTGTAAAGCCTGGAAAAGGGATACCACAGTAAGCATTGGGGGATAATGAAGATGTGTTTGTGTGTTATTGGAGGGTTTCTTATTCTCTTCTAAGTGAATTATGAAACAAAAAAAATAAGCTTTGCTAATTTAAGGAAAACACTTTTCTAGGGCAGCATTTCTGCAGTTGGTTTCTCAGAATTTCATTGAGATGATGATTTGGGGTATGGGGAGAAAAAGAAGGTGAATGGCTCTCTGGCCACATTTGGAAAATATGATGCACTATTCAATATTCACAAATTCCATTAGTGTATTAAAGATTCCAAGAATTTTTATAATATGAAAACCTATTTGACTTAACCCAGTATTTATCATCCATTCAATATTTTTTCAAAGAGTTAGTGGTATTAATTTGCTACAAAATGTGCATTGGGAAATGTTGGTTTATGGATACTTGAATATGTTCAGGAATAAGAAATAAATACAGAATTCACATTCTTTTTTATATAAGGAAAAGTTTTAATTTGTTTGCAGTTTCTTAATAAAATGCAACTTTTAAAGAGGATGGTTGAATTTTACATATTTTTCCCAATGTGCACAGTAGGTAATAAATGCCTTTGATGAGGGCAAGAGCTCTAAAAAAATGCATCGGTTTTAGAATAAACAGTAGTAAATGTCCTATCCTGCTGAGGATAGAAATCTTGCTATGACTACACATATACCTGATTTATAGCCCTGAACATTACTCTGCCATTTTATAATAAAGTATGGTAAACTGTATCACAAGTTAACCTGTTCCAAGTGATGTAGGAAACAAAGGCAAAAGAAAAAAATTAAATTTCCTTACAACATTGACAAGTCTTTGAGACCGGCAGAGTAACCTTCCTCTAGGAACTCAACTGTCTTGATGTTTGATATTGATAAGGACAAAATACAATCTTAGCTTAACATTAACCTGATCTCTAGGATCCTGTTAAGTCTCCTTTAACATATAACAATTCCTTTGGAAGATTTCTTTAACTCTGCCCCCAAGATATATGTTAGCAATCATCCTCTGAACATATGGTCCACTGATACACATTTGAAAGGTGTATCTCATGCTAAAGTTTTATTAGACAGTAATAAATGACCTTTTCCTAACAAGAGATAGCTCCCTCAAGTTCCTTGCTTCCAAAATTCCTTAGATTTATTCTATTGCTAACCCTTTTGCAATTTGAACATATATAATCAGTTGCTTCTCATAAATTCAGTGCAGCATTTTTGGCATGGGTCCTGTCTCCATGCTTTACTAAAATCCCTTTTTGCTTTGAAAATGTCTCAAGAATTCTTTCTTGACCATTCGCTCAAAATCCTAACATTTCCACATCACTAAATGTATATTAGTTCTTAACAAAAATTAAGAAATTCTCACTGATAGGGATATTGGATTCCAATTAATTACTACATTACATGGTGATGATCTTCATTAGGAACTTCTGTAGAAGGTGACAAGATTTTTCTTACAAGGTGCTTCAGGAAAATTTTACTCTCTCTTCACTGCAGTTCACAAATGAAATGATAGATGACTTAAAGTAAGTCAGGGAAAAAATGTGTGACATATAAAATAATTATTTTCAATAGTTTGAATTCAAATTTAGCTAAACCTTAAGTGAGTAGACCTTTGTAATATGCACTTATTTTCCCGTGTTATCAGTTCTGCATCATAAGACTCATGTAGGCAATTATGATTTTTAAAAAGCAGGTGATTGAATAAAGTCTTGGACTATTCTTATTTTTTCTGCCTTTTTCTCTCTTTAGATTTTGAAAGCTCAGTGGTTTCTTTTTTCTTTTTAATGTTTTATTTATTTTTGAAAGAGAGAGACAGAAAGAGAGAGACAGAGAGAAAGAGAGAGAGAGAATGAATTGGGCGGGAGGGAGCTGAGAGAGAGGGAGACACAGAATCAGAAGCAGGCTGCAGGCTCCAAGCTGTCCCCACAGAGCCCAACGTGGGGCTTGAATTCATGAACTATGAGATCATCACCTGAGCCAAAGTCAGGCACTTAACCCACAGAGCCACCCAGGTGCCCCTCAATGGTTTTCTTTCCAACCACACAAATGATTTGTCTGGACTTCTTGTGCCAAATTGTTAGTCAAATACTATGTAACGATTTTTTACTATGTAACAATTCAAGAGACAGTATAATTTCCTTCCAATTTATATTTGGGGCACTGAGAAACCATTCTAGAATATGACTTTATTTAATCAAAATTACATAGTTTAGTTTTAAAAGGTGTTTCTGGGTACACACATGTGTTGTATAATATATATTCTATAAATTATATTACATATATGTTTATAATTTATAATATATGTAAAATATGTATATTTGTGTGTATATATGTATATGCATATATGCAAATATAGGCATGTGTATAAACAAATGCACACATACACATATCTTGGTTTAATGTTGTTTTAGTTAACACAGAACTATATTTTGTCCATATCGTGATACTCAAGCACGTTGTGATGAATAATCTTATTTTATAATTGAACTTGTCTCAAGGGTGAGCAATTAAAAATTAACATTAAAAACTCTCTCAAGACTGCTTCAATAAAAATGAGACCAAATGTAAACCTACTATATTGTTATCAAAAATCCCATTTTTATTGATGAATATTGATGAATATTAACTAAAAATCAAGAATATATGTTTTTGTAAAGTACCTCCTTTTGATTTTACATTTAATTTCATATTGTATGGGATCATGCACTACTTAAATGAAAACAAAATGAAACATTTTCAATTGTTTCCAATCCAAAGGTTATTTGTCTGGAATTTTATAAAGCAAAAAGTTCACTAAAGAATGAATATGTAGATTTCAAGGGCACCTGGGTTTCTCAGTCAGTTAACCATTTGCTTTCTAATCAGGTCATGAGCTCATGACTCCTGAATTTGAGCTCTACATTGAGCTCTTTCCTGTCAACACAGCCCACTCTGTATCCTCTGTCCTTCTGTCTGTCTAACTCTCCCCTGCTCACTCTCTCTATCAAAAATAAACATAAAAAGTAAAAAAAAAGGATATGTAGATATCAGTAGAACAAGTTAAATTTTCTACAGCATATTTTCTGTTAAAGTAATATGTTACACATTGAAGGGGTAAGGGAGATAAGTAATTTACAAATACCTTTGATCAAGGACTTCATTGACTAGCAGTGAAATAAGTTTATGTACAAACAAGTAAACCATGCATAATGAAACTCTCACTAAAAATACATAATACCCAGAAGGTGTTAGGATGTAATAAAAATTATTTCATTATCAATTTGTATACATGTTTTATTTTTTATGTATTTTGTGTACATCATGTATGTTATATATCATATATAATATATATTTTAAAAATATCAGTAATCAGGAAAAGCATGACTTGAGTGAGAAAAAATAATCAACTAATGCTTATACCATAATTAACTAGATGTTAGTATTATCTGTCAAGATTTTTAAAGTATCCCTGAGGCTCTCTTTACTTATAATTATTTATTGCTTCAACAAACAATTACAAATTCTTTTAAAACAAGTGAAAAATAGAAAAATCTCAACAAAAAAGAAAAATGAATAAAAGAAACCAAATAGAAACTGTATAATTGAAAAGTAAAAAAAATAAGGGAAAAAAACTTTGCTGGGTGGGCTCAGTAGTAGAGTGGAGATAACAGTGGATAGAATAAGTGAACTTAAGGATGGATCAGTAGTTTACTTAACCTAAACAATGGAGAGAAAAATGATTGGAAGAAATGAGCAGAGCCTCTGAGACTTGTAAGATAATAATAGATTGACAATTATTATCACTAGTCCTGAAAAAAGGAGTAAGAGAGTGAAGTTGAACAAATATTCAAAGAAAAAATGACTGAGCTTTTTACCAAATCTGGAAAAAGCATAAACCTATGGATTCAAGAAGTCCAGAGAAATTTAAATAGAATAAATTCAAAGAAATATCCATGAATCCTAATTAAACTTATGAATATGAAAGACAAAGAAAACATTTTCAAAATAGCCAGAGAAAAATGACACTTGTGTTTAGAGGAACACCAGTTTTAATAAGAACATATTTCTGGTCTCAAATCATAGAGGCCAGAAAGAAGTGGCATATTTCAACATTCTGCTTAAGAAAAAACTGGTAGAAATGTATCACATATCCAGAGAATAGTCTATAGCAAGACAATGTAGAAGCATGGAAAACAATAAGAAGGCTGTTATGATAATGCAGGAGATAAATGATGGTAAACTTAGAAGTCAGGGTTCTTGTTTTTTTCTAGAGCACTGTTGCTTTTACTCTGAACCAAGTTTTATATACTCAGTTGTTAGAGTTTATCAGGGAATAGACACAAATTTGTATTTATTATTAACTTTTAACTGTAAATACATAATTAAGGAAAATCAGAATAGACGTAGTGACAAAAATATGTGACAAATTTTTAAAAACAAGAACATAATTTAAGGTTAAAAGGATTTTCCTAGAAGCGTAAATAATGGGACAGGAAAGAAGTCATTAGAGGTATTCAATCAAAAATTGGAGTAATCATGCCAAAATTATAGCTAATCTAAAATATTCTAAATCTCATATATTTAGGAATGGAAGTGCTGGAACTGAGATTTTTCTTTTTTTCCTAACCAGTGTAAAATGTTTTTTTGAATTAACACGTTTTTTTCTCTTTTTTTAATGTTTTATTTATTTCTAGGAGAGAGAGAGAAAGAGAGAGACAGCGTGCACAGGGAAGGGTCAGAGAGGGAGGGAGTCACAGACTGAAACAGGCTCCAGGCTCTGAGCTGACAATCAGCACAGAGCCCGACGCGGGGCTCGAACCCACGAACCGCGAGATCATGACCCAAGCGAAAGTCAGACGCTCAACCGACTAAGCCACCCAGGCGCCCCGAATTAGCAGCCACTTTCTAATTTTACCTATAAGGGAAAATGTATTGATATCTAATGATCCCATCATTTCAAAGAATTAAAGACTGAATACATGAATCAGTTTTTCATCTGTAAATTAATAGAGAAACATAAGCTCCATGTGGATAGAACAGTCTAAAATACTATTAGGGTTGGGTCTGATTTATTTTAAAGATGAAAAAAATAATTTCTATTTTTTTAAATGAGTAAGAGATATTTGTACCTTATGTGATTAAGCTAATTTTGCAGAACATACCAGCTTTAATTCATCACTTTAAGCTTTTAAAGCTTTTAAGCTTTCTGCCTTTGACTTTTCCAAGAAAACATACATGTATTCTGAATTTTTAAGAATTGAAAACTTATAACGATTGGAGGAAGAATTACATATGTAGATTACAGAATTATACTATCCTTTTTTTTTTTTATGTTTTATTTATTTCTAGGAGAGAGAGAGAGACAGCGTGAGCAGGGGAGGGTCAGAGAGAGAGGGAATCACAGACTGAAATAGGCTCCAGGCTCTGAGCTGGCAGTCAGCACAGAGCCCGACGCAGGGCTCGAACCCACAAACCGCGAGATCATGACCTAAGCGAAAGTCGGAGGCTTAACCGACTAAGCCACCCAGGAGCCCCCAGAATTATACTATCCTGATGGGTGGGAGTGAGACTAAGTCTTCATTTACAGAGAAACAAGAAGGAAAACTGTCTAGACTATTTCCTTAGACTTTGAGGGATGAATTTTTGCAAGAATATTTATGATACAAAGTTTTTAGAAGCTCATTGTTAAGCTAAATTTAGGTAAAAAGAATAATTAAAGGTCAATAAGCATTCGAATCTATTCCAAGTTATACTTGGCAACAAGAAGAACGTGTTGCTTTTTTATTATATAGCCATCTCAAAAAAGTAATTTGTAAAGTTTACCACAGTAAATTATCTTTATAGCATACTGATGGGGTTTAGATTAAAATATTTTCTAAAATAATTGAAATGTGGCATCTCTGGGTGGCTCAGTTGGTTAAACATCTGACTCTTAGGTTGTTCAGGTCAGGATCTCATGGTTTGTGGGTTTAAGACCCAGGTTGGGCTCCACATCTACAGTGCAGAGCCTGTTTAGGATTCTTTCTCTCCCTCTCTCTCTCTCTTTTCTTCTCTCTCTCCCCCTCCTGCTCATTCCTCTTTCTCTCTCTCAAAAATAAATAAATACACTTAAAAAAATAATTGAAGTGCATTATAAGTAATTGAATTAGTCAATGATACATATTTTAAATGGAAACTATTTACTAAATATTCATATGCTTTATTCACATGGTTATTTCCCTCAGTAATTTAGTTTTTTGCTCTACTGCTTTCCTGGATTCTGAAAATCTTTAATGGGACTTTCACACTAATGTGTGAGGTAGGGATTATCTCTATTGGGAAACCTTGAAACCACTGACTGATTACACAATGAGTTTAACGCTGATAAAGAACAATCGTTTTCGAGTCTGTATTTTGCTTCTTTCTGTTGCTGTAAAACACAAAGTTTTTATTCAAATGAATGTCATTTAAAAATTGCTTTGCATTTATTGGGTTACCTGGATGGCTAAGTCAGTTAAATGTCTGAATGGCTTAGATCATGATCTCATGGTTCATGAGTTCAAGCCCCGTGTCGGGCTCTGTGCTGACAGCTCAGGACCTGTAGCCTGCTTCAGATTCTGTGTCTCCCTTTCTCTCTGGCCCTCCCCTGCCAGAACTCTGTCTCTCCCAGGGCACCTGAGTGGCTCAGTCGGTTAAGCCTCCAACTTTGGCTCAGATCATGATCACATGGTTCGTGGGTTCAAGCCCCACGTCAGGCTCTGTGCTGACAGCCAGCTCAGAACCTGGAGCCTGTTTCAGATTCTGTGTCTCCCTCTCTCTCTGACCCTCCCCTGCTCACGCTGTCTGTCTCTCTCTCTCTCTCTCTCAGAAATAAATAAAAATACATTTAAAAAATTAAAATAAAAACCTCAGTCTCTCTCTCAAAAATAAATAAATAAAATGATTAATTAAAAATAATTGTGTTGCATTTATATATTTGAAATTTATATATATTTCAATTACTGTGGACACATTTTGGAGGTATATATAGAAATATTTATATATGCAATTCAATAGGCATCTATCAGAATCCAATAAAGCCCTGAATTAATATACTCTATGATAATCCAAGTTTTTTGTAATAGGATTCTCTTTTGGCTTTTGGCCTTTATCAGTTCAGTACTAAAATAACTAGAGTGGGTAAGGATTAGGGAGTGGAATTAGTAAATAATATTGTCCTGATACATCAGTTGTGTAAGTATGTCACTATCTTTCCTCTTTGCTTCATGTGGGAGTATTTACTAAATGAAAAATAAGTTTTTCATTAATAATACAACTTAGTGTTTCATTCACCTCAATATATTATCACACTATATTTCTTTTAGTGCTTTTTATATAACTTTATTTTCTCTGAGAAAATAAAAATATTTTATAAACTGTTTTTTTATTATTGGTTATCTTATATAAAAACTGAGTCCTAGAGTCCCAAAGTACTAAGAATAAAGAAATAATATTCTAGACTTATTTAATAAAATGTCCACTGATAGTTGTTTCATTTAATTACATTTGTTATATGTGGAAGAAAGAACATGTTGATGTGATCTTATTATGTTTATAATTCAATAGGTCATCTTTTCATTCCATATGAAGACTCAGAAAAATAAGGGTGAAACAAGTTAATTAGTCAGTTTGTGGTTACAAGAGCTTGAGTGCTAATAGCATGTACCAAGTTCAGTTTTGTAGATTAATGACAAATTTGGCACTAATATTGCCCTGATGTCTAGATTTTTGTTTTATTATTGACAATCTTGGATAAATTATTTTCTAAATCACGTATGATTTTCCCAAAATGAGCATGCAAGCATTTGAAATGCTATCCATAGCTTTCCTCACCTTTAAGGAATAAAGACAAAGGTAAATTATGCTAGCATTTAATTTAATATTCAAGAATTATCAAGTGTACTCACTTTACATTACAATGGTCTCAGCCAACTATTAAAGTGACATATTCTTATACTAATAGATAAAGGTTTTTCCTAAATATTTGTAGTACAGTTCAGAAAATAGTTACCTGTTGCAACGGGACCTTTTACCCCATAACAGGAAGCACAATGTAAATTAAAGGCAAACTATTAAATTTATTCTCAGAAATCAGATCACATTCCACCTTAGTTCTAGACATTTATCAGCTGAATGTCTTTTGTGGTGATGGTTTATATGCATGCTATCCCTCAGCATCAGTGTTTTTCAACATTAGTGAATTTTTCTTTGTCTCCTTTTCCCAAACTTTTTTATGGCAAGAGAATGACTTCTGACTTTATGTAATACACTCCAGAATGAAATGATGTGTTTTAATTTCTATTATTCACTTTGGTATATAAATATCTAAATATTATCAGGCACTAAAATATTAATTTGCCTGCTATTTTCTAATTCTATTTTCTAATTAAGTATTAAATCCTATGTTACCAGTAATTAAATATACTCCATTGATACAAACAAATATACTGTAAAAACTATATGTTAAAAGTAGAGAATGATCATGTCTGATACCTTGCTCAAATTCTAGATATTTTGAATGTTTTCCTCACACAGGTGAAAGTAGAACATCAATATATGTGTAAAAACACAAATTAGATGGTAATGGCCAAAGAAACACAAAAAGAGAAACAATGTTTTTCTCATCTCATTAATTACATTAAAAAATACAACCATTATTTGTATTTGTATTTTTTACTTTTTATTTAAAAAAAAATTTAAGTTTATTTATTTATTTTTTTGAGAGACACAGAAACAGCACAGGTGGAGGAGGAACAGAGAGAGAGGGAAAGAGAAATCCCCCTCAGACTCCATAACATGGGCCTTGAACCCACAAAACTGAGGGATCATGATCTGAGCCAGAACCAAGAGTTGTACACTTAACTGACTGAGCCACACAGGCGCTACACATTATTTGTATTTTTAAGTATTCTGTTTTTAATTAGAAACATTTGAGTGTTCTTTTTGATAGATTAACTTATCATCAAATCAATTATTTGACAATTTTAGTGTGAATTTATTCATATGTTAGGTTATTTACGCAGATATGCTTATTTTAAATATGAAGTCATCAAATAGTCTACTAGTGAACACCAAATAATTAAAATTAGTTATACTAAAGAATTTATAAATTTAAAATGTGTCTTATATTGCTCATATTTTTGAGTTTAGAATATTGTGCTTTTATATATGGATTTCTACCTTTACACATGGTATTAGTTTCCTGTTGCTTCTGTAACAACTAACAAAATTTCATTTGTTAAAACAACATAAGTGGATTATCTTGGTGTCAGGTCAGAAGTCTAACACCAGTCCCAACAACACAGAATCTCTGTGACCCTATTTCCATAATCATATATTTTTCTTAACTCTCTACGTCCCTCATCATGTGCATATATTATGCTCTAGTAATTCCGCATATGGTATGTATTTGGTAGGAAATCAGTTCATCTTCACAGAACCACTGTAAGAATACTCAAAACATAAAAACTACCAAAATTCCTCTTATTTATTAATTTTCCCCAAATTCCTTTTAGTAGTTGTAATGGATAATCATTGTGGTGTGTTCTATCAATGAAATTTTATAAAGAAATTAGAATTAATGAACAGTAACTTTACACCACAAGATGGCTTGATTTTGTAAACACAGTGTTGATACTTAAGCATGCAAAGAATTCATAAGTTTATCATAAAAGAAAAGCAGAATAAATAGAGAGGTATTTAGCCATTTTGGAAAATAATCTGGAAATACATAATGAAAATAAATGCGTTACTTCTTAGTATATATTCCAAATTAACTTTGTCATATGAAGTCCAGAAAATATATTTTAAGGAGTGTTCTTTGTTTATCTGTCTGTAGGAGCAGAAAGATGGAAAAAGAGAGTACTTTAAACAAAAATTAAAAATGAGACCTATATACAAGGTTATCTATGTACATTTTTCATATATACTTTTAAATGCACATAAACATATAGAAGGTGAATTGAGTAGATGTAGCAAAGAATGAGTAGTAGAACATGATGAGGGTACTAGGACAAACAAAATATTAACAGTAATGATAAGTATAACAAAAGTACATAAATATAAAGCTTTGCTCAACTTTATTACAATAGCATGCCATAAACAAAGAAGATATTAAACAAAAAGAAAACATGGAGAAACTGGCATTTCAGAACATGTCTTAGTTAAAGCACTCTGCATGATATCAAATACAATAAATGCCTTTATAGGATTGACTTTTGAGGATTGCAATTTTAAAAATACATTTAATCCATCAATATGGATAATTGCAAATTTCCCAATGTGTTCTACATACCCTTCATAGGATTGATGATTGTTAGATGCTAGGTGTTGGTGACATGTAGCTGTGACTCAAACCTCAGCCTTGCCTGCCTATTTATAGCTGAGAAAGGGATTTGTGAAGGACCTACGTAAGCACATGCAAGGGCAAAGACAAACTCTGAAAATTGAGCAGAAAAATAATTCCAACAGCAAAAGTATAGATTCTTCAACCCATCTCTAAAGATCCAGACACCATTAAATTTTGAGAAGTATTTATTTTGAGAAAGAAAAAGGAAAGGAATAGGAAAGTTATCATTATCTGGTCTCTGTAAGGAATGATCCATAATAAAAGAACAAGCAAAGAGGTTCAAATGCTTTTTCACGTAGACCGTAGACGGAAAATCTGTGAAATTACAGCTATAGAATGTTATTCAACACAATAGTGTTGATATAGTAATATTTCTAACAAAAGTCACAATGTAAAGGAGGGAATCTTAGAGCAAGATGATATATTCAATTTAGGAGAATTCTTACAAAGAGTTTCATAATGGAACTATATAAAATAAAACTGGGAAAAAAAACATTGAACCTTAAATGGCAAGAGATTTTTTTTCAAAATTAAAATAATAAATTTAATTACTTAAGTAATTTCTGAGTTCTGTTTTCTAGTTGAAACCAAGACACTTAGCATGAAAAGATGCTTGGGAGTATAAAAGCTTAAATCATTCATGCAGCTTTTATTGAGCATCTAATATAGAAATGCACTGGGATAGGTTCCTGGACACAAAGTTCATCCATAAAGAAAGGAAGGTTTCTCTTTTGGTTGTCCTATGTTGGCAGGGCAGAGGTTACATGAGAATTTGTCTCAAGGTCCTGTTTTACCTATGTTATTGGTCAGGGGAAAATAATTTACTTCATATACAGAATAAACTTTTCAAGGCATGGAGAGAATAATATAGTTTCCTGTGCTTTTGAAAAGTCAACACATTTAAGTCTATAGCATACTTCACCTTTACATTAAAATGCATGTACAATAAATATTTGAATAAAGAAAAGGAAAAGTGTGAGGTGATACTCTTTGGTGGTGGTGGTCTACAGACTAAATAAAGACTAGAGATGCAATAAATCCTGAGGAAAAATTGGTAGAAGACAGCATGTCTCTAGATGCACAACAAGCCATTTTTACTACTGTGACATGGTGACTGAAAAATCTGTCATATGTAACACTCTTCCAGATTCTTGTTTTCAACATTTTATGTTGAAATAATTGCAGACTTAAAGAGAAAGATACAAAATTGCTCAAAGAATTTCTGTAAACTCCTCACCGGTTATATTAATTATCTAATATTATTTATCAACCCTAGGATTTAGCACCTTAAAATGTTTATTTTGACCGTTTATTTTCTCACTTAGTGTCTAAGTGTCAGGAATCTGGAAACACTTTAGCTGAATGCTTCCGGTTTAGAATTTTTCATGAGATCGTAGTCAAGTTGTTGATTGGGCCTGCAGTGATCAGAAGGGGTTGGCAAATTTTCTTTCAAATACTCACGGCTGTTGATAAGACACTTAGTTCCTGACTCAGACTCAACAAGTGGACTTCTTTATATTCATGCTCATGTAGCCTGGCAGCTGGCTTCCCAGAGAGGAAGGAAGGAAGAGAAAGGGAAAATGAGGGAGAGGGAGAGAGATGCCTTTAATGACATAATCTCAGATTTATACTCCACCATTTCTGTCTTACTGATTTTGATAGAAGTATAATCACTAAATCTAGCCCAAAACCAAAGGAAGAAGAATTTCCCTTCACTTCTTGAAGGAAGAAGTATTGAAGTGTGCACATATATTTAAAACCACCAAACTAGATTACCCAAGTGTTAACATTTTATCCCATTTGCTGTATCATTCTCTCTACCTGTCTTATTATTCACATTTTTGGAAGGACACTTTTGCAAGTAAGTTATAGACATGGTGCCCCCTTATTCCTAAATACTTCATTGTATATTTATTAAAAACAAATGTATTCTTACATACAACTATTATTTAATTTTTTAAATAAGGAAATTAACATTGATGCAATATTATTGTCTGGTGTACAGACCTTGTTCAAGTTTTTCATTTGGCCCACTAATAACCTATGTTAAAAGAAAAAAAAATAGTCTGGTCTTGGATCAATCTAGGATACTCATTGCATTTATTTGTCACGGGTTGTATTTTTTTCTCTTTTCTATCTTTTCTTTCTTTCTCTCCCTCCCTCCCTTCCATCCATTCTCCCTTCTTTTCTTCTTTCCATTTTATTATTATTATTTGCTATTCTTTAAAACAGTACATTAGGCTTTCTTGTTTTCCAAATCCTTGACTCTGAAAAATAAAGAACATTTAGTTTGTCCGTTTTTCTTCAGTTTTCGTTTGTCTAAATAATCCTCATGATTTGATTCCAGTGATGTGTATATTTAGACAGAAATACCATATCTGAATTCTTTGTGTTTCTCAGAGCATTATATTAGAAGTTACATGTCTATCTCTCTTGTTATTAGAGATCTTAATCTTGATCACTTGGTTAAAGTGATTCTTCCCAGGTTTCTCTACTTTAGTGTTACTATTTTTCCCTGTGTAGATAGTATCTTTGCCCATCAAAATTTTATTTCATTGTGATGGTTTTTGCTTGAACGTATTAATACTGTGATGGTTGTCAAATAGTATTTGATCGTATCCCCTTAGGCTAAATATTAAAAAATAAGAACAATATTGAACTCTAGTTAGTCCATTTATTTTCATAGTGGTATGAATAAGCAATTCTGAAACTATGAGCACTTTAGGATTGAGAAAACAGGTAAACATATAATCTATGATAGGATCCATACTTCTTATTTCAGAGGAGAGAATTACAAATGGAGAAAGGAAAGATGATCAAGTGTATCCTCTGTGCGCACACACACAACACAAATACACATGTATATGTGCATTTCCTGACTATTTTGCTTAGAGGGTCTCTAAAAATCAGTGATGTCCTAGTAGCAAGGAGTATATTTAGCACCCGGAATGCATATTTGATTTCTAAACCAGCTAAAAGTAAGCAAAATTGCTTGGCAAAATTGCTGATCTCAGGGCTTCTGCTGGAAAAGAGTTTGAAATATTTTGCTATGCCAGAAATAGGGAGGCATGGTAAAGTAGCCAGCTTTCAGACTCTCCCATTAACCAATTTATGAGTATTTGAGTGTCAAAATTATACTGACAGTAACACCTTATACCAAATAAAATAATTTAAGAATTTTTGAATAAATGTAAAGAAGGGAAAGCTCTCTCTTATAATAAACTGAGAACCGGTAAATGTAAAAGTAGTAAGAGAATTAGAAAACAGTTTCATATTTTGATAAACCCCACCAAATGTTCTTGGTAAGTTATATACCAATTTGTGTTCAATTTATCTGCTAATGATGGATTATTCTGGGGTCCGGTTCTTGGATAAAGTGGCTCCGCATATTGTACAATTTCCAGCTTGGTAGTTTTCTCCCACAATTCCTAACCATGCATGATGATTGGGTAAAATTGATAAGGTTACAAAGATAATCTTTAGTCATTGTAAATTATTTTATTGTATTTAACTCTCAAACTCATATATAAGATAACATAAATAAGACATCATCAATACTAATATGTACTAAACAACACTGTCATTAATAACACATTGCTTGAAAAATATCTTATATCAGTGCTCTCATCGTATATATAAGAGCCTCAATCTAGATAAGAGCTACAATTCTCCTTCCACTTAAAATAGGAAATCTGATAAGTGCTGCTATTTCTTTGGTGTCAGTTTTATCTCTGAAGAGAGAGCAAAAGGTAGGGAACTGGTCCTGTGAACAATTATCACAAAAAAAAAAAGTGCTGGTTGGTGATGTGAAAGTGATGGAAACAGAGATACTAATCATATCATTAAACTGTCTGAAAAAGTTGTTAAAGGTAGTATTCATCATTGTCAGAGGTAGAAAATTGTGAGATTTTAAGAAAAAAATTTCAAGCTTATCCCGTCATAGAAAATTTATATTCCTAAAAACATGAATTTATGACAGTTTGCCCTAAAATTTGTCAGACTTCCTAGTAGTTGCAAGGTAGGCTGAAGCTCTTAGCCAGACACTTCAGACATCTAATAGAATGGTCTGGCCTAATATTTTACTTGTTTCTCTCAAGTACCCCAGTGCCCCATTCAATTTCTATAAACACCTATATACCACCACCACCACCACCACCACCACTACCTCACTACACACATACATGTATGCCCATACACAAAGTTCCTAAATTTCTGGCCTTGCGTTGTTTATTTCCAATTTTCTAAACACATTCTGCTCTGTGAAATCTCTGTTCCTTTGGAAATTCCTCTGCCTGGCCTGTTTTCCTACTCCAACTTATATGTTTGGCAAATTCAATATTTCTTTCAAGACTTCTAATATTTTTGTCTCTATGTAATTTTTTTAAATGATTTTTTATTCTGAGAGAGAGTATGTGTGCGAGCAGCATAGAGAGCAAGAGAGAGAATCCCAAGCGTCCCAGGGTCTGAGGCAGGACTTAAACCTATGAACCATGAGGATCATGACTTGAGCAGAAATCAAGAGTCTAATGCTCAACAAACTGAGCCACCCAGGCGCCCCTCAGTGTTGTCTTTTTTGTCCTCTAAGTTCCAGTTAGTCTGCATATGCCTTGTTCTCATTTGTTTCTTTATACCTTTCTTAATACATATCTAAGGATTTTTAAAAACTTCGTATAATCCATATTAAATGTTATATTATGAGCTCTTAACATTAAAGGCTGTGGGTTTGTTCTCTTTGGACTTTTCAGTGACATTCACACTGTATGGATCAGACTCAATACATGTTTGTGAGAGTCAAAATTTATACTCTGACCATATAGTCACTAAAATCCAAGGTGCATTAAGACATAGAATAGTGCCTGGCATTTAGTAATTGATTGGTAAGCATTATTTCAATAAATATATATTGAATATGTAGAAATGTTATTGAATATGTAGAAATGTTATCGATGATGGAAAAGAGAGGTAAACATCAGTGCAGACCATTAGACTTCTACATGTTATATTCTAGTGAGCTCAGATTTTAAAAGGTGAAGATCAAAAGATGTAAAGGCAGGAGCAGCTAAGTGGGATAGAAAAAAAAGTGTGGTTACAGCATACTATATGAGTGTTGACAGGAAATCTAATGCTAAAGGAACTGAAATACAGATGTTATGAACAGATTTTCAAGTAAAGAACTAATATGTTTGTTATTTGTTTCATTGTCAGGACAGACTTTGAAATGGAAACTTCAGTGTAATTTGACTTGAGGGTCAGAAATAGTGGAGATAAAGAGTAAGACAGAGCATTATTTAAATATATAATGGTTCAAAGTTTTCCGGAAGTACAGATAGATATCAAGAAATAATAACAGCAAAAATTCTAAATTCACCTAGTAATACAGCTATATACGGAAATACACCTAGATATATAGTGAAGCTGCTGAAACCCAAAGACAGAGACTGTCCTAAAGGCACTGTGAAGGATAAGAACATAAGCTTCAGAGAAGCACTGACGGATTATTTCTCAAACTGAACTATGGGAACCAAAAACAGAATGATAGCTTCAAATGGGGAAAGAAAATAAATTCCACCATCAACTTCTACATAGAACAAAAATGACCCTTCATAAATTAAGGCAAAATAGAGAGACTGTTTTAGGCGAACAATTTTTTTAAATTATCACTAGTGAACCCACATTAAAGGAAATACTAAAGGGCAGTTGCAGAAACAGTATTTACATAGGAAAACATGAATTTAAAGAGTGATAAAGAGAATGGAACTAAAAAGTAAATTTGAATAACATAATATTATATGCAGTCTAAAATATATAAAGAGAGGGAGCACCTGGGTGTCTCAGTCAGTTGAGCATCCGACTTCGGCTCAGGTCATGATCTCAGTTTGTGAGTTTGAGGCCTCACGTTGGGCTCTGTGCTGACAGCTCAGAGCCTGGAGGCTGCTTCAGATTCTGTCTTCCTCTCCCACTTTATCTCTCAAAAATAAATAAATATAAAAAAATTTAAATACATAAAGATATAGGAAAATTATAGCATAAAATATGGGAAAGTATTAAATGAAGTTTAAGAATTTTATTATCCTTTTGTACCTAATGTAGGCAAAGTACTCATGTATATTAGACTTGATGAATCGAGAGTGCATGTGGCTGTAAAAGTAGTTTATGAGGAGGGAAAATAAAATTAAATGGCAAGATGGGAGAAATACAAGAACAGATGGGGGAAATAGAACAAATAGTAAGATAGCAGAGGTGTATCTAATTACATAAAATGTAATTGAACTAAAACATTCCAATTAAAAATAAATGTTCAGAAAAAGTTGTAAATATATGTTGTTTTTAAGAATACATATAAATTGAAAATAAAGGCATAGAAAAGATACATTATGCAAAGATACTCAAGAAAACTGTATAAAAATAAATTTTTAAAAATATTCTTTTAGTAATAAAAGTAAATGTACTGCTACATACAACAGCATGGGTAAATCTCAGAAGTGTAATATTAAATTATAGAATGTATAGATCCATTCATATGGTCTTTAATCACAGGCATAGTTAACTATGGTGATAGAAATCAGGATGCTGATTGTAAAGAGTAGGATGATAGGGATTGAAAAGGCAAATATGGTGCATCCATATTCCTGATGATGACTTTAATTCTTATTCTGAGGGAGTAACTCCACAGGTATGTTCCCATTGTGCTAATTCCTTAAGCTGTACAGTTATGAATTATATTTCTTTATATATATATATATATATATATATATATACTTCAAAAAAGATTGGTTTTTAAAAAGTAAGTTGGTATGAAATTCATAAAGATTTTCAAAATGGTTAGTTTATTAAATGTAATGCCAGAAATAATGCTAATAAATCACACAAAATGCATGTTATAGGAGTCTATATATTTGTGGAAGGGCAGATATTGGCTTACAACTTTTTAGCAGCCAAAATTAAAAATACAAGTTGTACAGTGTTCATGAATTGAAGAGAAAGTGTAGATCAGAATAGTACAGATATTACTGGTACAGAGACCACAGAGGAAATCCTAATTCATCCTCAAAAAAAGAAAAAATGTATAATGTGAAGAACATCATCTTTAACAATAATTTTAGAGTAAATATAAGGATGACTTTCAAAAGACTCTAAGTTTGATTCATTAAAATAAAAATGGAAGGGATTTGGGGTGATTGGTTTTAAGCAAAATCCTATGATAAAATTTTTTAAATTTTTTTAAAATTTATTTCTGAGAGAGAGAGAAGCAGCGTGAGCAGGGGAGGGTCAGAGAGAGGGAGAGACACAGAATCTGAAGCAGGCTCCAGGCTCTGAGCTAGCATTCAGCACAGTCCGATGTGGGGCTTGAACCCACAAATCGCAAGATCGTGACCTAAGCCAAAGTCAGACGCTTAGCTGACTGAGCCACCCAGGTGCCCCTGATAAATTTTTTAAAAATAGGCTTATTTGGTTTACTTAGAGAGATTTCAATATGTCACTAGAAAGAATTAAGCATAATATTTCTCTTAACTTTTATCAGTCAACTCTGTCAAGGTCACATTCCCTAACAAGTACTTGGAATGCAGCTCTTCTGTACTGCCGGTTTGTGCAGGGCCATATGCTGCAACAATCAGGGAAACAGAAGGTAAGATTAACGTCCCCTAAGGAATGTGAGGAGCCTGACAAGGACAGGTGCCTGACCACAGGCCGTGGCATGTTCACACAGAGATGGACCAACAGAGCTCCTGCTAAACTTCTCCCCACAAAATAAGAGCTTAGGGTATTTTCTAGCATATAAATGAATAGGTCACAATGTCCACAAGGTTCTGTGGAATATAAGGTGATTGCAAAAGTTTGATCTAGAAATATTTCTGTAAATACACCTCCTATATTACCTCCTCCCACTCTTCTACCACCATCACACTATCAATAGCCCCTAATAAATCACACTATCAATAGCCCCTAATAAACATTTACTGTATTATTCACCCTGATAAAAGCTTGTATACATTATCTCCTTGGTACCCTAAATAGTCCAATACTAATGACGATGATAGTGGACATTGACTACTAGATAATAGTTACTGGGTAGATACTGACTCATTGTGTGCTAGACACTGTATTAAGATCTGTACATAATTGTCTAATTTAATCCTCCCAACACTCTAAGAATTACCTTAATGATATCATGTCTTTCATATACACGAAGAAAATTAATGTATGGGAAAGTTAATAATCATACAGAAAATGAAGTTCAAGAACTAAGGTATAAACCCAGGCCCATATGATTAAATATGTCATTTAAACTAAAGGTATTGCTGTTATAATTGTTGAGAAAACTGAAGTTTAAAAAGGTATCATCAAGAGGCCAAAGTCACGTACATTAAAAAGTGTGTAGGGTAGAATTAAATTAAGCTCAACTTGACCTGCAGAGCTTGACATCATGTACATGTTTATTTGATGACAGTAAACCAAATGTTTCCTACTAAGCCAATGTATATATTATACACTGATGGTTCCTCTCCCTCACTTATGCTGTGCATAATACTTACTCAGTACTATGCAGTTTCAGGATCTCTTTTGTGTTGTATAGTAATTTTCTGCATATATTCTTCTATTTATGACAGCCATAAGAAGTATATTTTCTCATAATTACCTTTTTACAGATAAGAATACTGAAACTTAAAGAAGTTAAATAATTTTACCATGATCACAAAGGCAGAGATTCAGGTCTGAAGAGTCCAGAATACAAGATAATTGACAAAATTAAGCAATCTGATTAAAAACAAAGCAAAACAATATGTGATGCAGTAGGGAACACAGAATAATTATAAATGTCCCAGCAAATATATTTCAAAATGTGAACTAAAAATAATTAAAGAAATGAAAATCAAATATCAATTGTTGCTTTTCAATTCTCAGTTTGGTAGAGATGCAGAAGAATAATCCTTCCCAGTGTGGCACATGGTATGGGTTTTTATACTACCACAGGCAATTTGACCACATATATACAATTGTATAATACTATACAGTTTCTTTGACTTAGTAATTATCCTAAGGAGTTGATATGAGGTGTGTATATGAGAGTTTCCATGACTATATTAATCATTATAACAAACATAATAAAACAGACAGCAGAATTGGCTCTCAAGGAGTTACTGATTAAAGAGAGCTTAGCCCAAATAACTTAGTTATTATTAAACTTACTTGTATACATTTTTAAAGATATTGAAAAGACAGATCAATATATTAATAGTATATATGTTGTATCAGAGCACTGCATTAGTTTTCTCAGACTACTCTTACTAATTACCACAAAATGGTTGTTTAGAAGAGAAAAAATCATTCTCTCACGGTCCTAGAAGCTAGAAGTCTGAAATTAAGGTGTTGTCGGGGTCCTGCTTCCGCTGAAGACTGTAAGGAGAATCGTTCCTTGCTTTTTCTCAGCTTTAGGTGGTTGCCAGCAACCACTTGCTGTTCCTTAGTTTATAGGTGCATCCCTCTGCTTGCTGGCTCCATTGTCACATGGCATTCTTCCAGTGTTTCTCTATGTCTATAAGGATAACAGACACTGGATTTAGGGCCCACTCTAACCCAGTATGACCTCCTCTTACCTGATTATTTCTACAAAGAAATTATTTGCAAATAGGGTCATGTTCACAGGTACCTGGGGTTAGGACTTTAGTATATCTTTTTTGGAGGAAGCAATTCAACACAAATAGACAATTTACTAATTAAATATTACATTAGTAATCATAAAAAGAAATTTACTTTAAAAAAAAGTTCATTTATTTATTTATTTATTTATTTTGAGAGAGAAGAGACAGTGCAAGTGGGGGAGAGGCAGAGAGAGAGAGAGAGAGAGAAGGAGGGAGGGAGGGAGACGGAGAGAATCCCAGGCGGGCTCCACAGCAGTGTGGGGCTCAAACCCTGAAAACCATGAGATCATGGCCAAGCTGAAACCAAGAGTTGGATGCTTGACCTACTGAGCCACACATGTGCCACAGGAATTTACTTTTTTTAAAGAATTATCTTTAAAGGGGGTACATGAATAACAACAATAATAATTAATATTATGTGGAAATTAATTTAAGTTTTTACAAATTAATTTTTTGACCCAAACTATATTACATCAGTCAAAATGTGGTTTGAAGTGGATATGGCAATTATGAAAGAGTAGAACATTTTGATACCTTTTCCTGTGGAGATTGAGCTATATATTCCAGTAACAGTTTCAAAATTAACTAGTATACGGCCAAAGGATTTTGTCAGTCACTTAGCAAAAATGGTTAACATGAGCTTCCTGATAAAAGTTGTCTTTATTTGAGAACATAAAAGGAATCTTTTCAAAGAACTAAAAATATTCATAGAAAGAACTCTGCTAATTCAATTTAGTTTTTACCCCAGTGAAAAGAAATGGGTAGGGACAAGTAAGCTTTAGTGTTTCCTACACACACCACAAAATAATTTACACTGCTCTCCCTAATTTCTTAAATATCATTATTCCTTTTTTCCAGTTTTACTGAGATATGTTGACATTTAGCATTGCATATATTTAAGGTGTATGACACAGTGATTTGATACATATATCATGAAATGATTACAACAGTAAGGTTAGTTAACACCTCACATAATTACCTTTGTGTGTGTGTGTGTGGTTAAGATTTTACTTTCTTAGCAAATTTAACTATAATGAAAAAGCCAAAGAAATTTAAATACCCCTTCAAAAACCTGTGCTATTCATCTATAGAACTATAACTGAGGATTTTGAATAACCTGCCTTCTTTCAACTCAATTCTCTTAGTGCAGTTGCATAGATGATTTCTCAGGTGGTTATAACCGTTATCCAAAAGTCAAACACTATGTTCTAGTGTTTGGTATGCAGTTTCCCAGGTGGTATGTGATAAATAATAGATTATCATCCTTGGCCGTTGCCACCTTTACAAGCCTACTGCCCACAAATACTAGAACCTACCATAAAAGAACTGTGTGTTACTGATAATTAAGGTACATAAAATATTCCCTTTCATCATGCTTTATGAAATTGGGAACTTTGTGAAATTTTAATGGTATCAGTAATTGGTATCTATTTTAGGAGGGAAAATAAGCTGCTTCATAAAATTAAAGTTTTCAGTCAACAAAATAGGACTTATTAATTAGTGGATTAGATTCTGGACATAGGCAGGTGAGAATATGTGGTCTCTGCTCTCACAGAGCTCACCCGGTGGGGAAGAAAGCAAACATATGCACAAGTATTGTATATATGCTTATTTCCCATATGAAAGAGAAATACAATTTGTCAGGAGATAATAGAGTGAAGAGGGATAAATCCTCTCTGAGACATGTAGATTCTTCAAAAAATAGATCTGAACTATGAATGATACATAAAACATCTGGGGACGCCTGAGCGGTCTAGTCAATTTAGGGTCAACTCTTGATTTCAGGTCACGATCTCACAGTCCTGAGAGGAGCCCTGAGTCAGGCTCCACACTTGGCAAGCCACTTGCTTATGATTCTCTGTTTATTTCTCCCTTTGCCCCTCTCCCCTACTTACATTCTCTCTTTCTCACAAAACGAAACCAAAAAAATCAAACATATCTGAAATGGTGATACAAAGAATATCCCAGTGGAGCTAATCCTGATCAATAACCTGAAGGTAGCAGAAGTTTAGGGATCCTCTGGAAGCAGTGTTTAGTTTGCTTTAATGACCTTTTGAAAAAAGGGCTATAACCTAAGTGGGGGAAAGGGATGAGTCACACTCCACTCATAAAAACTTTGACATTAAAGAATTTGCATTTTGTCTTTTGGGCAATTGAGAACGCTTGGACCTTTACTACTGCTGCTATTCTATTTATTGAACACACACCACTGTACTAGGATATAGGGATATATACATGAACCAGAGTGAAAATTTATAATTAATCTTACATTATTGCATGAGAGAAAATCAACAAGAAACACAAGCATGAGGTAATTACAGGTTGAGATGAAACCTCGGGTAATGCAACAGAAAATAATTGTAGCAGGCCCGTGAGTCCACATTGTCATTGCCATGCTGGACACCAATATGGTGGTAAAAAGTGATGTGTCTTTTACTGATTGACTGAATGTGAACTCAGCGAGGTAGCCAGAAAGTAGACAACTCATACAGCAGCTTCAGAAGATTTTGTAGTAGTGTAGTCAACCTCCATGAACAGATAGGAGCAAGATCTGGGAAGTTTGTGGGGTTACTCTTCAGCTGACTCTGGCTACCCAGGCATGAGATGTGGTTATTCTCAGATTATTTGTAGATTAAATGATGCCCGAGACAAAAAATTATTTTCTTTGTTCATGAAATTTCAAACTTCCAAACACCTAATTGGGTTTTTTTTTTTTTTAATCTTTAGACAGATTAAAGAGATAGGGAACATGCTTTTACTATAAGTCTAGATTTTTGTTTGGTCTAAGCTAATGCATGCATTTAAATCAATAAAATAATATGATAATAAATATGAAATACAGCCAGCCAAAACTGATACAAAAATATAACTTATAGCTTGTTTGATATTTTTCTAATTTTAATTTTGGAAACACATTTATTCAGTTATATTTAGGCAAAAAAAAAACTTTGTCCTTGGAGAAAGAGGCAGTGTCTCTTTTACTTCTTGAGGTAAGGTCTCTGAGTAAGTTTATCTACAGTAATAGAAATTTAAAAATGATTTGATACCAAATGAAGCCTATTTAAACTCTACCTATGTTTATGTACTGTGAAATACCTACCAAGTTGATATTAATGCATGTTTATTTAATTATAAGAAAGTCGTGTTTTGCAAGGAATAGAACTCAAGGGAAAAAACATGATTTCTTTTTTTTTTTTTTTTTACCAATAGTAAAATAGTTTCATAATTTCTAGCTATCCACCACTGGATTGGATGCATAGTAATATTAATTTGGGGAGTCTGATTCCTTTCTTAATATACTTCTAGTGACCACTTGTTTCGCTGAACAAAATTGAATATTAACATTTTTTATAACATTTTATAGCACCTGTTCCTTCTGCACATTTTCGGTGTCATCATATACTGGTTGTCAGTGTTATTTCTGAGCATGTATTAGTTTCAATCAATTTGTGGGTACTGTTATTTTTTTATACCCCCCAGTGGTTAGTGATCATTTATGTCATTTCTTGCACAAGAATTTCATGCTAACAGCATAAGTGCTTATATATTTCCTCTATTTGAGAACCAGCTTAACCCTGGAACTATCCTTCTTCTTTCATTGCTGCAGTTCCACGTATTCCCACTAAACTTTACAGCAGTCTTTCTCTGCTGTCTGGCTTCTGGATTTTTGCTGATGACCTCATATCTTCAGTTTATTTTCTTTTGCCTAAAATAATTGAAAATTATTGGGTTTCCCAGGGTATATTTGAAAACTCTGGAGAAACTGAAATTTGGTAAAAATGAGGGTATACATGGCTTTTCCCAGAAAGCTTTCATTCTTGTCTAAGTCTACTCACTTCTCTATTGTTTTACTTCAACAAATAATGAAATTTAGATACCAAACTCACTGTATTTTCTAGACTAGAGAAATGATATCATTTTTTCTTTAAGTGTTTGGTAGAATTCACCAGTGAAGTAATTCAGGCCTGGAATCTTCTTTTTGGAAAGTTACAATGAAATAATTTCCATTGTAGACATAGATATAATCTTATGCAGATTATCTCTTTTTCCTTGTATGATATGTTTGTAGTTTGTGCCTTTCAAGGAATGGGTCCATTTCATTCGCCTGAATTATCAAGTTTGTGGCTATAAAGTTCATAGTATTTTTAATTAGCCTTTAATGTTATACAGTCAGTAGTGATGACCCCTCTTTCATTTATAATAGTTACTTATGTGTTCTCTTCTTGCTTCTTGGTTAATATAACTAGAAGTTTATCAAATCTATTGATCTTTTCGAATAACCAGCTTTTGGTTTCACTGATTTCCTCTTCTGAGAGTGAGAAACTTGTAGGGTTTCACTCTAATGGGCACTGTGTCTCCAGTAGTTCATGAAAATTATTATTGTATGTTTCTTTCAAACTGTGGCTCCAGAGGCTTCTGCTCCATGCAAACTGAGTCTCTGTAGTCACTTGTCCTTCCAGGTTTTGGGGTGGTTGTTTCACCTGCAAACTCAATTCATTGATGTTTCCAAGAAAATATTATTTCGGTTTGTTCAGATATTTTCCAGTTATAAGGAAAGAAGTAACAATTTCCAAACAAGCTCTTTAAATGTCAAAGCTGAAACAGGAAGTGTCTGAAATGTCCTTTGTTGTACAGTTTTATTTCCCTAGTGTCCTTAATTCTGTAGTCACATCTATTTACACCATGCTGTACTCTGCCTAAGAGGATATTTCCAATTCCAGGTCTGCCCCTAGTTCTACTCAGGTCTTCACTCCATTCTGTCCATAGTTCAGCTAGCTTGGTGTTATGTTCCTGGTTTATTGATATGGTTAGTTATGATTCATGCAAGGTCAGACATCACACCACAAATCAGTAAAAAATATGGTAGGTAATTCCCTTCAAACTTAACTCCTTGTATTTTCTTGCATTGCCTAGACACAATACACTGTCTAGACACATAGAAAGACATATTACTTTAGTTGATTATGAACTTCCAAAGAGGATAGTGCAAAATACTCCCTTACTGTTTTCACTAGTTATCTCTCATACCGCAGATAGTGTCTGAAAATTCTACTAGACTCCTTTCTCAATCAGCCCTTCAGTCTTTTACTCTCTTGGCTTCATTCTTTGGATCCCTAGTTCTGCCCTAGATGTGCTGGTATTCTGGGCCTCCCTTTGACTCTTATCATGCAGTAACAGTGGTTGTTCCACTCAGGGGAGTATTTTTGGTCTTTAAACTTTCCAGACAGGAGAATCTACAAAAAAAAAAAAAAAAAAAAAAAAATTGCCTTTAATAGTTTAAAGTTGAATAAATATANCTGCCCTAGATGTGCTGGTATTCTGGGCCTCCCTTTGACTCTTATCATGCAGTAACAGTGGTTGTTCCACTCAGGGGAGTATTTTTGGTCTTTAAAAAAAAAAAAAAAAAAAAAAGATTGCCTTTAATAGTTTAAAGTTGAATAAATATAGAATATAGAATAAAATATAGATCCCATGCTGTGATCTATTATCCCTAACACAATCTAAGTTCAACTTAACTCTTTTTCTACCCTCTCTGTTTCTCCATTACCTTCACTTCCTTGACTACTCCACAAACACACTATAAATCTTCCCATCTCAGGAACTTTGTGCTTATGCTTCCCTGCCTACAATATACTTCCTTTGGCTTCCTCCCTCACTTCATTCGCATCTCTGCTAAATGTCACTTCATCTTAAAGTTCTTCCCCAAATTATCCGTATAAAATGACTGCTGCTCCTGACCACATCCTTTATTTTCTACCTCTTCATATGTTCTTTGGTTGAATAAGTGACCATATTATGCCATGATTATTTTTTTTTTACTGTGCTATGCCAAAAAAAAAAAAAAAAAACCAACCCAACAACACCTTCCTTACCTAGAAGAGAAAGCAAGGAGGAGAAAAATCCCACCGAATGTATATAATAATGTATTACAAAAGTAATAGCAAGGAAAGTGTTCTCAGAGGAAGTAATAGGTGATGTGGTATTAATTTGGGCTGCCGGAAAGGCTTTTCAGAAGAAATTTCATGTGAAATTTAACAGATGAGCAGATGCCAATTACATGAAAATTGGAGTGATAAAGATTTTCAGGTAAAAGAAATTGCACTTGGTGGGAGAGCACACAGCATGTTTAAGTCCCTGAGAGACCCTTCAGGATGAAACAATCAGTAGGGAGAAGACATATCATGAGAAGAGTTTGGGGAGCCAGGTAGAGGTAGGAACACAAAATGCTTGGAATGTATATATAACACAATTTTTAAGTGGATGTGGAAGCCATTGGACAGTGGTAGGCAAGAGTAACAAAGCAATTTGTGTTTTAAAATTATCACCGTGGCTGCTTTGTGGAAAATGAAGTGGAAAGTGACAAGATAATTAGAGATGAGACTAGTCAGGAAATTATTGCAGTACTCCAGATGAAAAATGACAGTGATCTGCACCCAAACTGAACAGAAATGAATGATATATATTTTTGTAAAATAAATGGCTGAGGTTGGACAGATTAGATGCTGGTAGAAGAAAAGAAGGTGCCAGAAGTACCCTGGCGCTGACTTGTATGGGTGGTTGATGAGGCCGTTTACTAATTTGGAAAAGTCTGTAGAATAAAAGCTCTTATAAAGAGACATGGGGGAGGGGAACAAATCAACAGTTCAGCATAGTTGTGTTAAGTGTGAAATATCTTAGAACAACCAACTGGAGGCTTGAAAAAGTTAACTAGATACCTAAGTATAGAGCTTCGAAGAAGGGTTTTAGCTAATGAGTGATAATTGGAAGGGAGTTTTTCTTATACCATCTCACATATTTCTAAACAATTTACTTTCTAAATATGATATAGCATAATATAGCAATAATTCTAGCTCTTTCCAACAAGGTGCCGTATTTTGAGTATAGTGTATAACAGGAAGAAAAAGAATAATAGCTATTGAGTGTAGACTATTTGCAAAAGACTGATAGATAAAAATGGTCTACATTTATTTACATTTCACACATGGAAAAACATATTTTAAGAGGTTAATTACATTGCCCTAAGATCACTCATATTATAAGTGGCAGAGCCACGATTCAAGCTCGAATTTTTGTTATTAAAACCTATTCCTTTCCTATACTGCCATGGTATAAATACATATTTTTTTGTTGTTCCTTTATGAGAGTTAATAACAGTAAATTATTTCCAGAATGGAGGCAAATACAATAATGTTGCTAAAAGAACATGCATAACTAGAGCTGGTAATATAACCTCCCTTCTTAAAAGCTATGAGTGCTTTGAAGTACAGATTATAAATGTTTTATCAGAACAGTTGACAAAATGGTGGTATGAGGTAAGCAGCATTTTTCATTTACTTACAAATAAGATAATGTATTTTTTTCATGACTACTTTTAAAAAAAAATTTTTTTTATGTTTTATTTATTTCTAGGAGAGAGAGAGAGACAGCGTGAGCAGGGGAGGGTCAGAGAGAGAGGGAGTCACAGACTGAAACAGGCTCCAGGCTCGGAGCTGGCAGTCAGCACAGTGCCCGACGCGGGGCTCGAACCCACGAACCGCGAGATCATGACCTAAGCGAAAGTCGGACGCCCAACCGACTAAGCCACCCAGGTGCCCCTTCATGACTACTTTTTTAAAGTTTTGGTTTGCTTAAAATTTCAAAAAGTCTGGAAAAGTAAGTTTGATTATCTTAAAATAAAAACCAGACACACAAGAACTGTGTCTTAGTAGCCATTAGTTATTTTCTACATAGAAACTTGGTATTTTAGGGGCTTAAGTTATTCCTTAAGGTAAGAATTAAGCACTTGATCAAAATTCTGGTTCTGTTTATTATTATAATTACCTGGAGGGCTGATATTTGCTATTCTTGCTATTTTTGACAGGGGTAGGGGCAGTGAGAAACGTTGTCTCCTAAGAGGATTTTTCCAGAATGTGATCGTGCATTTTTTACAACATGAGGAATTCTTTTCCATTAGCTTACATAATTCCATCTTTTTTGGAATATGAAATGGTATTCTCTCTCTAACTTCTTTAATGAGTTTGGAGGAAACAAAATTATAGTATGAGGAAACTAGAGATACCCCTTTGTGTTCTTGCTGACATATGAAAAGAATTTATTTTATTATCTCTGAAAATATTACAACAAAATTTAAACATTCTCTTTAACATATCTTCTATCTTGTGTAACCCCTAGAACTTGTTCTATTTCATCCATACATATAATTCTACCCCTTTCTATTACAGTGAGCTTCTAAAGTAGTAACAATAATAACACTAAAGACATTTTTAAATACTGAAATTCATTTGATATAAAATTTCAGTATTTTATTCCTTTTATTGCTCTATTAGAAAGTCATTTTAGAAAATTAAAATTTTAGAATTGAAAATCATATAATAGGGAATATAGTCAATAATAATGAAATAATGTTATATGGTGACAGATAGTGACTACAGTTATCCTGGTGAGCACTGAGTAGTATATAGAATGTTGAATCAGTAAATTGTACACCTGAAACTAATGTAATATTGTTTTTGGTTTTGTTACAAGTTTTATTTAAATTTCAGTTAGTTATCATATATTATAATATTAGTTTTAGGAGTGTAACAATGTTGATTATACTTAAACAATTTCATGTTAAAAAAAGAACAATATTTAAGCTCCACCCACAGAAATTCATATTTAGTTGATCTGAGAGAGGGAAAAGAAATCATATGCTATGAAAAGTTTTCATTTTTACCTTGAAAGATGGAGGAAAGAAGAAAGAGGATGAGGAGTTATCAGTTCTTGAAAGATAATAATCTATGCCTTTGAGATATTATATGTGTGATTTTTAATTAAGCCTTGAAATTTAGGAATTTTTATCCTAAAGTAAGTCTCCAAAAATTAAATAATTAGCCCCAGCTGACACAATTAGTAAGAAAAGGGGTTGTGCAAATTTCACATTGTACTCTAGAATGAAATAGTTGTCTTAACATATTCATGAATCACTGAGAATGAATATATTCCACTCTCTGCTCTTAGTATGTGCTTAGAGATATGTGGAAATCCCCAAATTTACATTGTGGAAGTGGAGAAAATAAAGTCTGCAAAATAAAAAAAAAAATTAGTGCCAAGGTCATTTGACAAAAAAGTGTAGAATCAGCTGTTCTTATCCTGATTCTTTATTCATACACATTTCAACTTGATTCATGTTTTATTGCGCAATGATCATTGTATAAATATACTATTTTTTGTTTATCGATTCATATCTATTGTCCTTTTACTGGGGTTTTATATTGTTACAGAAACACCTTTTTTTGGCTCATATTTATCTGATAAACCTTTTAGTATCACCTTATTTTTAACTATATTTGTTTAAAATATTTCTTTACTGTATAAAATATTACAATTTCTTTGTTTTGCTAACTCTTGGAACTCAGTCTTAGAATGTGGGTATTAGTCCAGTTTCTTTTGAAGCAGAATCTGACATGGTGTTCTGGTACAGTGACTTATTGAAGAAATGCCCTTAGAATCCTTTTAAGGAAACGAGGGAAACAGGATAGAACTAGAGCAAGTATGGCAAATAAGCTTTGCTAGTATGTTAATTCTTTTCTTTGCCTTCTAATTAACAGTTACAAGGAGCCCAAGGTAAAGAGGAGGACATTATAGCTTTAACTTTAGTGGGTCCATTCTTGAGTCCCCTGATGGAACTGCTCAGCCGCCCAAATCCTCTAGAAGCACAGAATCCAATATGATAGGGAAAGGAAGCACAAATTCCTCAAGTACCTTAACAGGAGTGTTTGAGGGGAGGATCACTCCTATTTCTACTTCTTGTTTTCTGTAATAGGTAGTTTACATATTAGTAAGCAGAACTATATAATGAATATTGGTTTAAAGTATGTACCAACACAGAAGGAGAGTGTACCATCTTTTCAGGATGTCAAACAGATGCTTAGATGTGTTTCAAGAGACTGTTCCATTACTATAATAAGGCCAGCAGCCTCCAGGTGGTTTTGTATGTATTAGAACCAGTGAATACCATAATTATGTGCCCCTGATTACATTCTTCGCCCTAGAGTGGATCCCTTGGATTCAGGGTGATGTTATGTGGGATCTCACACTGGTAGTTTGTGTACTTTGAACCCTTGAATAGTAGTGCAGACCGAGGCACTGCTGATTAGAAAGGGAAGCTCACAGCTAGAATATATCCCATATATTATCCTTTTCAGAGAGGAAGAGCTTCAATGTAACCAACCTTCCACCATGTGGCTTGTTGATCTACTGATGGAAAGGTGGTACTGCATGGTAGATTCAAAGCTTATTATTTCTATTTCTTCCTGTGTCCATTGGTAAATTTATTTAAATTATAAAAATTTATTGGGTAGAGATGTTTATAATCTCCTCCTGTTAACTTTTTAATAGCTAGAGTATCTGTAGTGATACCTTCCTTTTAATTCCTGAGTAGAATATAATTTTTGTGTTACCCATTGTCTCATCTGTCATGCTTAGCTTATTTCAATGTATTTAATCTTTTCGTAGAATAAACACTTGTCTATGTCAGTTTTACATTTTGTATTTCCTAATTTTTTAAATTATTTTCTTTCTTGTGTATCTTATAGATTTATTGTCTTTTATGAACTGAAAATTAAACTTTTTGTGACAAAACTAAGATTATTTTTATTTTAAGCTACTTATGGTAGCTTGAACCGTACTCTCATATCTGAGGTGATATCATAACGATTTTAATGTCCTAAATTGACCATAAATGTAAGAGTTTATTTCTGTACTCTCAGTTCTATTTCATTGACCTATCTCTATTCTCATGTCAGTACCACACTGTCTTAATTACTGCATGTGTTTAATAAAATGTGAAGTGCATGAATGTGAATCCTTTAATTTGGGTTCTTTTTTTCAAGATTTGTTAGCATATTATTCTCTTGAATCTGCACATGAATTTTAGAATCAGCTTTTCAATTTTTTGTAAAACAGCAGACAAGTATTTTGATAGGAAACATGTTGAATAGAGATAAGTTTAGAGAGTGTTTTCAGCTTAACAATACTGTCTTCCAATTCACGAATATCCATTGACTTTCCATTTTCTTAGATCTTCTTTAATTCTTTCATCAATATTATGTAGTTTTCGGTGTTCAGAAATTGTATTTGCTTTGTTAAGTTTAAGCCTAATGATTTTATTCTTTTTATGATACTGATTATTAACTTGATTTCATTGCTAGTGTGTAGAAACACAATTGAGTTTTATATATTGACCTCGGGTCCTTAAACTTTGCTCAACTCACTTATTTGTTTTAATAGTCTTTTAAATAGATTACTTAGGATTTTCTATAAATAAAATAATATCATCTGCAAATATAGTTTTACTTTCTTTCCAATACAGCTACCTTTTATTTCTTCTGCTTGCCTAATTGTCCTACCTAGAATTTCCAGAAGAATGCTGAATAAAAGTGGATAGAGAGAGCACTCTGTTTCTGATCTTGGGAATATAACATTAAGCCCTTTGCCATTAAGTATGGTGTTAACTGTGGGTTTTATAGAGATATCTTCTCTCATGTTGAGAGAATTTACTTTCATTCCTACTTTGTATAGCGTTTTATACAGAAAGGGCACTGGTTTGTGAAATGCTTTTTCTGTGCTTATTAAGATGGTCACATGAAGGTGCGCCTGGGTGGCTTAGTTGGTTAAGTGTCCGACTTTTGCTTTGGTCATGATCTCGTGGTTCTTGGGTTCGAGCCCCGCGTCGGGCTCTGTGCTGACTGCCAGCTCAGAGCCTGGAGCCTGTTTCAGTCTGTGACTCCCTCTCTCTCTGGCCCTCCCCTGCTCACGCTATCTCTCTCTCTCTCCTAAAAATAAATAAAACATTAAAAAAAAAAAGATGGTAACATGAAGACTGTCTTTTATTTCACTAAGATTATGTATTACGTTGATTGATTTTCATATGTTAAACTAGGCTTGCCATCCTGAGTAACACCAACTTAATCATAGTGTATAATCTTTTATATATTTTCCTTGATTCAATTTTCTAGTATTTTATTGAGGATTTTTACATAAATATTCAAAAGGGATATTGATTTGTAGTTTTCTTTTCTTGTGATATATTTGCCTAACTTTGGCATCACAATAATACTGGCTTCATAATATAAGCTGGGAAGTGTTCTCTCCTTTCTCTTTTTTTTTTTTTTTTTGATTTGGAAGTTTTTAAAGGATTGGTAATTTGAGACTCTAATTAACTTGTCTCTTTTTACCTATAATTTCCTCTACTTTGTTGATCTTCTCAGAGAACCAGCTTTTGGTTTGGTTGACATTCTTCGTTGTATATCTATTTCTACAGGTTTATGTTGGAGACACTGCGGGTTTGGTCCCAGAGCACTACAATAAAGCAGATATCGCAATAAAGTAAGTCAGATGAATTTTTTGGTTTCTCAGTGGATATACACTATACTATAGTTTATAAAGTATGTAGTAGCCTTATGTCCACATAAACAATTCCAAGAACAATTTATTGCTGCAAAATGCTAACCATATCTGAGTTTTCATCAAGTCATAATCATTTTGCTGATGGAGGGTCCTGCCTTGATGTTGATGACTAGTGATTGATCAGGGTGGTGTTTGGCTAAAAGTTGAGTTGGCTGTGGCAATTTCTTAATTAAGACAATAAAGAAGTTTGCTACATCAATTAATTTTTCCTCTCATGATCAGTAGCATGTAATGTTGTTTGATATAATTTTGTCCACAGTAGAACTTCTTTCAAATTTGCAGTCAATCCTCTCACACCCTGCTGCTGCTTTAGCAACCGAATCTATTCAGTAATATTTTAATTCCTTTTTGGTCATTTATTTTAACAATCTTCACAATATCTTCACCAGTAGTAGTTTCCATCTCAAGAAATCCCTTTCTTTGCTCATCCATTAGTAGCAACTCCTTAAGTATTAAAAGTTTTATCATGAGATTACAGCAATTCAGTCACATATTCATGTTCTACTTCTGATTCAGGTTTTCTTGCTATCTCTTTCACCTCTGCAGTTATTTTCTCAACTGAAGTCTTGAACCCATCAAAGTCATCTGTGAGGTTGAAATCTTATTCCAAACCCCTGTTAATGTTGATATTTTGACTTCTTCCCATGAATCATACACCTCCTTATAACATCTAGGATGGTGAATCCTTACCAGAATGTTTTCAGTTTACCTTGCCTAGATTTATCAGAGAAATCACTTTCTGTGGCAGGTATTTAGCTTTATGAAATGTATTTCTTAAATAATAAGACTTGACTTCCAATACCTGTTTATCCCCTTGTTTGTGCTGATGCTGGGCACAACTTCCCTCACTTGTATTTTTTAGATACCTTGGAGGGTTAAGGGGCTCCGGAGAGCCAGGTCCAAGTTTCAGGGTCACAGGCAGTGCAGTTTCTTGGCTGTGTACATAGGGTGTTTTTTACTCTATAGAGTGATACATGCTAAGATGAGTTGAGCTTGGGCCAGTGTTCCCATGTGTATAGAACTGAAAAAAAGTGAGTCTCTGAGGAGAAAAAAATAATAACACTTGAGAGTTTACATTTCTTCTTGATCTATGGGCTACTAAATGGATATTGTGTTAGTAGGCATGACAATGAGTTTAATGTCATATATCTCCATCAGAACTCTTGAATAATCAAGTGCATTGTCAAGCAACAGTAATATTTTGAAAGAAACCTGTTTTTTTCCGAACAAAAGAACAGATCCCAATAGTAGGTTTAAAATATTTATTGTACATATGAAACTAACACTGTTTGTCAAGTATATCTCAATTAAAAAATACATTGAGTAAACTATGTTGTAAACAAATGTCTGTCATCTTGACATCATTTTCCCATTTATAAAGCACAGGTAGAGTAGATTTAGCATAATATTTAGAGCCCTAGGATATTCAGAATGATAAATGAGCATTGGCTCCAACTTAAAATCACTGGTTATATTATCCCATAACATGAGAGTCAGTCTATATTCTGAACCTTTGAAGTTAGGCATTGACTTCTCTCTAGCTATGAATGTCTTATGTGACATCTTCCTATAGAAGACTATTTCATCTACATTGAAAATCTATTGTTTAATGTACCTCCTTCATTAATTATCTTTTGCTAGATCTTTTGGATAATTTGTTATAGCTTCATCAGCACTTGCTGCTTCATCTTGTACTTTTATGTCATGGAGATGGCTCCTTTCCTTAAAACTCATGAACCAACCTCTGCTAGCTTCCAACTTTTCTTCTGCAGCTTTCTCACCTCTTTCAGCTTTCATAGAATTGAAGAAATTAGAGCCTTGCCTTGGATTAGGCTTTGGTTTAATGGAATGTTGTGGTTGGGTTGATCTATCCAGATTACCAAGCCTTTTTCCATATCACCCAATAGGTTGTGTTGCTTTTTTTTTTTTTTCCTTTTTTTTATCATTTGTGTGTTCACTGAGTAACACTTTCAATTTCCTTTAAGAACTTTCCCTTTAAGTTTACAACTTGGCAAACTGATTTGTAGAAGAGGCCTGACTTTTGGCCTTTATCTGCTTTCAATATGATTTCCTTACTAAGCTTAATCATTTCTAGCTTTTGATTTAAAGTGAGAGATGTGCAACTCTTTCTTTTGTTTGAACACTTAGAGGCTATTGTAGGATAATTAATTGGTTTGATGTCAATATTATTGTGTTTCAGGAAATAGGAAAGCCCCCTCCTTGGGCCTTCCTATTCCCTGTGAGTGCAGTAGTGAGAACACATACAACATTTATCGATTAAATTCACCATCTCCTATGGGCCTGGTTCGTGGAGTCCCAAGCACTTGTAGTAGTAACATCAATGATCACTGATCACAGATCACCATAACAAATATAATAATAATGAAAAAGTTTGAAATATTGAAAGAATTACTAATATTTGGCACAGAGACAATGAAGTAAGCAAATGCTACTGGAAAAATAGTGCTGATAGAATTGCTGGATGGAAGGTTGCCACAGACCTTCAGTTTGTAAAAAAATGCCATATTTGCAAAACACAAAGCAAAGCACAATAAAGTGAGGTATGCCTGTGTTTTCTTCATATCTACTCTAATCTACTCTGCTTGTTTTAAGTTTAGGGTTTTTTGGGGGCGCCTGGGTGGCTCAGTCGGTTAAGCATCCGACTTCGACTGAGGTCATGATCTGACAATGTGTGAGTTTGAGCCCTGTGTTGGGCTCTGTGCTGACAGCTCAGAGCCTGGAGCCTGTTTTGGATTCTGTGTCTCCCCCTCTCTCTGACCCTCCCCTGCTCACTCTGTCTCTCTCTCTCTCTTTCAGAAGTAAATAAAACATTAAAAAAAGTTTAGGTTTTTTTTCCCCTAGTATCTTAAGATGCAAAGATTCATTATTGATTTGAAGTGTTTTTTTAAAGTATGACTATTTATAGTTATATATTTTCCTTTGAGCCCATTTTAGCTTTATTCCATGAGCTTCGAAATTTTTTTAATTTTTTTTGTTTTAATTTCTGAGAGACAGACAGGGTGAGCAGGGGAGGGTCAGAAGGAAAGGGAGACACAGAATCTGAAACAGGCTCCAGGCTCTGAGCTAGCTATCAGCAGAGAGCCCGACAGAAGGCTCGAATCTACACACCGTGAGATCATGACCTGAGCCAAAGTCAGATGCTTAACCGACTGAGCCACCCAGGCACCCCTATTCCATGAGCTTTGGTATGTTGTGTTTGCATTTTTATTCATCTTATTTCTAATTTTCCTTGTGATTTTTTCTTAACATATTGGTCATTGAGGAGTGTGTTGTTTAATTTCTCTATATTTGTGAACTTCCCAAACTTTCTGGTTTTGACTTCTAATGTCATTCTCTTGTGGTTGGAAAGCATATTTTGTATGATTTCAATCACTTTAAATTAATTGAGGCTTGTTTTATCTATCCAGGAGAATGTTCCATTAGCTGCACTTAAGAAGAGTATGTATTGTGCCATTATTGTGAGGAAAGCACTGTAGAGAGAACAGTTGATTTGGTTGCTATAAGGTGTTTAAGTTTTCTTTGTCCTTGTTGATCTTCTGCTTAGTCATTTATCCGATATTGAAAACAGGGTTTGGACGTTTCCAATTATTATTTTGAATTGGCTATTTCCCCCTTCAATTCTGTCAGATTTTGTGTTTTGGGACTTTGTTACCAATGCCATGTATGTTTGTTTGTTCTTGATGGATTGAAGTTTTCATCACTGTGAAATATTCCTTTTTATCCATGTAACATTTCTCGCTTAAAGTCTATTTTCCTGGTATTAGTACAGCCACTCCAAGCCTTTTAAAGTTGCTTTTTTCATGATCTCTCTCTTTTTTTCATCCTACTTGCTCATTTAAATATATCTATATCTATATCTATATAGATATAGATATAGATATAGATATAAAGATATTCTTAGGAGACATACGAGAGCCTATACATCATATATATATATGATACATCATATACATCATATACATCTCGTTTATGATGTATAGGCTCTTGTTTCTCCTTATCCAGTCTAAACTCCATATTTCATTGGAATATTTAATCCATTAACATTATTGATATGGTTGCATTTATACCTGCCATGTCACTTTATTTCTCTTTTTCTCACATCTTTTTTGTTTCTCTATTCTTCCTTACCCAATGTCTGTTCAATTTGATAGACATTTTTTAGTGTAAAATTTTGCTTTCATAATTTTAATAATTTTTCTATTATTATCTAGTGATGGTTCTAAGGATTTCATCTTAACTTATCAAAATGTACTTCAGATTGATACTATCATAATTCTTACCCTTTTCTATCTTCAATTTTTCTGATTCCTTCTTTTGCTACCTGAAATTTAATATTGAAGTCATCTAGTGAATGTTTCATTTTAGTTATTGTACTTTACACCTAAAACATTTCCATTTGGTTCTTCTTAAAAAATAATTTATCTTTTTTTTGATATCTTCTATTTCATAAGATATTACTATCATACCTTCTTTCAGTTCTTTAGACAAGGTCTCTTTTACTCCTTTGAATATGTTTATAATAGCTACTTTGAAGCCTGTGTGTGCTAACTGCAACATCTAAGCCACTTCAAGAGCAATTTCTATTGTCTGCCTTTTTTCTTTTCTGTGTATGGTCATAATTTTCTGGTTTTTGCATGTCTTAGAATATCTTATTGAGAATGGGATATTTTAGAAAACATGTTTTAGCAACATAGGATGCTGAGTCTTCTACTCATGAGTCATGTTGTTTTTTGGACTGGTCGTTTATTTATTTGCTAAGAGACTTGGTTGAACTGATTCTGTGAAGTTGATTTTCCCCTTAAGTATAACCATGTGACCTGTGATATCCTGCTTAGATTTTTTTTTTCTTTGTTTTATCTTTTAGCCTGAATACCTAAGGGTTTCCTTTGGATTAACATAGGCCCGTTATTACTCAAAGATTATGCTTGGCTACCTAGGGGCTGCCTTTGAATCCACATAAGCCATTTATTTCTCAAAGATTGTGTTAAGCCACCTGAACCAGTTAGATTTTAATCTTTACTATATTGGATGTGTTTACAGCTTATAGGTGACAATCATAGTTAAGAGTTTACGTTTTTGCCACATCTTCAGCCAAGTCTGTGTAGCTTTCTTCTCTGCCATGTAGGATTTTCCCTCTATAATGACTCCTGACGTTCCAGGCTGGCAGGAATTAATGTAATTTTAAACCTGGTTTCTTAGGATTTGTCTCTGTATATTAGTCTTCTCAGGCTGTAATAACAAATTACCATAGACTGAGTTACTTAAATAATAGAAATTTATTTTCTCACAGTGTGGGGTCTAGAAGCCCCAGATAAGGGTCCTATATGACCACTTTCTGGCGGTAGCTCTCTTGCTGATTTTCATATGGGCAACTTCTTACTATGTCCTCACATGGCAGAGAGAGAGAGAGAAAGAAAAAGGGAGGGAGAGAGAGAGTAAGGAAGTGAGGGAGGGATGGAGGAAGGAAGGAGGGAAGGAAGAAAGGAAGGATGGGAAAGGAGGGGGAAAGTATACTCTCTGGTGTCTCTTTTTGTAAGGACAAAATTACTGTTGGATCAGAGCCCTACTATTATGACTCATTTAATTTTAATCACCTCCATAAAGACACTATCTTCAAATATAGTCACTTTGAGGATTGGAGTTTCAACATAAGAATTTGGAGGGATACAGACATTCAGTACATAACACCATTGTTCATCTAGTTGTTGGTCAGAGGTTGTGCTTAAGTGTCTAGTGCCACTGAGATTTCTGCCTTTTGTTGACTGATCTCTTTGTGGTTTAGGAATGTTTTCAATTCTCTACATCCTGCTCTGATAACTCCTGCCCAATGAGTAAGAAGTGATTGGAGTAAGGGTGCTCTGGTCTTTTCAGCTACCTCTTTTTAGAACAGAATTTCTTGGAACATGGGACTAATGGTAGAATGAGCTGTTCTTTTTTTATTTATTTATTTATTATTTATTTCTAGGAGAGAGAGAGAGAGAGAGAAAGAGAGAGAGACAGCATGAGCAGGGGAGGGTCAGAGAGAGAGGGAGTCACAGACTCTGAAACAGGCTCCAGGCTCTGAGCCGGCAGTCAGCACAGAGCCCAACGCAGGGCTCGAACCCACGAACCGCGAGATCATGACCTAAGTGAAAGTCGGACGCTTAACCGACTAAGCCACCCAGGCACCCCTAGAATGAGCTATTCTTAAAGGTTACCTCTCCTTACCCTGTGTAAGGATTGAATACCCAGTTTGAATACAAATCCCAGAGTGGGACATGAGGAAAGAGAGAGAATTCATTTTCTTGGTTGCACCTTCCTGTATTAGTTTCTATACAGGAAACTTCCTGGAATAGTTTCTGTAAGATGTAGCTCGGGATGAGGAGGATACAGAAGCTTAGGGGAGGTGGGTTGTGGCTAGATACCACAGACTTGTGGTACTTGTTGAGATATAGACAATTCATATGAATAGATGCTTCTACATTTGCTATATGCCCTTGGGACACTTTCCAGAGACTTTAAATTATGGATCTTCATAATTTTGTCTAGTTAAAATGTTTATTAGCTTCTAGTGCATTCCTCACGCCTCTATTCTAAAAGTGGTTTCTATTTATAGATTTTTAAAACCGGATGTAAGCTTAGAGGAAAGTTTCATTTAGAAAGGAAGGAATTTACCTCAGAATGACTTATCCAAGAACACAGAGTTAAGTCAAGACAAAGGCAGCAGTAGAACCCTTTTTGAGAGTGGCACATTCAAAACATTTCCCCCTCCTCAGTCCTGTGCAGGTTGAATCTTTTCCTTGCAGCCTATATGATTCTCAAAATTTCCCTGATTTGACCAGTGGCTGCTTGCTCAGACTGACTCCTGTATCCTTTTGATATGTCTCCGTCAGTC
Source organism: Hyaena hyaena (assembly GCF_003009895.1). Classification (NCBI taxonomy): domain Eukaryota; kingdom Metazoa; phylum Chordata; class Mammalia; order Carnivora; family Hyaenidae; genus Hyaena; species Hyaena hyaena. The sequence goes on along the minus strand of NW_024080916.1, from coordinate 976,531 downwards.
TTTCATTATATTTTTATTTTCTAGCACACACAAAAAAAGATGTTTTTAATTCATATACTTTCTACACTACAGTCCCGGAATCAAGCATTTCTTCTAGGAATCCCAATTCTTTTCTAGCAGTTTTAAGAGGATTAAATATAACCTAAATGCTGAGAACTATAGTGAAACTTTCTTTCCATTCTCTCTAATTAGAATATTTTGGTAAATTTATTTCCTACAGCCCACTCCAAATTTGTCTGAATTAGAATAGGCTCAGATAAATTTATCTGAGTTTGACTACAGATTGTTTTCTTATTTGGTTTAGACTTGTCAGCATACATTTCAACCAAAGTCTCAATAAAAAGAACCTATTAGCTTGTATCTTTTCTGTGATGACAGCTTTCAAATATATAAATTATAGTTTACTTTATTCAAAGACTAAGTTATCAAATTTACAAGGAGGAAAAGAGAAGCTAAAGGTTAAAAAATGTAAGTTTGTTCATTTCAGGGAAGAAACGTATGTTTTACAACTATGGAAATTTAATCTATAACTTTATTTCTTTTATATATTTTAACTTTGTGAAAGATGACACATACATACATTCACTTAAGTCATGAAATCAGAAAGTATAAACACATAAAATAGACTTAAGGGGCCAAGGACTTGGTCAATATATTTTTTAAATTTTATCATAAACTTGAAAAGGTAATAATCTTTAATAATTTAAAATTATTAATGAAGTATTCTCACGTTTTGATAATTTACAACTTTAAAAATTGTTTCTTAGGGGCGCCTGGGTGGCTTAGTCGGTTAAGTCTCCGACTTCGGCTCAGGTCATGATCTCACGGTTCGTGGGTTCGAGCCCCACGTCAGACTCTGTGCTGACTGCCAGCTCAGAGCCTGGAGCCTGTTTTAGATTCTGTGTCTCCCTCTCTCTCTAACCCTCCCCTGCTCATGCGCTCTCTCTCTCTCTCTCAGAAATAAATAAAACTTTAAAAAAATTGTTCCTTAAATTAAATTATATTATGTTGTCCTTTAAGGCTCTTTTAAGGTTATTCTGTCAATCTAACATTGAAAACTCACTTGTTTTACATTTGATTCATCATTGAATTTTATTTTATTTACTTATTTTTTTGCCTTCATGGTGGTCATCTTAAGTAGATAGCTTTTATTTCCAAATGGTCTACAAATACACATATATAATATATATATATTATGTTGGAATGGCTATTTTCTATTCCTTACTTTGGAAGTTAAAAGAATTAACTGTTCTTGTAAAATAACTTTATGGTTTGTCCTCAACTGTACTTGAAGATAAGTTTTATTTATTGAATTTGAAGGTTTATTGACAATTGCCATAAGTATATCATCTGATTTCTGAGATTCTTTGTTGTAAAATTCTAATCTGTGACGATTTATAAATAATTTTCTCTCAAATGCCAAAGCTATAGTCCTTGAATTACTGTGCAGATATGAACACAAATAAAACCACTTTTTTATTTATTTATTTATTTATTTATTTTGCAAGGGAGAGAGAGAGAGAGAGGGTGCACATGACTGAGCAGGCAAGGGAGGGGCAGAGGGAGAGGGAGAGAGAATTTTAAGCAGGCTTCTTGCCCAGTGCAAATCCCAAGTGGGGATCCATCTTATGACTGTGAGATCATGACTTAAGCTGAAATCATGAGTCACTTGCTTAACTGAATGAGCCACCAGGTGTCTCTGATAAAAACACTTGGAAAATAATCTTTCCTAGATGCAGAAGCAGATAAAAATATGGCCATAATTTACCAAATCATAATAATTAATTAAATTTAGAAGACAATTTTCAGTATTTTGGCTAAACTGTTTCTACTACTTGATATTACTTCATTCATTCATAATCTTAAGGGCTGAAATTAAAAGAATTTGTGCATTAGAATTCCCAAGACATAAACCCTGCATTTAAATACTTGATATATGTTGGGAAATCTTTTAGCTTGATCATTTTGCTATTTAAAAATAGGATTATGATATGTACTTTCCAGAGTTGTAATACTTCGATTATTACGGTAATGCAATATAAGTGAAATATACTGCCTATATTTGCTTATACATTAAGTTATTCTAATGAGTATCCATTATATGCTTAGAGATATTTCCTTATACAAGCATTTGTTTTCCTTTTAATACTTATGTAACAAAATTTTTCTGTAATATTAATAATAATAATCCTCCACCTTGTTACATCTCTTATTTTTGAACATTACAAGCTAACACTAGCTTAAAATAAAACTCATTTGCTCTTGAAATAAATGAAAACTCACATTAAAAATATATCATCTTAACTACATTTTTAAAGCTTATCATTCTCAATTACTTTCTACTTTGTATGTCTTTTGTAAGGTTTCCTGGGTTATATGTGCTTTCTAAAACAGTGCTTACATAGCTGTCAAAACTAAACTATGCAAAGGAAAGGTCAGACTTCAGTGGATAATTCCTGTTTCCATGGAAACTGACTTTATTTAGGAAAGATTTGTGAGTGCTTATAAATAATCATGGATTCCAAAACTTCATTGCCTTCATTTGACAGGTGTAGTAATCTCACCTGAGAAAGAGCCAGTTCTTATGTTATCCCTAAATGAGAATTTCAAATATTGATACTCATTTATCTGTCTTTAATTGGCATCTGTATATTTTATGCAGTGTCACACTCCTCCAAATAAAAAAGTCACCATTAAAAAGGATCAGATATTTTCATTGAGGCAAATTATTTGACTATTTATTATATAAGCTTTTTCACCAGTGGTCACACTTTTATGTCTTCTAGGAAGATTTTATGCTTCGAGAATGATTAAACAAGATACTGACTGACTTAACCTATACCGTTTGGATGTTTCTTTGTTTTATTGTTAAGGGAATCTATGTTAGGGATACTAGTCCTCTCTGTATTTTAGACAAAGCCTAATGAAATATCAGTTACAGTAGGCCATGTAGAATGAAGAAACAGGGTGGGGTGAATCATTAATTAGAAAATACTGTTAGGTATATGGTTTTAGAGACCTTCAGTAGTAACCAAGGTGGAATTGGATTGGAGCTGTTTTCCACATCCAGTGATTGATATATGGAGTAAATTATTCATATATTCATTTGATTATTTCAACAATAATATTTTGATTATTAAAACCACATTGATAACAAAGCCCTTGGAAAAAGTTGTGGATAGAAATCCTAGCTACTTTATTACTATTTCTCTCCTTTATTTTACAAACTATTTTTTTTGTTTCTTCTCATTTTCTTTCTTCTTTCTTAAATTTGCCAAATTATCTTATACCAGTGAATATAACTAGTAAGATAAGTTATGAGAATTCTATAAAAATTATTCAGAATTTTTCAAATAGGTATGCTGTTGCTTTCAGATGACATCAAGACATTTTGCTTTATCTTCCTTTTTCTAAATATTCATTAAAATTCCTTTGAATGAATCTTAACAAACTTGAGATGGAAATAACTTCAAAAATATAAAATTGGTGTCAATCACTTTTAAGAGTCTAGGAAGAATGTCTACTAAAAATAGTTCACTTGAAGCTCGAGTGCAAATTATAATTAGTTGTTTTACAACTGGAAATAGTTTAGAAAAAAGTGCCTATAACGTGGAATGAGAAGAACAAATTCTCCCGTTTACCCCTTGTTTCAGATCTAGTTTTGTAGAAAGCACAAAGAAAAGGGTAATTTCTACCTCCTTATTTTGTTCTACTTGTGTTAGAAGTTGAGTTACTTTTGATTGATGGCCCCATAAGAGATGTGGCCTGCTATAGAAAGGTTCCATCACTTGATCCAAGACATCAGTAAGCAGTAGAGCCTCCATTAAAACCCCGAGCTCCTTCACAGCTCAAGACACTTCCTATGTACAACTCAAGGAATTAATTTTACAGTAGAGCTTGCAAGCCCTCAAAACTGAATCCACTGTAAAGAACTAATTATTAGACACAGATTCTTTAGGTGGGAAAAAAAGGTAAGGAAGAATGTTGTATTTGAATAATGGTCTTTAGGTTTGTATAGGGGCAATACTCAGATGATGATAACAATTTTCTTAGAAACTCTTCTTGAAAGTTAAACACAGGGACTGAGATTCTTGTGAATATTTAAGTTTGGGGTAAGATACTTTCCTGACTGACTTTGAAAACACAACATATTTTCTGTTTGGAATTCAGTCAGTCATTCAAGTTTTGAATGCCTAATGCTGTACTAAGGAGAATAATTGAAATAAAATGCATACTCTCTCATGTTTTCAAGGGATGTAATGTATTTGCAGGAATAAAACAGGTAACAAAACAAACAAAATAAATGTGACCTGTTATAACAGTTATCCCCCTCTGGTAACTGCATATTGCAAACCCTTTCAGCAGGACTGATACTGAATTGGGGATGCATAAACCAGAGGACTGCTTAGTAGTTATAATATTATAGTAGTATACTAAATGATAGTTGCCAACCACCTGGACTGAGAGAGAAGAGGGGAATAAAAAACTGGTATGAGAGATGTTATGACAGAATTCTTTAACTTTATTCTCTTCTTTGCATGACCAAGTATTCATCTTTTAAGACATAGTTAAAAATGAAAATTTCAGATGACTTTTAAGGAACGGTTGTTGTCCTTGCTTTCAAATTACTTTGTTCAAATTATAAGTGTATCACTTATCAGAATGTAAAGTTGAGCCTACCGCATTCAATTCTGTAGCCTTAAAGTTTGCTATTGCACCTGTCAAAAAGTCACCTTTCAGTACATTTGCGAATTGAATTAGATAACTTTCAGTTCTTTCTCCCTTAAACTAGTATTTGGGGTTGAAAATGAAATCTATAAAGATTAAAGAAATTGGGGTTAGTTACAGTCTGATTTTACTCTTTCAAATACAAAGGGCCTATTATCAGAGAAGCATGATAAAATATGTTTAAACTATAAATAATAGCCTCAGACACTGAGGATGTGACTTTGGAAAAAAACTGTTCAACCATGTTTGGGGGAGTTTTCTAAAACAATATGGTGCATTTTTATCTCTAGGCACAATACATACTGTGTTAATAGCATACAGAAATAATGTGCTCTCTTTTTGTACAAACTAATCTTTTAGAAGATTTTATGTTTGTTGGCTTAGTATTCTTCAACATAGCTACTCAAAGTGTGATCAGTTTTTATCACTACTATTATTTTACCATTGTAAATGCCACAGGGATATATGTATGTGTGTGCATCAACTTGATGTGGAGATGTGTGTGTGCTTAGCATTATTAAATTGTCAAGTATACCTTCAGCTTTCCTTTTAGATTGTAAGGTAGCCTTAACTGAGAAAGATAATGCAGGAAAGGGGAAATGTTATCTGAAGTAACATGCCTAAAATGATGCTTTTCAACTTCAATATTCTTGCACTTGAAACTTTGACTCTAAACTACACATTATACTTTAAAAAAAGCATAGTAAACCAGTGTTTCTTTTTTCAGAGAAAGCAACAACAAAAATATTAGGGTTAGAACTTATATCATAAAAGAGCCCATAAAACTCAATCAGTTTCGATGTCTGTAGTAACTGTTAGAGGCATATTCAACCTCTCTGAAAAATAAAATTCAAATTTAGTAATTGATTTAAAAATCCATAAAATAATTACTTTCAAAATTATAAACAAAAAATCAGTATTTCCTTTTCTAATTCAAACATGAATTTAAATAAATTTGATCCTTATAAAGTTCATGATGTCAATAATACTCTAACTTGTAGAAACTTCTAAAAATCATTCCAATACTAGTAAGAGAGATGGACACATTCCATCATATTCCTGTACATGTAAATAGGCTGACATCACCATTATTTCATTTACAGAGGAATATATAATCCATATAGGACCATCTGTCTAACTTTTACCATTGTACTATTATTCAAGGCGATTATATATGAGAGCAATGATATCTATGATTCTGTTTCTGCTGCCATGATATTTTGTACAAGATACAAAAGGAGATACACAAACCAGAGACATATTTAGAAACTAATCAAATATAATGGAGAATATTCCAATATCCCAAACAATATCCTAAGTTACTATTTATCAAGAAAAAGGATAGCATTGAGAAAGGCAAAAACATAAAGTGAGAAATATTCACACTGAGAGAAAATAGATAGTATTTAGAAAATGAAAATAATCTACCTAATTACCTATTATAATAGGAATATTATATAGGAAGGAAGGAATATATTAGTATTCAAAACTTTGTATATATGAATGCATATTACACTTGTATATTCACATATATATTTAGCTTACCAACTATGTATACAGAAACCACTATCCCCCACTCTTTCTCTTCTACTTGAAAATGTATTTTGGGACACTTTTTACATATCTCCAATATATGAAGAATTTAGAAGTTGTCTCTCCAGTCTATATGCAAAAAACAAAACAAAATAAAATGAAAACAAACTAGAACAGATTACTGTTCTAGTAATCTGTAAAGGGATCATAGCTACAAATATAAAATGCAATACTATAAAACTTCTAAAAGAAAACAGAAAAAGGTCTATGTGACTTTCAGTTTGGTGATAAGTCTTTAGATACAGCATGATCCATGAAAAAAGAAAATTGATAACTTGGATTTTATTAAAATTAGAACTACCCTCTAAATGACACTGTTGAGAGCATCAAAAGACAAGCCAGAGCCATAGAGAAAATATTTTGTGCACGTGTCTGATAAAGGACTTGCATCCAAAATATAACCCCTCAAAAAAACCTTAAATCTAAACAAGGAAATAAAATAAATCAATAAGGAAAAAAATGAAAAATGGGTAAAAGATCTGAACAGACACCTCATCAAAGAAGATACACAAATGGCAAATAAGTATATGAAAAGATGTTTAACATCATTTACCATTAAAGAATTACAAATTAAACAAAATGGAGATGTCATTAAGTGCAATTAAAATGATACCAAAAAAATCCCCCAACAACCTGAAAATACCAGTTGTTAGGAAAAGGCATAGCAACAGGAACTCTCATTCATTGCTAGTGCAAACACAAATTGGTAAGATCTGTTTCGAAGACAGGCACTTTCTTATAAAGCTAAACATGGTCTTCCCATACAATCCAACAATAGCTCTTTTAGATTTTAGTCCAACAGATTTGAAAACATACACACACACACATACACACACACACAGAAAACATATCCACAGAACACTTCCATGCAAAAGTTGATAGCAGCTTTATTATCATCAAATACTGGAAGTAACTAAATGTCCTTCAATAAGTGAATGGATAAACCAACTGTGGCACATCCATATTATTGGATTACTCAGCAATAAAAAGAAATAAACTATGAAGTCACAAAAAGACAGGTACTGTAAATGCATATTGTTATATGGAAGAAACCAATATGAAAAGGTTACATACTGTAGGATTCCGATTATGTGACATACTGGGATTGACAAAAGTATAGAGATGATAAAAAGATCAGTGGTTGCCAGGGTTTTATTGGACTATAAGAAGGTTGAATACATGAAGCACGGGGGATTATTTAGGCCAATGAAACCATTCTGTACTCTACTGGTTGACACATGACTTCATGCATTTGTCAAAACCTATAGAACTTTACAACAGAAAGAGTGAACTTGAATCTATATAAATAAAAAAAAAAATTGGATGTCAGAGGATCCCAAGATGGAATGCTGATGTGATAAAACAATTGAACTGTATAATAAATTTGTAAAACCACCTCATAATGAAAGGAATGAGAAAAGGAAGCCGGGCTAAATAACTTTTAAATTTAGTGGAATATATAAAACTAAAGGCAAAGAAGCTATACACTATTACTATATTCTATACATTAGGAATTCTGATACTAATCTATGTATATATTGGGATTGAACAATTAAGTAAATAGATGGTGGATAGCAGGAGCCACATTTCTCAGTGTTGTAGTAGGAAGTATACATAAGTGAAGGGAGGAGGCAAGATAATAATCATCTCAAGATAGAGCAGAACTTGGGGGGAAAGCTGCTCTGAATAATTTTGGTAAGTACTTATAAATCTTACTAAAACAAGTTTTTATACGTAAAATGTCATGACAGATTACTTTGGGTCGGTTTTCTAATATTCAAACTTACTTCCTATTTTTCCTTGTCTTTCTTTTTACTATACTCTCTTCAAAAATATACAAATACTGACTCCCTTTGGAGCACTTCAAAATCTAAATTAATTATTCTAATTATCTCATGCAGGTTGACCTAAATAAATTTAATTAGTTGGTCTTGTTAATTCAAAACATCATCCTCTGGGAGATTTTACCTTTAGGGTAAACTAGGTAGAAAATCCAAGTGCTTACTTAACATATTTATGTAGCAATCATATCATATGTACTTGTTCAAATGGAGTGTGTATAGTCATCTAACAATTGATTTCCCCTTTATCCACTGATTTTGTTAAAATGTAGGTTTCTCGTGGAAATTTACTAAGGTATATGTCAAGGTTTTAAATAGTTAATTAAATCCTTCTATCTATAGTCCCCCAAAAGTGTAAAGCCAGGATATGTAATGTAACTAAAATTCTAACTGCCTTACAGGAGTTTTTACATGCTTATTAATTTTCCAGTTATACCTGGAAATGTTGTTATGTATACTGTCTGTTGAGCCATTCTTAGTTTTTGTGACACTTCCATTCTCTGATTTCTTCCTCTTTGCTCTCTCACTGTTCTAGTTCGCGAGGCCTTATTTCCTCAACTGAGCACAATTAATTAGCACTTTATAGATTCTGCCCTGGTTTTACTGTTCTTTCTCTAATGTTCTCCCAGAGGGACTTTATTTACTCTACAGATGACTGTAATTACTACATATGGGCTGGAAAATGCTGTATCTTTATTTGTAATCTTGAACTTCACTTTGCACTTCCCACATGTATCCAACAAGCTACTAACATATCAATATTAGTTACACATAGTCATCAAAACTCAACAGGTTCACATCTACTCTACCTATACTCATTGTCATAGTCTGGTCCTAATCATTTCTCATTTGGACTATTTCAGTAACCTCTTGTTTCAACTCTTAACATCCTATCCACCCCCATTTTACCATCTCCTCTAAAACAGTTCCTAGTAATTATCTAGTTTACTCAGTTTGAAGTTTAAACTTGTTTGTGTCACTTCTTCTCCTTTACCTAGAATCCAGAAATTGCTCTCCATCACCTACAAAACAGAGTCTAAGCACCTCACCAAGAGTTCCCATCTAGCCCACCATCTCCTAACAGGACTTTATTTTGAAATGTATTATCTAAAGCTGCCAGGACATACTTCCTGACACAGACAATATAATTTTGAACTTCTTTGAGTTTGTGTATACTGCCCTCTATGCTTCACGTCTTCTTTTCAACTTAGTAATGGTTTTTATATGCAGGTAACATTGTATTTATATGCTACAAATAAGAGGAAAAAAAAGAGCTTAAACAATGCAAGTATAAAGAGAGAAAATCAGAAAATCCCCCTAAGTCTTAGTCTTTCTCCTATCCCATTCTATTTTCACCAGGAGTCACTGGCTTTAAAAAAAAATGTATATCTCCCAGATATTATTATTATTTACACACACATTTTAGCAATTTGATTTTTTTTTCTTTTAACAATATGTTTGCTCACTTTATGCCAATACTACATGTTAAAAAAATCATTATGGGGCAAGCCCTGTATAGTACAGGCAGAATAATTTTATCATTTCTGTATTGGGAAAGAAAAACTCCTTAAATAACTTTCATCAAATAAATATCTTCCATATTATTAGAAATAAACTGTGACACTAATTAAGAGAACCAGTAACCAATCAAGTGCATTATTTTGCTTTTAATATTTTTTTAAGTTTCAAGGAGGTCTAATTTTTTAAATGATTTAAATTAAACAATAAAATATAAGTTATTTAATGCTTATTTGGTTAGATTATTTATAAGAATATGATAATTATATATAACATTATATATATATCATTACAAATAAGTGATTAAAAGATCTGCTATATATTAGCTATGTATGATAATTATTAGATGTTAAGTGCAAGAAAGACAAGAAAAAGATGTCTTTGTATCTAAATAATATTAATCTTTATTAATTTTATTAGCTCTACTGGTGGACATCAAAGAGCCATAAGTTTTAGAACACACATGTTATGTTCTGAGTTGACAAAATTGTATATTTAAAAATTAAAGTGTGAGTTCATTAAAATAAAAAGCACAGCAAAGAAAATAATCAACAAAACTGAAAGGCAATGTATGGAGTGGGAGAAGATATTTTCAGGTGACATATCTGAATCACTATATTGTACAACTGAGACTAATATGACATTGTATGTTAAACACACTGGAATAAAATAAAATTAAAATTAAAAAGAAAAGAAAAGAGAAGAAAATTTCATTAAAAAAATCCAGTGCCAAAATCTGGCAAAGATAAAACAAGAAGACTAAATTGGAGCAATCTCTTTCATAAATATAGATGCAAAAATCTTAAGCAACATATTGGAGAATTAAACCCAGTAATGTATGAAAACAATGATTTAAGCATGTAACTCAGGAAGCTAGAGGTATAATAGAAAATGAAACATCAAAGGGATATAGAAGAATGGAAATACAATGAAGTATGATTCAATTCAGCAATGTGAGGGAGGGTTCATTTTCATCAGTCAACATGACTTACAACATTAACAGAAAAAAAATCATTTGAATATCTCCATATATGTAGAAAAGTATTTGGTAAATTCAACAATCATTTATTAAAAGATGAAACAAATCCAAACCAAAACTAAACAAAAATTTCTCAGCAAATGAGAATAAATGTGACTGATAATCTGACAAAGAATATCTTGAAATTACCTCCAGCAACTACCATGTGTAAAGTTACATAGTAGATATCAAGACTTATTATAATTCTATAATAATTAAAACAGTGGGCTATTGATGCAATGTTATAAAGTAAATTAAGAGAAGAGAATTGAGAGTTCAGAAGCTGACCCCTGTGTCACATAATTTGTGATGATGCTACTATGCAATGGGCAAAAAATGGTCCTAGTTATTATTTTAATATAATTTATTTTTGAGAGCAGTTTTAGTTTCACAACAAATTGATCATAAATTACAAAAAGTTCTCATGTTTCTACTGCTCCCACATGGAACTTAGCTTACTATCTACTATCTACCACACTGAATACCTTTGTTATAATCAATGCACCTGCACTGACAGGTCAGTATCACCAAGAGGCCACAATTTAGGCTTCATTCTTGATGTGGTATATTTTCTTTGTATTTGGACAAATGTATAATGACATATATCCACACTGTAGTATCATACAGAATAGTTTCTCTGTCCTAGAAATCTTCTTTGCTTATTCATTTTTTCCTCTTCCTTAGCTCTTGGAATCCACTTATGTTTCTACTGTCTTTGTAGTTTTGCCTTTTCCACAATGTCATATAGTTGGAATCATACAGGATGTGGCCTGGCAAGGATATGAAACAACAGGAGCTTTTATCCACTGTTGGTTGGAATGCAAGATGGTACAACCACTTTGGAAGACAGAGTTTCTTACAAAACTAAACATATTAGTAATATATGTTTTATCAATCATGCTAATTGGTATTATACCAAAATGAATTGGAAACATACAAATACCTGCATACAATTCTCTAATAAAATAAGTGTTTTGAGGAGTTTTGAAATGTTTACATTTTCTTTTTCTTTTTTTTTTTAATTTTTTTTTTATGTTTTATTTATTTCTAGTAGAGAGAGAGAGAGACAGCGTGAGCAGGGGAGGGTCAGAGAGAGAGGGAGTCACAGACTGAAACAGGCTCCAGGCTCTGAGCTGGCAGTCAGCACAGAGCCCGACGCGGGGCTCGAACCCACGAACCGCGAGATCATGACCTAAGCGAAAGTCGGACGCTTAACCGACTAAGCCACCCAGGCGCCCCTGAAATGTTTACATTTTCTATGAATTTGCTCATTTCATTTCAATCTTCACATTTATTGAAATAAAATTGGTATAATGTCTTCTCAAAAAAATCCTGCACACAGATTTCTATAGCAGCTTTATTTATAATTGCCAAAAATTTGGAAGCAACTAAGATGTCCTTCAGTAGGTGAATGAATGAATAAACTATGTTATATTTAGACAGTGGGATATTATTTAGTGCTAGAAAGAAATGAGCTGTCAAGCCATGAAAAGATATGGAGGAACCTTAAATGCATATTACCAAGGGAAAAGTCAATCTGATAAGAATTATCTTTTCAACAAGTGGTGTTGAATAGGCAAGAGGGGGTCTTAAGTGGGACAGAAATTTACTAAACATAAAAGAAAGAATAATAAATTGAACTTAATGGAAACTTCTGTGAATCAAAAGAAACCATTAAAAGTATGTAAAGTCAGGACATAGAATGAGAAAGTGATGTTGGCTCTACATACAGCTTTAAAAGAAGAGAATGAGAAATCCAAATATTTAAAGACTCTAAATATGTAAAAATAAAAATGAAAATGACAAAACAATGTAGATAATGGGCTAATGACAATTTGAAAAACTTCTACACATCAGAATGGCTAAAATAAAAATGGGTGACCCTACCAAATTTCAGAGCTCTATTATGTGTCAACTTATCTAGGCTGAAACCCATCTCCCACAGTTCACTTTCATATTTGTTTCTGGATAAGATGGGCCATAAAAGAGCTTCTTGAGTGAGACTGTGGGGTTGAATATAAAGCAATAGCCATTGCATAGCTTACATATGTCCCTGATCTGCTGATTCACCGTGACATCTTAAACAGTGACTTGGCCTGCAAATGCTCCACCTTCCACTAGATTCTCCTTTAACTTTTGTGACTCCTGGGACAGATATGTATGTTTATTTTTACGACAAATGCCCTTGCTCCTGCAGGACAGCCACACCACAAAACTCCTTACTCCTAGTGCTTCTGACTTGTCTGCCAATTTTATGAAGAGGTACAGAACCAGAACTCCTGTAGGCTGCTGATAGGATTATGGGTCAGAACAACTACTAACCAGTACGCCAGATTTGTGGTGACCCAGAAATTTCATTCTTGCTATGACCCATCAAACTGCATTTATATGTTCACCACAACACATGTATAGAATATTCATAGTTACGGTACTCAAAATAGACCCTAGCTGAATCTAAATGTCCATCAACACTGGAATGGATAAATAATTTGACACATTTTAATAAAGTTAAATTTTTTGCAGAGATGAGAACAAACAAATTACAATTGTATGCAACAGAAACATAATATTGAGTAAAATAAATCAGAAAAGAGTACACTGTTTTTTTACATTTAAATTAGGTTCTAAAACAAGCACAATTTATGGAGTTCAAAATCATGATAATAGTTACTTTTGAAAAGTTAATAGCAATTACATTGGACATGGAGGAGGTCCTTTCCGAAGCAAATACTATTCTCAGATTTTGTGCTGGTTTGCCTACATGTGTTTTAGTTTGGGAAGATTTATGTATTAGCACACTTAACAATTCGTGAACTTTTGTATCTTTGTCTATAAAAATACTTCCATACAAAGTTTGCAAAAAGATATAGGAAAAAAAACTTGTGAATGTGTTTGTGATGGTATCCTTATGGTGTTTTTCTTTTTTCTTTTTTTAAAGTTAATTTCTTTATTTTGATAGAGGGAGACAGCACACACAGGGAAGGGGTAGAGAGTAAAGGAGAGAGAGGATCCCAAGCAGGTTCCATGGTGCCAGCTCACAGCCTGAGACGGGGCTTGAATCCACTAACAGTGAAATCATAACCTGACCCAAAATCAAGAGTCAGATGCTCAACCAACTGAGCCACCTAGGCACCCCACCGCGTCTTGATGTATATATAGCCTTAAAGGGCTCAGTGCTGCCTTTCAAGAAATGAGAAGCTTGCTGCTCTTTCAAAGCCTAAAGAAGAACAAAACACTGACTTGCTGCTTTTTTATAGCTATGAGCTGGGGGCAGAGCCCAATAAGGACCAGTGTTTTCTAATAATGGGAAAGAAAATTCTTTGCTGTGCCATGAGTGAATGACCAAACCAAAAATGAAATGAAAGTAAAGGCAGCATGGGCTGGATGAAAGCTGGAAAAGTTCTTGTTTCCTCACTGCTATGTAGGAGGCCTGGGCAGAGAAATTTCTCCCCCATATGCTGGAGCAATGGTAGCCTGTAATTGTTTTACATCCTTCTTAGAGCTGGAGGGACAGTTGTGACCGTAAATAAAGCAGTCTTTTTAGAGAGTTTTGGAGTCTGTTGTCATCCATCTGTGTGCTTTTGGGCAATTTGCAAAACCTTCCTCTTGGGGTGGAGGAAGCAATGAAGAGGCAATTTCACTTAAAAAAATATTTTTGTACTATTAAATTTTTTACACAAATCTGAATACATTTGAAAATTTATAGGACATCTTTTCTTTTGTCACCCATTCCACAATTTATTTCCCTTGAAAATACTAATTTATGGAAGTTCCATCTTTAGCACTCATATGAACATCCTGATGAATTAAAATAAGTTCATTGATAAATATTTGAAATTTGCATCCTTCTGACAGGAGGAGTTTTAGCGTGATTAAGATATCTTTCTTTAATATTCACCAAGAATGAGGAAAATATATCCACATAATATGCCCTAAAATGTCTTTTTAAAAATATTGTAGGAATCAGAAAAACCTGTAAGTATTTTTAAATCTGATTTTAATCAGTTGTGTAGCCTTGGGCAACTTGTTTCCTTTCTGTAGCAACCTTCTTCAAATTATTTTTACTCAAAATAAAGGAGAAAAGTGACTCCTTGCTCAAATAAACTTGAAAAATATTAGGTTAAATAAGATAGAATCCATTGTGGGAAAACTTCAGAATTTTAGCACATTATTTTGCCAAATGAACTTCTATTAGAGGAATTTAGGATGCAACACTTCCCAAACTTTTAAAACATAGATTCCATTTTTCGTGGAACCCATGTAATTTAGGTTTTCTTTTGGGGGAGGAGGCTAAAAACATTGTTTTAATACAAACTGTATATTGATATATAAAATCATTATAAAACTGTTTTATAAATATGATTTAAAAACTCAAGAAAACTAGGTTTTGTTGGCAGATCAGTCAGCTAAATCAAGAATAAGAAATGGTTTTATATGGCCATTTCAACTGAATGTTAAATTTTATATGAAAGAAGAACCACATCTACTAGTTAAAGGATAATTACATGTCAGTGGCATCATTGTATCATAATAATCAATGACTAATTCTTAGAGAAACTACTAGTAGATTAATTGACACTGAATTATCAATGAAGAAATTAACAAGGTACTCAAATATATCAAGAGCTATGGAGATTTGTCTACATTTTATGCATGAGTTTAATGGATTGATTATCAAAGTTATATGGGTGTATTGATCACCTGTTCCAAGTTATATTTTCTTATATTATTTATAAGATTAATTATCTCTATCATTGTTCATATTAAAGTAAAGATTTCACATAGTGTTTTTAGACCTTAAAAGAATATGCTTAACAGTGACAAATCAATTTTCATACTAAATGATTTAGAAGTTTTTAAAAATATATTTTATTTTTTAATTTTTTGGTAGATTTTCATACTGAGAAGAGTGATGCTGAATATTTCTTCTTTTTAAATTCAGTGAATAATATTGATATTTCCTATGATTGCATAATAGATGGTATAAGTTTTAATTACAAACTCGTAGCCTGAAAACCAAATTCATCTCCTAAATGGGTCTTATCTGGCTTCCATCTTGTTCAGTTTTATTTTACTTTTTTATTTGAGAGAGAGAGAGAGAGAGCGAGAGCAATTGGGAGTGGGGCAGAGAGAGAGGAAGAGAGAAAATCTTAAGCAGACTCGGTGCTCAGCACGGAGCTTGACACAAGGCTCGATTTCACAACCCTGAGATCATGACCTGAGCAGAAATCAAGAGTTGGATGCTTAACCATCTAAGCCACCCAGGCAGCTCTGTTCAGTTTTTATTCTAAATATAACTTTTAAAAATAGAGATATTTGGAATAAAAAACCACATGTGGTCACTTTGGTCATGCACTGCCAATGGCAATAGCCAGCAGGAGCTGAGAGGAGGCAGCCTCTTTTGATTCGGCATCAGCTCTCTAGTTTGCACTGCCATTCACACAGTCCACACCTATACATTTTCATTGTTCCTCTTCACTCATTTATATGACTTTACTGGCCCCTTTTGAGCTGAGTTTTTAGCCCTTAGTAGAAATAATTTGAACAACAGCACACAAAATACATGCTCTCTATCTGAAAATGAAACTTTTTCTTTGGAGAAGCAATAAGGAGAGTTTGGTTTTAATTTCAGATCTGCCCCTTATTTACTGTCTAATAATTGTCAAACCATTGAAGTTCCACTGGCTTCAGAAGTCTCTTCTGTGAAATGAGAGGTGTTTTTGGTTATAAGAATATATGACACCTAATCAGTAGTTAAAAAAAAAAAAGAATAGATTAAGTCTCAATTTAGACAATTGTTAATTTCATTAGAAATTGTCAGTACATCAAAATGGTACTGCAGAAGCCTACATACAGAATAGCTGTGCATTTATTTATACATTCTATGAGCAAGGTTAAATTTATTTTATCAACCTCAATTTGCCATGCTAAGAATCTTTTAGTGAGGAAAAAGTAAAAATGAGTGTCTCATGAAGGAATGGAACTGATCTCATCTTGTCTGCTAAGTACCAAATGTTATTGTTCATGGAGTCTGATTACTAGAGCTTTATAATCCTCTGCAAAATATATGGGAGTCCACAGGTTATGGGGATGACTTAGTCACTCTAATGATAAGATACATGCATAACACAGAAGTCGCCTGTCCGAGGGATTCTCAAGTAGAAGGGCCACAAGTTTATAAAATTAAGAGCCCCAAATATTCTTTAGTTCATCTGAATTTCATTGTTTCCAGAACAGTCCTCATTTGACACTTCATTATTTGACTCTGTGGCCACTATCTCTTTTCCTGATTACCATATATCTTGCTCCCGTTCTTATATTTTGTTTAAATGTGATACCCCAGGAATATTGTAGAGATATTATATTGCTGTTATTATTGTTTAAAACCCCATACTTGAACATCCTTTGTTCTTTGAATATCCTTCCACTTTTGTATTATTTGGGACGGAAGTTAGGTTTCCACTTCTAACACAGATGCTTAAGGCTTCAAATCCACCCTTCCCCCACCTCTTAACACACACCAGCCCTTCTCTTTACTTCTTGACATCAGAATGCATTCATGTGTATGTAATGCTTATTTTGGCAGCACGTATACTAAAACTGGATGCAGGCATGTGAACTAAAAGTAAACAAGTAAGTATCTATTCTAGATATTCGAATCTCAAAGGAGTACTAAAAAATTAAGAATAAATGGGTTATTTCTTCAGAGTCGACCTTTACCATCCCACACAGTGTTCTATATCACTGGTGTTTACAATAGCATCATAATTACTACTTTTTCTGGGATGTGAGAATGACTATTCCTTGTTGCCCAGCCACCTATGTTTTTGTCAATTTTTGAATGAGGCTCTAAAGTTTTTCCACAGATTATATGCTATTTAATAATTTACTATGCACTCCTCCTTTTTAATTTATTCAAAGTATTTTTCTGTTGCTTGCAACCAAGGATTTTGAATCAAAGACATCTTTGCAGGTTAATTAAGATTTGCCCTGACTTCTAAGCACCACACACATGTTTCAACTTCTCTTAGACCTTACCAAGTGAATTTAAGCTTTCCTGCAAATGCATTCTCTAAAGAGCTAGCTATATCAAAAGTTAAGTCTTAAGCCCTAACAGCTGAAGGAAAAAAAAAATGTAAGGGAAGCTGGTATTACCATATCAATTAGCTTTTACTTCACAACTATAACAAGGCCTGGGCTGTAACTTGACATTATTCCTTCTGACCATATTCTATTTCCAAAGCAAGTCAAATGACAGAGGCATTTGGGCTGGGAAGTCAGTGGGCTGGGAAGTGCATTGTGTCAGTAGCTAAAGGAACAACAAAGTTAACTGTCAAAGGACATGGATATATGGAGTAGAGAAGAATTTAGGACCAATAAGTCAATCTACTATAATTTCCCAAGCTAAGTAATTTGAAGGTCCAAAGATGTAGAGCAACAAACAATTTATATCCAGATTAGGTCATAAGGGGAGATGTATTCTAAAACCATAAACTTAAACACAAATATATGATAGGAACAAAATTGTTATGAATTTGGTGTTATAGTCAGAGCCCCAAACAATTACAGAAGTGATAGGGCTCTTGTTCTTGGATACATGGACAAATTTAAAGTATGAAAGATAAGCAAGAGTCCTTGAATTGGTTGTGGAGTCTAGGGAAAGACATTTCAGTATACAAGTAAACACAGACACCATCTTGTGGATTACTGAGTTAATAGAGGCAGTGTTTACACATATCACATGATTGCCATAATGAAATGTTTGATAATCAGCTACATTATCATGGTTCCCAGATGAGATATGATCTCCAGAACCTCTTATATTTCAGACCAAGTATAAAATGAATTTTTAATTTTATCTCATCATTTGCAATAAAATATAATTTAGCATAATTGACTCTTGGAGGGAAAAACAAACAATGCACCTCACTCTCAGAGGTGTGGTGGGTACATGGATTCCACTGTGGCAAACATGGACAACACACTACAAATGCATCATTTGTAGTTAATGCCTAGAAGAGAATATTTAAAGCTAAAATTCTGTGAATAGATTTATGAAATAGGTATACCTGTCTTGTTCCTTTGTAACTGTATTCATTGGGATTACTTCAGAGTTTATATTACAATGTCTCATAAGTAAATATATTTTATCAAAACCATTCAAAATATTCAAAAGTTCATAATAGCAATAAAGGTAGTTTTACCCTATCTCAGATTGAGAAGACTGAGGTAATCATTCCTTATTTCATCTTGAACTAATGACTATTCATTTAATGTGTGGTGGGGAATAATACTAAATCTTAAGAAATCAAGGATTCATCTCTGTGATCACCTGCCTGTGGCAGATATCATATATCTGTCCTAGAAAGAAGGGAAAAGGAGAAACAACAAAATTTGTAGAGATGAAGCCAATCAAACTAGTCCCTTATATATTTTTTTTAATTTTTAAATGTTTATTTTTGAGGGGGGAGGAGAGAGAGAGAGGGAGACAGAGAGAGAGAGAATCCCAAGCAAGCTCCATGCTGTCAGAGTAGAGCCTGAGTGGGGCTCCATCTCACGACCCTGAGAACACAACGGTGAGATCATGACCTGAGCCAAAATCAAGAGTCCAGGGTTTAACCAACTGAGCCAACCAGGTGCCCCAAACTAGCCCCCCTTAAGAAGAACTTTCTAGGACATTTTTGCCTTCAATTTTATTTATATTCCATTAGTTAACACGGTCTCATGTCCAGATCTAGCCATAAGGAAGGCTGGATTTTGATGTCACTGTTTTTCTTTTCTATTTTTCATAATTAAAAAATATTTATTATTTTTGAGAGAGAAAGAGAGAGACAGAGCATGAGCAGGGGAGGAGCAGAGAGAGAGGGAGACACAGCATCCAAAGCAGGCTCCAGGCTCTGAGCTGTCAGCACAGAACTCAATGCAGGGCTCAAACTCATGAACCACGAGATCATGACCTGAGCTGAAGTCAGATGCTTGACTGAGCCACCCAGGTGCCCCTGTTGTTTTTCTTAAGCAATTACTGCCCTAAACAAATATTTTACATTTCAGAGAGAAAAAAAAATGAAGACTGGATAGAGTCTTTTACAAGACCTCTATTGTTCTCTCTTTCTCTTTCCTTCTCATATTCACACACACGCACACACATGTTTATATCATAAATTAGACAAAATATTTATTTGAAAGATTGTATTATTAGATATAATAGATATTTATTTAAATATTAGATATATTTATACTTGAGTATTTAAGTATAAGTATGTATAGATACATGTATACATATACATACACATATAAGTTTATATTCTATAATATATAAGTAATGCAAATATATACATCTATGTATACACATACACTTATATATGTTTGTAGTATATATATAGATATAAATATAGATTTTTTTTTCCTATGCCTTCATGCCTCCCACTTCCATTCCCTTACTGCACTGTGCATCCACTATAATGCATCTGATTATATATCTTTAAATATCTATGTATTTGTGAAAACACATACTGTATAATTGATGGTAGTAGTGATGGTGGTGGTGATGATGATGTGTGTGTTTAATTTGAATAGATATCCCTATGGCACTTATGCTGTATAATTGTGTTTTATTTATTTTAAAAATTTAGTCAGTTGCCAGTCTTCTACAGAAAACTGTAGGTTCTAACTGCTGCATAATATGCCACAATATACCTACACATTTCTTCCCTCTAGTAATGGATCTTCGATTACATCCAGTTTCTCATTCGTATAAACAAGATTATAATGAATATTCTTCTATATAAACTTAAGTTCCTGTGTGTGAATTCTGTAATATGCTTCTGCAAAAGTTTGTCATAAAGTAGGCACAAGTTTAATTTCACTAAGTGCTGCCAATGCAGTCTTCTTATTTCTTCCTATCATTCCATTCACTTGTTTTGACAATACACGTCCCTTAATTTTATTGAGTCCATTAGAATGACTGTGCCAATAGCATGTTTCTCCCTTAATATTTGTGTAAATTTCTCTTCGGCTATGTAGTGTTCTTGCCCCACACCATGTATTTGTAGTTTCTCATATATAAAATAATTGATTATAGGATAACACTTTGATTTAATGATTTACATGAAGATAACTTTAACCTAGAAAACTTTAACCTAGAGAAGTATCTTAATATATATCAGAAACATTTTTCAGAAAGTTACAATCTGATACAATAAAAATACATTGTCTCTCAATAATATCCCTGATTTCACTTCATTTAGACCATTTATTTCTAAATGAACTCTTAAGAATTGATTTCTGTAATTTTATATATTCATTAAGAAATAAATATAATGACATTTGTTTTGTTTTTCCAATGGAAAGGCCATTTGAGCTTTTTCTTTGAGGCAAAATTACATTAACTAAATTATTTTGGGATCTGTGAGTTTAAGATATGATTTCCTTTGACACCTTAATTATATCCAGAAAAGTCAATAGCAAATGCCTCAGTGTTTTAAAGTTAATTGTGTTATTTCACCTCATTACATCCTTCCCCTTGGTATAATATGCTAATGCAATGCATTCGATATGATAAACTTTTTTGCTTTGTTGCTGAAATATTTAGAGGCAGTAAAATGATAAAAACGGTTATTATGTTTTTCCAATTTTTAATTGAATTAATAGAATTTATGAATTCTAAACATTATATTACTTTCCTAGAAATGATTGAAACAAATTATATTTTGATTAAATGAGATAAGTCTCATATATCCAATTATCCTAAGTGATAATCATTATAGTTTAAACAATGTGAATCATTCATTCATCTAAATAAAAAAGCAATCATTAATCTTCTAAAGAAAAAGCAATCATCATACCCATGTCCTATCTTAGGGCATAATTTAGTTTACTAAAAGCAACCATTAAATTTTTGGAAAGTGTGCAGGATTTTTCCTAACAGAGTTGAGTCATGTACACACTCTTCAATATAAATTTGATCCAAGACTATAATTCACACAATTGTTCCAAAACTTTACTAAGTTTTTCATATGCTAAAAACTTAGTTGTAATTATCCTTGGAGATATTTGTATTCATGGGGGAGGGTATTAGAACATACTAACATTTATGAATCATTCTACTGAATTAAAGAAAGATGAAAGGCTATTAGTTTACAAGGAAAATAATATAGCAGTGTATTTCGGCAGGAAGTTAAAAACGAAACCCCGCAGCATCACCTGTGTTTTAGGTATTAATCTCCACTGCTACCCAACGTTTTCTTTTAAATGATGATAATAGTGTATATTTCTGGGATGGCGAAAGGTTGGTTTGAGAAAAAAGGAGGAATAGACATACGTATTTTATGTTGTCATAAAATTTAAAGATATTTTTAAAAGTTTATTTGGGGTGCCTGGGTGGCTCAGTCAGTTGAGCCTCCGACTTTGGCTCAGGTCGTGATCTAGCAGTTTGTGGGTTCAAGCCCAGCGTCAGGCTTTGTGCTGACAGCTTAGAGCCTGGAGTCTGCTTCAGATTCTGTCTCCCTCTCTCTCTGCCCCTCCCTTGCTTGTGCTCTGTCTCTCTCTGCTTCTCAAAAATAAATAAACATAAAAACAAAGTTTATTTATTTTGTGAGCAAAAAAGGGGGAGGGAGGAGCAGAGAGAGAGGAAGAGAGAATCTTAAGCAGGCTTTGCACTGTCAGCACAGAGCCCAACCCAGGGCTCCATTTCATGAGCTGTGAGATCATCACCTGAGCTGAAACCAACAGTGGGTCGCTAAACCAACTGAGCCGTCCAGGTGCCCCTTAAAAGTTTATTTTTAAGTAAAAGATACAGTGTCAAATATTGCACAGATTTTACCCAATTATGGAGATACAATTTTTCTAGGATTGAATAAGGAATATGTAGGTATGATTCACAACACAAGAAAGAGAATTTAATGAATATATAAAAGCTGTTTTTAATACCTTTAAATAGATATATTATATATAATATATTTTAGTTTAATAGTGTAGTTCTATTTCTAAAAATAATGTAACATTAGGTGAAAAAGGAACTTGGATAAATTTAAGGGAATACATTTTAAGATATTCAATTTTGTAATATATTCTTTTTAAAAAATTATCTGCTTGAACAGTATTTTTAAAGTACAATTGTAATAGAATATTTATTAGTATAAATTTCTGTTTGCAAGCGGAAGTGTGGAATAGAAATATTAATTCAAAGGAGAAATGGAACAAAGTAAAATGTCTGACTCTTAAGGAAAAATTTTTTATTGTTTTTATATAGATGTGGATATTGAATCACATATATTGATATATAGATATAATAGTGGTTTATATTAATGTATAAAAATTAGTATAAAGTTGCTAATGACTATGTAACAAACTATTGTGCAACATGCTATTATCCATATATACATATATATTAAATGGATTCATTTAAAAATGTTATCAAATATTTATCTTAATTTTGTAGTGATAAAATATTGATATCTAATTAAAAATGCTTGAGGTTCTACATAGTTTTCAAACTTATTTAATTTAATTGATTTATTTGTTTAATTTATTAATGTTTATTAGTTTTTAGAGAGAGAGACAGAGAGCAAGCAGAGGAGGGGTGGAGAGAGAGGGAGACACAGAACTGGAAGCAGTCTCCAGGCTCTGAGCTGTCAAACTGAACCTGACACGAGGCTTGAAGTCAAAGGCCATGGGATCATGACTGAACTGAAGTCGGCCACTTAACCAACTGAGCCACCCAGGTGCCCCGAGTTTTCACACTTATTTTAAATGTTAAACAGCAAAAATTTTAAAAACAACCCAAAGAGAATTATGACTTACACGTTTAAGAATGTGTTCAGGAAAATGTTGAAACTTCCCTTACTATCCAGGCACCCTCCTAATATTGTATTTATCCACACTACTGATAACTTATCTATTCTTCCAAAATGTATCAAAGTTTTTATTTTATTTTATAGTTTTTTTATTTAATTAATCTCTATGCTGAATGTGGGGCTTGAGCTCACAACCCCAAGATCAAGAATCACATGTTCTTAAAAAAAAAGAATCACATGTTCTTCCAACTGAGCCAGGCAGGTGCCCCTCAAAGTTTCATTTTAAAGAAATATTACAAGAAAGGGAACCCTTGAAGAGAAAGATAGTGAATGAGTGCGATAGAGAGGGGTGTATGTGCACATATACATAAATATATGTATGGGGTGCCAGGGTAGCTCAGTCAGTTAAGCATCCGACTCCTGATTTTGGCTCAGGTCATGATATCACGGGTTCCTGAATCCTAGCCCTGCATCCATCAAACTGTGTGCTGGCAGCACAGGGCCTGCTTGGGATTCTCTCTCTCCCTCTCTCTCTGCTCCGCCCCCGCTTTTGTGCTCTCTGTCACATACTCTCTCTCTCAAAATAAATAAATTTAAAAAATATATGTACATGCATTTAAAGTTGTTAAACAGTCAAATTTAGCCATTAGTTTGTATTACAGTAAGTCTCTAGATTCCTGAAGTTCTTTCTGTACTTGTAGTTGATATATACTTATATAACAGATAACAGCCCACACTTGGAGAACTGTCCAGGTCCTCTGTTTTTACCATTTCATTTTGCCACTTCTGCTACTGGTTCCTTTTGCTTTTCCATGGCCAGATCAGTATCTTGAGTGTTTCTGAAGACTGGTCTCAAGCCAATGGAGCTGATTTGCCTTCAAGGGCAGAGAGAGCCAAGGTGGATAGGAGTTTATCCCCAATTCACTATCCATCCAACTTCGACCTTGGATAGATTCAAATATATGAAAAGTTATCTTCCTTTTATTAAATAGGCACAACCCTGAAGTATAATTTACACTCACAGGATCTCATTCAAGATCAGATTGAAGCCACTGTCCCTGTGATTTTACCTAAAATGGTACTCTTTTCTCGGCTTCTTCCCCTTCCTTGTCCTTCTTCCTATAGTCCTCGACTGGCAGCTTCTGGTAATATTTTTTTAGAGCCTTTGTAGTACTTTATTTAATTATTTATTTATTTTCTTAAATAGTTTACTGTCACGTTGGTTTCCATATAACACCCAGTGCTCATCCCAACAAGTGCCCTACTCCATGCCTATCACTCCCCTTTCCATATCCCCCACCCCCATCAGCCCTCAGTTTGTTCTCTGCATTCAAGAGTCTCTCATGGTTTGCCTCCCTCCCTCTCCCCAACTATTTTTCCCCTCTTCTCCCCCATGGTCCTCCATTAAGTTCCTCTAAACCACCTATATGTGCAAACATATGATAACTGTCCTTCTGTGCCTGACTTATTTCACTTAGCATAACACCCTCAAGTTCCATCCATGTTGCTACACATGGCCAGATTTCATTCTTTCCCATTGCCATGTAGTATTCCATCGTATAGATAAACCACATCTTCTTGATCCATTCGTCAATTGATGGACGCTTAGGCTCTTTCCATGTTTTGGCTATTGTTGAGAGTGTTGCTATGAACATTGTGGTCCATGTGCCCCTAGGCATCAGCACTCCTGTATCCCTTGGGTAAATTCCTAGCAGTGCCATTGCTGGGTCATAGGGAGTTCTATTGTTAATTTTTTGAGGAACCTCCACACTGTTTTCCAGAGGGGTTGTACCAGTTTACATTCCCACTAACAGTGTAGCAGGGTGTCCATTTATCTACATCCTCGCCAGCATCTGTAGTCTCCTGATTTGTTCATTTTAGCCACTCTGACTAGCGTGAGGTGGTATCTCAGTGTGGTTTTGATTTGTATTTTCCTGATGATGAATGATGCTGAGTATCGTTTCACGTGCCTGTTGGCCATCTGGATGTCCTCTTTGGAGAAGTGTCTGTTCATGTCTTCTGCCCATTTCTTCACTGGATTGTTTCTTTTTCGGGTGTGGAGTTTGGTGAGTTTGTTAAAGATTTTGGATACTAGCCCTTTATCTGATATGTCATTTGCAACTATCTTTTCCCATTCTGTCAGTGACCTATTAGTTTTATGGAATGTTTCCTTTGCCATGCAGAAGCTTTTTATTGATGAGGTCCCAATAGTTCATTTTTGCTCCTGATTCCCTTGCCTTTGACGATGTGTCAAGTAAGAAAGTGCTGCAGTGGAGGTCAAGGAGGTTGTTTCCTGCTTTCTCCTCTAGGGTGTTGATGGTTTTCTGTCTTGCGTTCAGCCCTTTATCCATTTTGAGTTTATTTTTTATACGGTGTGATAAAATGATCTAGTTTCATTCTTCTGCATGTTGCTGTCCAGTTCTCCCAGCACCATCTGTTGAAGAGGCTGTCTTTTTTCTATTGGATATTCCCTCCTGCTTTGTCAAAGATTAGTTGGCCATACATTTGTGGGTCCAATTCTGAGATCTCTATTCTATTCCATTGGTCTATGTGTCTGTTTTTGTGCCAATACCATACCGTCTTGATGATGACAGCTTTGTAGAAGAGGCTAAAGTCTGGAATGGTGATGCCTCCTGTTTTGGTTTTCTTCTTCAATATTACTTTGTCTATTCGGGGTCTTTTGTGGTTCGATACAAATTTTAGGATAGTTTTTTCTTGCTTTGAGAAGAATGCTGGTGTAATTTTAATTGGAATTGCATTGAATATGTAGATTGCTTTGGGTAGTAATGACATTTTAACAATATTTGTTTTTCCAATCCATGAGCATAGAATGCTTTTCCATTTCTTTCTGTCTTCTTCAATTTCCTTCATACCTTTTCTATAGTTTTCATCATACAGATCTCTTATATCTTTGGTTAGGTTTATTCCCAGGTATTTTATGGTTTTTTTGTGCAATTGTGAATGGGATCAGTTTTTTTTTTTCTCTTTCTGTTGCTTCATTATTGGTGCATAAAAATGGAACCGATTTCTGTACATTGATTTTGTACCCTGCAACTTTGCTGAATTTATGGATCAGTTCTAGTAGGCTACTGATGGAATCTATTGGGTTTTCTATGTAGAGTATCATGTCATTGGCATAAAGTGAGAGTTTGACTTCTTCTTTGCCCATTCTGATGCCTTTTATTTCCTTTTGTTGTCTGATTGCTGATGCTAGGACTTCCAATACTATGGTAAACAACAGTGGTGAGAGTAGACATCCCTGTTGTATTCCTGATTTTAGTGGGAAAGCTCTCAGTTTTTCCCAATTGAGGATGATGTTAGCTGAGGGCTTCTCATAAGTGGCTTTTATGATGTTTAAGTAAGTTCTTTCTATCCCGACTTTCTCGAGGGTCTTTCTTAAGAAGGGATGCTGTATTTTGTCAAATGCTTTTTCTGCATCTATCAACAGGATCATATGGTTTTTATCTTTTCTTTTGTTAATGTGATGTATCACATTGATTGATTTGTGAATATTGGACCAGCCCTGTAACCCGGGAATGAGTCCCACTTGATCATGGTGGATAATTTTTTTTATGTGCTGTTGCATTCAGTTTGCAAGTATCTTGTTGAGGATTTTTGGATCCATATTCATCAAGGATATTGGCCTGTAGTTTTCTCTTTTTTTGCTGGGTATCTGTCTGGCTAGGACAGTGCTAGGAGTAGGCTAGTGAAGCACTTCCCTCAGCCAAATTTTAAGGTCACCAAAACCTCAATAATTAAGGTAAGTAATACTTTAATATTTTAAAAATGAATATTATAATATAACAATCTATGATGTAAGAATTATTCACATTTTAATTAAAGAGAGGATACATATTAGTGATTATTTACTTTTGCTTCAGTCACTAATATGGTTTGACATGACTGGGTACTTTGTGTTCAAAAAGATTAAAAAGAAACAAGCAGAGCAGCACAAAAAAAGAAATAATAAAAAGCAGAAATCAGTTAAGTTTAAAACAGACAAACAGCAGAGGAAAATACAGAAACAAAATAGTTCTTAAAAAAATTGATGAACTTTTAGCCAAACAGGCAAAGAAAGAAGAGAAAGACCTACATTTCCAGTATCAGAGATGAGGGAGGGAACTTCATTACAGAGCCTCCAGACATCAAAATGGTAGACAAAGGCAATACTGGTAACAACTCTATGCAAATAAATTTGACAAAAGACTTAGATGAAATCCCAAAAAAACACAGATGACCAAAACTCACCCAAAATAAAATAGATAATCAGAATAGTCAGCAAGTATTAAAATATATTGAATTGGTAATTTAAAGCTTACATCAAAGAAAACTTGAAACACACAGGCTTTTATTAGAGAATTCTACCAAACATTTAAAGAATGAAAACCAATTCTATAGAACTCTTCCAAAAAACTGAATGGGAGGCAAAACGTATCATTTTTTTATATAAAAGGCTAGCATTAACCTGATACCAGCACCAGCAAAGGCAACACACATACATACACACACACAAAAAAAGAAAAGTGAAAAGAAAAATTGCAGACCACATTTCTCATGAAAATACAACATTAAAATCCTGGCAAAATACTTCAAATCCATTCCATTAAATAGCATGATTGAGTGGGATTAATTCTGAGATGCAAGACTGGTTCAATATTTAAAAACTCATCAATGTAATCTGTGATATTAACAAAATAAAGTCAATTTTATTAGAAATTCATTTTTGTCCTGGTAAACAATACTCATTAAAATTAAAGTAGTAAAAGTTCTGAAATCATTGAGAGATTAGTTTGACTTACAGACTGGACTGATTTAACAATTATAATTTTTATGTTTTGTTTTTTAACAGCTCAAGCTAGTTTATAGAAAATAGGACATAATTTTGAAATTGTCACTGAGTGAATCATAAAATATATTCAATACCTTGTTTTGTTCCTTTTCTTAATTTAATGCTTGTGTACTGTATGGAAAAATTAAGAGTATTACACATAATATAGATATACTTTTTTACAGAATTACAATTATAAGCATTTCTATCTGGAATATATTTGCATGAAATTAAAATAGATAATATTTTTACCCAGTTAATACACAGAGAATAAGTCTGTAGTCTGCATTTCACAAGAAATGCTTCTATTTGACAACTATAATTATGTTTTTGACTTGTTGAGTAAAAAGGTCTAGTGAGGGGTGAGTGTTTGGCTTCTCAGTTGGTAGAACATGCAACTCTTGATCTCAGGCATGTGAGTTCAAGCTCCATGCTAGATGTAAAGCTTACCAAAAAAAAAAGGTTAAAGTGGTCTAGTGAATCTTGGCAAATTGCTTTTCCAATTTTAAATAGAAACCATATTCCATACATTTATCTGGGGTATGTAAATATTTACCAAATTGCTTCTTTTGTGTGTTTAAGATCATTGTTAAATATTCAACATTATTTCTAAATGTCATTATTCTAAATTAACTTTATCATTAATATTTGAGAAAAATGAGAAAAATTGCTCAATGATGAGTGCCATACTATTAAGATTAATTCAAACAGATATATCTCTAAGAGCAAAGAAAATGTGACCAATTAAGACATAAAAACTGAAATCTGAAAAAAATATGTGGTATGATAGTATTTTCTTTTTTAAAAAAATTATTTATCTTGAAAGAGAGAGAGAAGGGAGGAAGAGGAGGAGGAGGAGGGGAATAGAGAAAGAGAGAAGGAAAGACAGAGAGAGAGACAGAGAGGGATTCCCAAGCAGCTTACGCACTCCCGATGTAGGGCTAGACACGGGGCTCAATCACTAACTGTGAGATCATTACCTGAGCCGAAATCAAGAATCAGACACTTAACCGACTGAGCCACCCAGGTGCCCCCGTAGCATATTATTTTCTACATGTTGTTTACTGCCTATTCAGTATCTGCCTACTGAATAGCCCAATATTCTAATATTCACTGAGATCTCCATAATTGCCAACTGTGTGTTAATTTTTTGAAATGTGAAATTGACTCACACATTCTGGAAGATAGAGTGGATGTGTAAGTCAGCCAGTAAACTAGCCTAAAGAAGTCCACCATCTTCTTGACTTGAATATAAGGAAAGTATAGAGCTCTGAGGAATATATATACCTTATGCAGATAAATATACATAAATGATGAGCATTCCCTGAGTATGCCCAAGAACAGATCTATCACGAAACTTAGTTTTAGAATAAGCCAGATCATCTATTCAAACCCCATAATTATGCTAATGAAGAAACTAAAGTCCAAAGAGGGTTGACTTTTTAGTCTCTTAGAAGAATCACAAAGGCCTTTCAAGGAGCAGATGATTCACCTAAACTCTTTCATGTATCTTCACATTAAACCATAGATTCCTTTTTAATGTTTGCTTGATTATGCTGGGGATTCTCTATAAAACTAGCTTTGGAGTCATCTTAGAAAAATAAGTTTTGGCTTTAAAAGCAGGATATGGGATAATTCCAAAATAAATAAGTTAACTTGGAAACCATACTAATGAACCCTGTGTGAGACAAGAAAAGGTGAAACGTCAGTCATATAGATTTCAAGGAGAGACTGGAGAAGGGCTATAAGAATGGCCTGAATACTAGATATACAGGGTACAAAAAGGAGTTGAGAGATTCTCTGAAAGCAAAGCGGAAGACAGACATGTTTACAAGTGGTTTAGTTGATTCACACAAGGGCATATGAGAACTGTTATTATTACCATCTAGAATCTCTTTGATCAATGTGATTTTGGAGAAAGAACACATATTAGCAAGTAATAAGAAGTCTTGTCATGATGCATGATTTTACATCAATCAAAGGCTGAATAGGAGAAAAGCCTTATGAATCTTATACATTTATAACCAAAATGACTTTGAATGCTGACTTAATATAAGTGACGGTTAATTGGAACAAAAAATATTATTACCAATATGCTAAGTGTCGCAAGAAATACATGTGGAGGAGTGAAACACAAGAATTTTGTCATGGAGTCTGGGAAGAGAAGAGTAAGATATTTCATCATGCACACAGATGGAGAAATGAGCATGAACAGTACTAGATGGACCCTGGTCTGAAGTATTTATGTATTTTTAAGTGGGTCACTATTTCTAGAGGGATTTTCTTTTTAAAGCTGAGAAAAAAATATGATAAAATCCAGACTTTCATTTTTCCAAACACCGGCTTATAGAGACATCCTTGGAGGTGCTAGTCTACCTACTTATGCAAGGACTGTGCTGACCCCTTCTGGAGAAAAGAAAATTCCACTAAGAAACTTAAGTCCTCCCTCTTCAGATACACAATGTTATCATACTATTCAGTAGAATATATATGTGTATATATATATATGATATGTTAATATTGGAAGTATTAAATTGTAAAAATAAAACAAATCAGGAATCAAGTTAAAAGTCTAGACCCCATGGCCTGTTAACTGGCCATTAGAGTATAAGGTCCATAGTGTATTCCCATTACCAAGAATTGTATGTGCAATGAAGTGGGAACTCCAATCACATTTCAAAAATTTACATACCATTTTAGAATTTTTTTGTGGTTTCACATTGTGACATAATTCTAACTCCTTTGTATGGCATTAAAGTTTCCTATTAATTTGATCTTATCCTGTCTTTCAAGCCGTAACATTTGATTATGCACATCATCCAGGCTTTGCTTCAGTCTAGCTTCTGGTATGTTTCCAACCACATGATTTTTGTTCTTACATCTTCTCACAAGTAGTTCTTGTTCCCTAGAATGCATTCTTTCTCTTCTCTATGTCCACTAGTCAAAATCCTTCTCATCTTATAAAATCAAAACCACAGACTAATTATTCTGTCAAATCTTTACCAGTGTTCCATATCAAAAGTTGTCTGTTTCTTCATGCTAGTTTGATTCTTTTACATTATAGCAATTTACATTACCACACTTATATTTAATTTATGTGCCCCAAAGTTTCTTCTTGTTCACCTTTGACAGATTTTTCTTCTTATTTATCTTTGTATCTATATCTTCCACAAAATGCCTAATCCAAAATATGTCATTCAATAGAATAAATGTTGAGTATATTATTTCACAAAATCATAATAGTACTATTTCATATTCAGAGTGGGTTCTCTGACTTGGGATTATTTAGCAATGCAGATGGATTACAATATCAGATTGAATAAAGTCTAAAACACAGGGGGAACCATTAACAATTTTTCACTAATTACAATCCAGGTAGCTAATGATAGTCATTAATCATAAAATCAGTCTATAAGAATGTTAAATCTGAAGTATATGCTCTGGGGTGTGTGTGTGTGTGTGTGTGTGTGTGTGTGTGTGTGTGGGTGTGTGTGTGTGTGGGTGTGTGTGTGTTAGACTGAATAATGACTCCTCAAATGTTCATGCCCTAATCTTTGGAACCTGTAAATATAATACCTTACATGGTAAAAAAATAAAAATAGAAAAGATTTGTAAGTATGATTAAGTAAAGATTTTTAAGAAGGGGAGAGATTGTCCTGGATTATCCAAGTAAGTCCCATGTAATTATAAGGACTCTTGTATAAGAGGCAAGAAGATCAATTGCAAGAAGGAGATATGGTGATGGAAGCTGAAGTTGGAAGCATTAAAATATAGAAAAGTGTGTGTGTGTGGGGGGGTGCCTGGATGGCTCAGTCAGGTGAGTATCCAACTCTTGATTTCAGTGTATGTCTTGATCTCATAGTTTGTGGGTTCAAGCCCCATGCGCTGACAGCATGGAGCCTGCTTGGGATTCTCTCTCCCAATCTCTCTGCCCCTCCCCCTGCTTGTGCACTCTCTCTCTCATCATAAATTAAAAAAAAAAAAAACTTAAAAAAAAAGTAGAGAAAAAGGTCATTATCCGAGGCATACAGGCTAGCCTCTGAAAACTGGAGAAAGCAAAGAAATTAATTCTCTCCTGGAGCATTAAGAAGTAGCATAGCTCTTTAACGACACTGATTTTAACTAAATAAGACCTGTCTTAAGACCTTCAGGGGTGCCGGGGTGGCTCAGTCGGTTAAGTATCCAGCTTCAGCTCTGGCCATGATCTCGTGGTTTATGGGTTCAAGCCCCACATCAGGCTCTGTTCTGACAGCTAGCTCAGAGGCTGGAGCCTGTTTTAGATTCTGTATCTCACTCTCTCTCTGACCCTCCCCTACTCACGCTGTCTCTCTCTCTCTCTCTCTCTCAGAAATAAATAAAACATTAAAAAAATTTTAAATATAGAAAAGACTTTCAACATCCAGAACTATAAGATAATAAATTCATGTTGTTACAAGGCACAAAATTTGTGTTGCTAGGCAATTGGATACCATTATAGGGTGTTTCTCAAGTGTTTTATGCATATCAAGCCTATTATTATAACTACAGTTGGATAAACATGTAGATTGTGACACATATCTTAGGTTTTTCAGATTGAATATTACCATTGAACTATTATATAAATGTTAGGTCAATTAAAATTGATATGGAGTATTTGGCCCCTGGAATTGTGATATTGACTTTTTGGATAAAATGTTGACTTAAGAAAGCTTGTAGAACAATTAAGTTATGTCTCTGTATTTACCCATGGTAAATAACTGCTCTTCACTTATTTTATACATTAATAGGCAAATTATTAGAAATTTGAATTAACTTGACTTTAAAGTATTTATTTATGCATTTTCAGTCAGGTTACAACTTTTCCTACAGATCTCAGATATCTAATAACCAGTTGGAATACTCAGCTACTGTTGCACAAAGAAATAACTCAAATGATATTTTTGCAGTCTTGCAGTTTTCCTTGAGTACAGGATATGTCTAATGGGTCACCGTACTTTATAGTTCTCTCTATATTTTCATTACTTATACTTCAGTGTGTGTGTGTGTGTGTGTGTGTGCATGCATGTGTGTGATGTTTCATGTGGTACCAGAAATTTGTAAAGATGTTACTTCCTCTAAGTCTGTACTTTAAAGTTTGAAATGCATTTTATGCTTTTATTGCAATATAAGCAAAAGTTTTAACAAATAAAATATCTTTAAATATATAATTTGAGTCAGGCAAAAATGCCATTGTATGTAAAGACTTTGGATTTAAAAATATTTTGGGGGACTCCTCTTTAAATATTTTAGAAACATAATCTGGAACTCTGTGTCATATGTGATATACCACTGACAATAATGTCCATATTTAATATGAATAAATTATCTCCTCTTCACATCAGAGTTAGAGAATGAACCACTTTTAGCTACTGTCAAGGTTCCTTTCTGGTAGTAGGCTGCCCTCTTCTTTCAAAGAGATGAAGTGACCTCTCTAGGAAGGAGTGAGGGCTACTATACAGAAAATCTTGAGAAGAATGAAGGAAGGGAGCCCAATAGAGAGTAAGACAGGATCCTTTCTTAGAAGATGATCCAAGGATGACAGTGTAGAGAAACATTTACACAAATAATGCTCAACTCTGCCCTTGTTTAAGTTCTTGATTTGTTTCAAATAAATTTAACAAACTAGTTATATTTGCTACTTCAGAAATCATGTTTACATATCTAACTTTTTCACTAATAATTTTCTATCATTCTAATTTAACTACTCAAAAATCCTCATAAGAAATATTTTTTTTCACTTCACTGAAACTTGTGGTCATTCATTTCACCACCTTTTTGCTACTCAGTGTATCTATTTTCATATTAGGTTCCATAATTTCTATTCTTTGTCCATTTCACTCGTTACTTGCCTGAAAAAAAAATCCTCTGTGTGTGTGTGTGTGTGTCTGTGTGTGTGTGTATCTCACCTTTGCTATTTCTGCACATATAGAGCTGAGCACTGATTAAGAAAATTACACAACCAGGCAGACTAACATTTTTTGTGTAATTTTAATCCTGAAACTCAGTGAGGTCCTACAGTTCTGTCATGTTTCTTGCACATGACATTGGGAAAATTAAAATAATCATATGGGAAATCCCTCTATTTCTATGGCTAATTCCAAAATTAAACCTATATCGGCACCCACCTACTTCTTCTTTCTTCATGTGTCCGTGGACAAGGTATGACTCCTCTTCCCTAAGTCCAATAGGTCTACATTTATTAATAGCTTTTTTCCCTTGTATTTTCAGGGGTTTTGTTCCTTTGCAATTATTTCTTCTCTATATTGCATTATCAGTTCTCCCTATCTTCTACTTCATCATTCATTTAAAGAAATTCCCTAGTTCACCTATTTTAAATGAGCAAAATTGGATCCTGTGTAGGAAAACAAATAAAACTAAATCAATAATCAAAACCTTCTTATTGGCTCTCACTGTAGTTTGACTACAATACTGATACTTTATCTTGACCTACAGGCACTAAAGATTCTAGGACCCTGCTTATATCTCTATTTTCCACTGATGTTGGTCTGTTCCTTACTCACTACATATTTGCCACAAAGCTTTTATGTTCTTCAAACACTAAAACACTTCTATTAATGAACGTTTCTGAGAGTTCCACTTGCTACAGGCATCAGGGTCATTCTAGAGTAAGCTGGACAGCCAAGCATTACTACTTTAGAGTCTTTCCTCTTCTCCTTCTTTATTACTTCCCAAGGCAGGGTTCCTCTGGGTAGAAGTTTCTAGCAGTATCTCTCTTTCTCCAAATTTTGTCCTCGGGTCATAGTTTGGCAGGATTCCACACATGATGCCTCACTAACTCAGGTCTGGTGAAAAAAAAAAAAAAAACACAACAGGAAAATCAGCTTATTTATCAATGTCATAATCCATGAGGCACTGGGTCTTCAGTGATATCAATCAGACATTTGGTTATGGAAGCCAGGATTATATACAATCTAATTTCCAATCTAACTAGTCATAAATAGAATATGGAATTTGGAGAGGGCAGCTGGGACAGTCCTGTGGTAAAAGAGGTGCAGAAAGAAAGGGGTATAAACCAAGTTAAGTAAAGTAAGAGAAGTCCTGAACTTCCAGGGCATAGAGAGATAGCCAGAGAATGCAGAAGTAGTAGCTTCAAGAGGTCAATCTACAACATCTCTTCCACTCAATCTGCTCTCTGCTGTGTTGTGAGCATAACGAATACCAAGAAGGATGAGCTTATCACTCCCAGATTCAGATGGATTTTAACATCAGTGCAACCAAAAGACAAAGTAGGTTGTGGATGAGAAAAAGACATTTCGTGGGTTTCTAATTCTTTTTAATGTTTACTTTTTTGAGAGAGAAAGTGAAGGAGAGAGAGAGAGACAGAGAGAGAGAGAGAGAGAGAGACTCAAAATCTGAAGCAGCCTACAGGCTCTGAGCTTTTAGCACAGAGCCCAACGTGGGGCTGGAAGTCACAAACCATGAAATCATGACCTGAGCCTAAGTTGGATGCTCAACTGACTGAGCCACGCAGGTTCCCCTTTAAGTGGGTTTCTAAATAGGACATCAGACAGCTCTCCAAAGTGACCTCTTTCTCTTTTGGAACCAGTTCTCTATATGAGTGCACAATTTAGGAAGTATCAAGCAATCAAAGGCAAATTACCAAGTCCATGAAAAAGAGTGCTAGAGAAGTAATGTTTATTAGGAAAAACTTACTGAGAAAAAGTAACGTTAATTATGCACATTACATTTTAGGAGAGCACATTGAAAACTAACAGGACTGGACATCAGATTTTGGTAAAGGATATCAGATCCTTGATGATGGGCTACATGATTAGGTGAAGCACCAGCCACTTGCTTGTGGGGATCAGTGACTGGACTCCAACAGCAGTGAGGCATGGCAAACACTTGGTGCCAGCCCTGCTGTACGTCAGCTTTAATGAATGGAGGAACACCAGTCTATCCCCTCATGTGATCATGAGGCTGGTGCAAAAGATTTAACTATAACCAGTTTCTGTGGAGCTTTTCAGGAGGCCAGTATATTTTAGGGGGAGTCCAACCCTCAGGGAAATAATTCCTGGACAAGTTAACATTTACCTTTCCAGAGATTATCTCATCCTATACATATAAAACCTAAAGGTCTAGCATGAAGATAACCAGATATTTGTGGATCGAAATACTGCAAATGAGTAAAAATATATTGTGAAAACATGGAGCTCCTAAGAAATGGAAGAGAGGTGAGGCAGTGAGTTAGCTGCAGAGTGACTGACAAGGTAACACCATGTTAATGGAAACAGTCTAGTGAAAGCTCTAACACTGAAAGGCAGAGTTAATAGTATCAATCTGTTATGTGAAGTAGCCAATGAAAATGGAAATCATAGCAGCAATATCTGAGCATATTTTTGAGCTGTTAAAATACACACAACAGAGTAATTGCAGATCTGGAATACCTACAGGTCAATTATAAAGGGAATTCATTTATGAGGAGGAGTTATAGTCAAAGCTCAAGGAAATAATCAGTACTTTAAACTTGAAAGGTTAAGTATGTATACACCAAAATAAAAACATCCAGTTAGCCTTGTGGACTTCTCAGACAGACTTTTTTACCAATAAGTTGAGGTAGCTTCATGGTTTCAAATAACTAGGATATGGAGGGCATAACATCATGCTGCCCTAGACATGATTCTAACATTGAAGTACGAACTCTCAATTAACACATGCTTAATAGGGGCTCCAGAGTTGCTCCGTTGGTTAATCATCCAACTCTTAATTTCGGCACAGGTCATGATCTCAAAGTTAGTGAGATTGAGACCCACAATAGGCTGTGCCGACAGTGCAGAGCCTACTTGGGATTCTCTCTGATCCTTGCTCTCTACCCCTCCTCCACTCTCTCTCTGTCTCTCAAAATAAATAAACATTTAAAAAATTTAAATAATGCTTAACAAATGAAGGATGATTATCATCATCATCATCATCATCATCATCATCATCACCCAACACAAGATCTGGAGATAGTGTAGCTGCAGTTAATTTAGTGATTCAATGAGTTCCAGAAAATTGCCAGTTTTTTCATCTTTCTGCTATTCTCAGTATGTTAGTTTTAAGCTTAAGCTTATAGTTTCCTGTTACGTAAATGCCTATAAAGTTTCCAGACACCTTAGTGTCACACATTTAAATGCCCAACAGCCAGAAGGGGAAAAGAAAATACATTCTTTCATTGTGAACCTTTCTAAAACAAAGAAAATGCTTCAGGATCAACCAGTACATTTCCTCAATTTTTATCAGTCAGAATTAAGTCACATACTTCTGAAAGCCAGCACAAACAAGAATGAAATGATGAAAATTTAAATTTTGCTATGCAGGTGTCTTTCTGGGCTGCCAAATACTTTAATACACTGGAGATACTTTTTACAAAGAAGAAAGACAGGGGCACCTGGGTGATTCAGTCAGTTAAGCCTCCGACTCTTGATTTTGGCTTAGGTCCCCTCCCCCCCATTCCCTCTCTCTCTCCAAATAAATAAATAAACTTTAAAAAAATAGAAGAAGGGCAGAAGAGTGAGACAAAGGGGAGGTAGAAGGGGCCAATTAAGGGATCTCACGTTTCCACAGACTATTTCCATGGTAAATCGATAGTACTTTCTGCATTTTTAAAAACACTTGTTTGGTTTTATTTTGTTTTAGTATTTTGACTTTATAATCCGATTATTAATTTTTGTTCCTTTCCTAAAAAGTAATCATCTTTGCAGTGAGGCTGTATTATCTACTTTGAAATGACCACAATATCTAACATAAATGTGCAGAGGGAAATTCCTCAAGACGCTTGTACTCTGTATTTCTTTTAATGTGATATACATGTGTGCTTCATTTTGTAATAGAGTTCTTCAAAGTTGTCAGCAAATTAATCTTGTCAATCAAATCTTTATTTCTCTCATATGTTTTATTTTAATTAATAAAGGTTGTTCCACATTAAGTTCAATTGATAGTGTCCAATATTTTAAATGTAATCCCAATTCAAGTATCTCTGAAGTAATTAATGATTTGAAAATACTTGGCTATGTAAAGAAAATTCAGAAATTAATGGAATTTTGAATTTTTTATAAACTAAAAATCATTTTGTATTATGAATTGTATTGAAAGCAGAGCTTTATTTAAGTGTCAAATTTGCTTTTATTTAAGTTGACACACATACTAAAATACAGAATTATGTTTCCAAATACTCATATAATTTTATTTTAATGTCAGGACTTATAAAGGGAGACTTCAAAGCAGGGAGATCAGTTACTATAATGTTTAAAATCCACAATGAAGACAGGAAAATACAAAAAAAAAAAAAACAACTTTTTTGTCTTTCTTTTCCTTGAATGTTGCTATACTCACACCATGTCAATATTCTATTAGGAGACTCAAATTATTTCAGAATTGAAATAGAGTTTAGCAATCCTTTAGTCAAACCCAGTATATCAATGCATTAGTATCACATAAATAATATCATATAGACATTATTATCACACATAATAGTATCACATCGATGCTGTTTAAGAGGAAAATATCAAAGTTAACATAGTAAAAAATGTATAATCATATTACAAAGTGTACTGCTTTTATCTTTTCTGTTATAATCGTTTTTGATTTATTTTTCAAATATTGAAGTGTAGTTGACACACAATGTTACATTAGCTTCAGGTGTTCAGCACTGTGATTGGACCACACTGTTACACTATGCTCTCTGCACCTGTAGCTACTATTTGTCACCACACAGTGCTATTAGAAAAGCACTGACTGGACTTCCCATGCTATACCTTCCATCCCCATCACATATTCATTCCATAACAGGAAGCCTGTACCTCCCACTCACCTTCATCCATTTTGCTCATCCTCCACCCCCACCCCCTGGCAACCACGAGTTTGTTCTATGAATTATGGGTCTGTTTCTGATTTTTTTGTTTGTTTTTCAGATTCCACATGAAATCATATGGTATTTGTCTTTCTCTGATGTATTCCACTTAGAATTATACTCTATAGGTCCATCCCTGTTGTCACAAATGGCAAGATCTCGTTCTTTTTATGGCTGAGTAATATACCTCTATATATGTATATATACCACATCTTTGTCTATATATCTATTCTTTCCATCTGCAAATCTTATTTATGTGGCATTTTTTTTACCATTTTAAAAATTCAAATATCATTAATTAAGGACTATATTAGTTTCAGGTGTACAATATAATGATTCAACAATCCCATGCATTACATAGTACTCACCCCAATAAATGTACCCTTAATCCCTTTTATCTATTTCATCCATCTTCCTACCCACCTCCCTCTTTGTTCTCAATACTTGAGTCTGATTTCATTTCCTTTTGTTTTGTTTTTCTCTTTTTTCTTTAGTTCTTAAATTCCACATATGAGTAAAATCATATTGTATTTGTCTTTCTCTGATTGACTTATTTTACTTAGTATTATGTCCACAGATCCATCCACATTGTTGAAAATATCAAGATTTCATTCTTTTTTATGGCTGAGTAGTGTGTGTGTGTGTGTGTGTGTGTGTGTGTGTGTGTGTGTACATGACATCTTTAACCATTTATCTCCTGACAGACAGTTAGGATGCTTCCATAATTTGGCTATTGCAAATAATTCTGCAGTATACATAGAAGTCTATATATCTTTTTGAATTAGTGTTTTTGTTTTCCTTGGGTAAATAGGAGTAGAATTAATGGATCAAATTATATTTCTATTTTTAATATTTTGAGGAATCTCCATACTGTTTCTAATACTGTCTGTGCCAATTTACATTCTTACCAATAGTGCATGGATGTTTCCTTTTTTCCACATCCTCACCAATACTTGTTATTTTTTGTCTTTTTTGATATTAGTCATTTTGACAAGTGTGAGGTGATATCTCATTGTGGTATTGATTTTTATTTCTCTGATAATTAGTGATGTTGAGCATCTTTTCATGTGTCTATTGTCCATCAGTATGTTGTCTTTAGAAAAATGTCTATTCAGGTCATTTGCCCATTTTTAAGTCAGCTTATTTATTTTTTGGTGTTGAGTTCTTTATAGATTTGGATATTAACCTTTCGTCAGGTATATAAATTACAAATATCTTCTCTGATTCACTAAGGTGTTTGTCATTTTGTTAATGGATTCTTTCATTCTACAAAAAACATTTTTTTTCTGATGTAGTTCCAATAGTTTATTTTTGCTTTTGTTTCCTTTGCCTCACGAGACATATAGAAAAAAGTTGCAAAGGCTGAGGTGAAATAGTTTACTGCCTATGTTTTCTTCTAGGATTTTTATGGTTTTAGGTGTCACATTCACATCTTTAATCCATTTTGAGGGGTTTTTTTTTTTTTTTTTTTGGTATATTATGTAAGAAAGTGATCCACTTTCATTCTTTGGAATGTAGCTGTCCAATTTTTCCTGTACCATTTATTAAAGAGACTATCTTTTTCTTATTGTATATTCTTGTCCTCTTTGTTGTAAATTGATTGACTATATAAGCATGGGCTGATTTCTGGTCTCTTTATCCTACTCTGTTGATCTGTGTGTCTGTTTTTGTGCCATTATCATACAATTTTGATCATTATAGCTTTGTAATATATGTTGAAATCTAGGATTGTGAAGCCTCCACATTTTTATCTTCTGTCTCAAGATTGCTTTTTGCTCTCCAGGGTCTTGTGTGGTACCATACAAATTTTGAGATTATTTTTCTAGTTCTGTGAGAAGTATTATTGGTGTCTTGATAGTGTCACTATTTGCAGGTGATATGATAGTATACAGAGAAAGCCCTACAGACTTCACCAAAAAACTATTAGAAGTAATAAATTAAATCTGTAAAGTTGTAGGATACAAAATTAACACACAGAAATTTGTTGTGTTTCTATACAGAAATTATAAAGTAGCAGGAAGAGAAATTAAGAAAATAATTTCATTTTTAATTATACCAAAAATAATAAAATACCTATGAATAAACCAAGAAAGTGAAAAACATGTGCACTGAAAACTATAAAACATTGATTAAAGAAATTGAAGATGGCAAATAGAAATATATACCATACTCGTAGATACGAAAAATTAATGTTAAAATATTTATATTACCCAATACAATTTACAGATTAAATGCTATCCTAACAAGATATACTGACCTTAAGTAAAAATAGTTTTTTTTCTCATAAATTATAATATTTAAAATGTAGTATTACATACTTGCAAGTTATATTTTCTCAACAGCAGCATATTATCCTTTATGGGTCTTAAATACTAATAACGTTTCTTAAAAACTATCCCCAGGATAGAAATAAGTTATTTGTGCTTATGACTCAGGATGAAAAAGTAAAAAAAAAAAAAAAAAGAAGGAATGTAAATATTATGAAAACCATGTGTAAAAGTTTTAGAAGAAAGAATGAATCGTTCTGAAAACCTTGGAACTGAGTTATCATGTTGAGACAGTGTTGGCTTTACTCACTAAAATCCCTTACTGTCTTTTTCCTGTTTGTAAAAATAATTTTTAAAAATCACCTAAAAATGGCTGGTAGTGGCCACTCAAGCTGTTCTATTTTAGGAGATTATTTAAAAAGTTACCAAGAGAAAAAAAAATTATTTTTAATTTGTAGTCAATAGTTAAATAAAATATATACCACTTCCAAATCATATTTTATTACCCAGAGCTAACAAAATTTCTGTCCAAACAGATGTATCATTTTAAAATCCAGCCAAATGAGCATGTTACATTCCATCCATCTATGGGGCTGAGGATTGGTGGGGGTGGAATTGGAAAGGTTTGCCGGTGGGAGAGCATGTAAGGACATGTTACACTTGAAAAAACAAATTTCCTACAGTGCCAAACTTCACCTTCCATGGAGAAAAGTCATACTGGCATTTTCAAAAAGTGTAGGAAGAAAACAAACAGGAGTCACCTTTTTTCCTAGAGATAACCTTCATTCACATTAGAGTCACCAAGGGAGCCTAAAAGTGCCAATATCCATGACTTATCCTCGATATTCTGATCACGTTTTCTGTGATGGGGTCTGGCCATGCATAATTTTAAAAAGCTGTGCCAATATTTATAATATGCATTCAGGATTGTATAAAATAATCCATCTTATCCCCAATATGATAGTTAATTTTATCTATCAACTTGACTGAGGTAAAGGACACCCAGATAGCTGATAAAACATTATGTCTGTGAGGGTGTTTTTGGAAGAGAGTCACATTTGAATCCACAGACTGAGTGAAGAAGAATGTCCTCACTAGCAAAAGTAGGTTCCATCCAATTCATTCAAAGCCTGAATAGAAGAAAAATGTGGAAGAAGGGCAGATTTGCTCTCTGTGCTTGAAATAGGACATCCACTATCTTCTGCTCTCTGACATTGGCTCTCCCGGTTCTCAGGCTTCCATACTCAAACCAGGGTTTACACCATATTCACCTTAATTCTTAGGTCTTCAAACTGGAACTGAATTATACCACTGGCTTCTTTTATTCTCC
Organism: Hyaena hyaena; assembly: GCF_003009895.1. Classification (NCBI taxonomy): domain Eukaryota; kingdom Metazoa; phylum Chordata; class Mammalia; order Carnivora; family Hyaenidae; genus Hyaena; species Hyaena hyaena. The sequence continues at coordinate 933,744 of NW_024080916.1, read as the reverse complement.
AACTTGCAGATATATGTATGATAATTTAACATTTAATGTATTGCTTCTGTTTCTCTAGAGAACCCAGATTATTATGCTCTCCCCAAAAAAAGAACTACTTTAGAGTTTCTTTGGTATATATATAATTGGTATATTATATATTATATGTATGTATATTATTATGTATTATATATATATAAAATATATTTGACGTATTGCATTTACTCCTACCATCTCCGTATTTTCCAAACATTCTTCAATGGCCTATAATAACTCAAATGAACAAAGTCAACTCCTATCACACATATTCTTCATTTGGTTTGCAGAATATAGAACATAATTCAAAAGACACTAAAGTCCTGGAGCAATTACAGATTGCCCTTCTTCAAATCCTAGCTCCAGGATTATGTATATTTCTAATCTTCCCTAGGGTATTGTACCCCAAGAAGGGGTGCAGCTGAAACCTGGGCATTTTACCTCCATGCCTTATCTCTGTCTTTCACTCCAATTCCACAAATTCTTGAAGCCAGAAAGGATTTCCAACTTTCTCTCATACCATGTTCTGAGTTCTCTCTAATGTATGGGTTAAATATAAATCTATTATTATTGGATGTTGATATTAAGAGGAGCTTAAGAAATTGATTTCAAAAATTTCTTTTGCAACAATCTTTCAAAATATTCCCTCACCATAAACTCACACATGTTTCTAGATCTCAGACATCAAATACCGACTCTGATTCTTTGTGCTTTGTCAATACTAAAGCTCCCTGAGGTACGTGAATGAGAAAAATCATGAATTGTTGTTTTTTGACTATTTAAAAAAGCCAGCTTTGGCGATTGACATGCTTATTGCTAAACATAGCTCTTAGTGAAAAGCAGTAATAATTTCATTAAAGCTTTAAAATTTCCAGGAGTGGATTAATCTCAAGGATTCAACTGCTAAAATTTTGTCATTGTAAGAGCCTTAATGTTTAATAAAAAGCCATTATCGGAACTTATTTCATCCTATATGTCCAAGACACAGGAGCGCAAAAAGAAAAAAAAAAAAAAAAGAGGGGAAGAGAAGGCTTATTTTTAACCTGAGAGAGAGAAAAAAAAAAAGAATCAAAGTTCTATTTCTAGAACAGCTACTAATCATCTAGGCAATTTCCTAAGATCACTTTCTGTATGAAAATGATAATAATACCTCATAATTGAGACTTTTTTAGAGTGAAATGGGATACTGCATTCAATGTACTTGTCATAGTGGTTAGTACATTGTGAGTGTTCACTAACGGGTAGCAATAAGAATGATAACTATTATAATAATTATTAATATTAATACACTCATTATTTTTAGGAGGGAAACATAATCACTTACATGAAAGCAAAATGGGCTCTAATTTACATTTCTCACCTAATTTAGCATTTCACACCTAATTTAGTGTACTAATGTTTCACTAAATCATTAGTTGCTCTTATTTTTCGAATATAGTAACTTTCATGTTTTTCTCTGTTAACTGTCCAAGCACTTTAAGAAACTTTTAGGTATTCTTGATATTTAAATGTGTTATAAATCTGGGAAATTGTTTACATTAGACATTAATTATTCTTAGATCATCATAGTTTTTGACAATCCAGTGGAATCAATGGACATTATCCCCAAGACTGTACAAATGTATATGAAAGTGTTAAAAAAGATTTGCAGAATTTGTGAAATTTCTGTGTGTATACTAGCAGTCTACAGTCCAGAAACTAAGAAATCCTACTTCATAAGTAGAGATATTTCACAAAAATTTTAAAATAACATCATGTTTCAATTCTATTATATAATTTATGCAACTAAGTGATGACCTTAACTGAGAAAAAGTCTGAAAGTCAGCCTAAGAAAAAGTCAAAAGTTGCAAAACTGTATCAGAGGCATGTGTGAGAGTGTGTGTGTGAATGTGTGTGTGTGAGAGAGACAGGGATAGAGATACAGATAGGGAGAGAGATGGGGATATTTCATATAAAGTTGTTTTACTTTAAAGTGATATATGATTTTTAAATTGTTGCATTTATTACAGTGATCTTTAGTCTTGTTTGTTTGTTTGTTTGTTTGTTTAGTGAGAAAGCATGAGCATGGAAGGAACAGAGAGAAGGAGAGAGCAAATCCCAAGCAGGATCCACACCCTTCAGGGAGCCCAAGGTGGCTGGATCCCCTGACTGACCATGAAGTCATGATCTGAGCTGAAATCAAGAGTGGGATGGTCAGTTGGCTGGACCACCCAACTCCCCTTAGTCTACTTTATTTTACTTTTTAAAAATTTTTTAAATAAATGTTTTATTTATTTCTGAGAGAGAGAGAGAGACAGAGTGAGCAGGGGAGGGTCAGAGAGAGAGGGAGACACAGAATCTGAAACAGGCTCCAGGCTCTGAGCTAGCTGTCAGCACAGAGCCCGATGTGGAGCTCGAACCCACAAACCATGAGATCATAACCTGAGCTGAAGTCAGATGCTTAACCAACTGAGCCACCCAGGCACCCCTAGTCTACTTTAAAGAATAGTTATGCACTAATCATAAAATTGTTAAAAATGGTAGAAAATGAGTTGACTATCCAAACTGAACATTGTACTCTAAAACTACAGAGGGGTACACATTCAGGGATATACAAATACATCCAACGAGGAAAAGATCTATTTATACAGACAGTTCTACTAACTTGGGGATTTTAAAAATGGGCCATAATAAAGCACTAGGAAAAATGGAGCCAATAGGAAAAAATAAGTTGGATTCCTACTAAACATCATGTGCTGAAATAAATAAGAGATGAACTAAGTACTATCAGTGTTAAGATTAAAGCAGAACTAAACATAGGCAGATATCTAATCTTTGATCGGGGGTTATTTTCAGAACAAAATCTTAAAGATATATACTAATAGTCACAAATCAGTGGCAGTCAAGGCAGTATTAGTCTACAGATCAATTTTGTTTACCATTCCAAGATTTTTTTTTAGGTATAAATATTTAAAATTATAACATCTTGAATACAAATATAGTTAACTAGTTTTCTTGTAAAAACAACCAGACTATCTGGCAAAACTGGACTAATATTTCCATAGGGCACCCATAAAGCAGGGCTGGGTTCAGGGGTCCCTTCTAGAGAGAGACAGATGCTATCCTGTCTGTACATTTTATCACTCACCTGCTCTGCTTAACTCCTTTTCCTTCCAGCCTGAACTCTGTATGCTTTTAAAACTGAGGTCTTAGGAGAGATCATAGCTAAATAAAATATTATAAGTCAAACTAAATTGAAAGCAACAAAACAAAGAAAAACTGTGAAGATGTATGATAGCTTAACATTTTTATTGTTAAAGACAAATCTCAAATGAATTAGAAAATAAGTATTTCATTACAAAAGTAATCCAAGGCAGAGTTCTGCACTAGTGTAATTTTAATTATGTTAACTTTAATTTAAGTTACATATTCAAAAGAAAAATGACATAGTTTTTGAAAATGTAATTTTGCAGTGTAGCAGATGTTATGGGCTGATGAGTTATAAAAGCATTATGATTAGCTTTCTATGCCATGTTAAAAAAAGGAGAATTTTTTTTTTTACAAGTATGTTTGCAAGATTGTATATGTTAGCAAAGAAATTGGGCATCTGACCTAACACTGACACTTCCCATATTTCTACTAAATTAAGAAAACTTTTACATTAGTGTACACTCTATAAATTAAGAATAGTTCCTTATGAATTAAAGTCATTCCATAGTTTTTACTGTATATGTGTCTTGAAGTGCCCCATTTCCTATACTTCTTGAACCTAGGTCCTGAGTGCTCCCTTTCTTTATGTGAACTTTCCTATGTCCTTCCAATAAATGACTTCACTTTTGTTACTCAAAAAAAAAATTCCTATTGTGAGTTATATCTTGCTTTATATTAAATAATTTCATAAACAGTCTGATAGAAAAGAAACTATGATATGCTTTCCATTTTTTTGGCTTAAACATGCATTTTTGTCTTAAACCATTTCACAGTGAATTTTATTTGGAAGGATGCTTTTGATCAGATTCTGTCTTGTGTAGCTAATGGTTCCTTCCATACCTTTTTTCTCACAGATATGTAAATTATTTTTAAGTGCTTCTTGGGAAGAGCCATAAAAACAAGGAAAAATACAAAAATTAATTTGATTCTTTCAGACTTATAATGCAGGAAAGCCAGTAATTTATAATTATAAGGAATTAAGTATAAATCAATATGTACTATATTTATTTGCACTATAATTTCTTAATCTAAATAAAAAGTTAAAACGTAAATTCAAACATAATTTTCTTTTGTGTTCCTTTTCCAGGACTTGGGTATAAACAGCAGTAATTGTTTTCCTTAATTGTTAATCAATAGTTTTCTAAATTTCAATAAAGACTCAGAAATATATTAACATTGAAGTTCAAGAAAGTAATTTCAAGAAAATAATGTTTTAAAAGCTTATATATGTATATAATATTTTCATATATATATAATATATATAAAATTTTGCTTTCAGGTTTGGACATGTATTAGCATGACAGCAAAGCTGAAATGTATGCATACTATACTGATACACACAAACATATTTAACTGAAATCTAAGACTATGCCTTTTCTGTAATATTTATTCTGACCCAAAGCAATTAGCCATAGTTCAATTATTCTGTTAACTGAATAAATAGAATCAAAATCTCTCTGGCTTTATTCAAATAAAAATTTGAAATGAACTTAGAATAAGCTTTTTAAAAAAGGAATGTTGTGAAAGCTATTTATAATTTTTACATTTTTCCCCTGACAAACGATTTTGTGGTAATACTATAGATCTCTATTTTAGTCCAACCCTTTTCTGAGAGAATAAATTACTGCATAATATATTATGCAGAAATAAGAATATAGAAATAATGGAAAATGCATTTTTGAATTTCATTTGCTCTGTGTATTTGTGTGTGTGTGCATGTGCGCACGTGTGCATTTGCTTTGCCATAAACCTCTGCTTGTATCCTAATAGGCTCATTATATTTCAATAGTTTTAATCTTTGCCAATGTGAAAAAAAGAGAGGATATTTAACTAATAAAGAAGAGGAAATATTTGGGAAGTACATCAACACCAAATTTGTTCCCACGTTGTATCTGTCACTCTCTATCAAAACAATCAAATGTGGAAATGAGCTATGTGTTCATATTTCATAATTCTAAGACATAATAAAAAAGATGAGTTGACAACATCTATCTGGTTAGATGAAAATAGTGTATAACTTTGCTCCTAATGAAGTGCTTCTGATTTTTCTTCAGAGTAGACCTTGTTACTGTCCTTGAACTATAATCTATATTTGAGATGAAAGAAACCAATTATGTCTTCATAAGCTAACCACTTGTAAATCTGCTGCTCCAAGTTTTGACAATATTTGAATACTTATTAATCTTGAAATAGCAAAAAAGCTTCCAAATGTTTGCCAAAGATTTGCAAAAATTACAAACTTCAATTAATGCCCTAAAGAAAATGTGCACGTTTCATAACCTTACTTCTCCTGGTTAATTATTATATAATCATATATTTATTTTGTGAGGGAGGTCACATATTTGTTGCATATCTTCATGTCTTTCTTATTTGGGTAGTTTCCATTATCTCTTCTATAATTTTGTTCTTATTTTTATTCTGTTATCTAATAAACAATTTATCTGTGTTTACCATATATCCAGCTCCAGGGCTATGGTTGTGAGTAAGATAGACATGGTTCATGCTCTTACAGAGCTCACAGATTCATGAAGAAAATCCTCAAGTCAATAACATTGTTGCTGTGATGCAGCTAATGTAACTTATCATGGGAGCATCTATGTGAACCATTTACCCATAGGTTAAAAGGGAAATGGGCAAGGAAGATTTCTTGGAAAAGGGGACATCCAGGCTATGACCTAAAGTATCGGTAGATAGTTGCCAAGAGAAGCAGGAGACACAGCATGTTGAAATGCCAAGAGACAGAAAAGATAGCACAGTGCATTAAACAAAATGTAAATTGTAGAGAGGGGCTGGATAATACAGTGACTGAGAGGTGTGATGAAAAGCAGAGCCAAATTATGTGGAAGATCAGGAACCAAGTTAAAGATTTCAGTCTAAATCCTGACAAGGGAACCATTGAAGTTGTTAGGGGAAGAGAGGAAAGTGGTAATGTTGAAATGCATTAAACAGATTGAAAGAAGACTAGACAAAGTATTCTAGTAATAATACAGGAGACAGATGCTTAATGATGACTAAAAAGACTGTTGGTGATGTTTAAAGGGTAGGGTTGACATGTTATAAATGATAGATTAAAATTTTAAATAAAGTATAAATAAGTTACAAGAATGGACCCTAGGTTTCTAAATTAAGCAAATAGGTAAATTATGACATTTCTCCCTAAAGTAAGAAATAAATTCGTCTTAGGACATGTTGAATTTGAGGAGTATATGAGATGAAGTTGCCAACTTAAATTTTAGATAAGTAAGACAGATTCAGGAGAGACACACTAAAATATATTGATTTATGATAATTGAAAGAGTGAGATGATCTCATGCAAGGCAGTAGTTTGAAAAATTAAAGGGTTTTTTTGTGAGAGAAGGAAAGATGGAGATAAAGAGAAAGAAAGAAAAGAGAAGAGAGAGACTCAAGATAGAGCAGAAGATAAACTAGGGATTTGAATTCTTTGAAAAGGCTGAACAGGATGAAATATAGACCACAAGTGGAAGATGTAGCAGTCTTGATGTTAGAATACTTTCCCCATTGTAATAGGTGGGAAGGGGAAAGAGGTGATTATAGAGATGTTTGTGAGTTGATGTCAGAAAGTGTAGTAAACCCATTTTCTCTGTTCTCTAGAAACCTTTGAACATATTAAGGAAAGGGAGGTAAAGATTTGAAGACAGTGGAGAAACTTTGATATGTTCACTGAGGAGAATGGGGGGAAAATTCACCAAGAAAACAGAAAAGAATTGCAAAAGAGTTGAAGGATATATTAAATTTGGAGGAGATTATTTTATGTTTCTAGAAATGTACGCCTTCACTCGATTTTTCTCCAATGGATATCACTTTGGGTGTGTGTGCACGTGCACACATGCACACACACACACACATACACATACACACGTGACAGTTGCCAGATGGATGTAATAAAAAAAAAAAGAAATTGAGATAATTGAAAAAAATATTTGTCAGTGGAATATGAACAGAGTACAGAAGAAAATGAAGAGAGAAGAGAAGTGGGCTGTGGAAAGTAAAGGGAATATGAGTTGGGGAGTTGATGAAGTTGAAGGACACACATCCTGGGAAAAAACTAAGATGGTTGAAAAGATAAGTAGTTGTAGGCACAGAACATTCTCTGCACTTAAATTATCAGCTATGGTGGAGATCTGTCAAGTATAAGAATTTCAGGTGTGTGACTGTGAGAGCGAGTTTCTGGAGAGGCATGGAGTTGTAGGTTACTGGTGATGAACACATCCATGAACTGACGACAATAGCACTGAAGGATTCATCCATGTATTTTTAAATCCTCCATACATATGGTGGAACGAAGAGAATAAAAATAATACAAGTTAGGCATTTAGTTTGAAGGGAATAAAAGACTGTGATCAAAGGGCATTATAAAAATCAACAAAATGAAGAGAGAGAATGAGGCAGGCAACTGTCAGTAAACCCTCAGAAATGAAGCTTTTAAAAGTATCTTTATGCACTTTAAAAATTTCTCACACTAGTGTTTTCTCAGAACATGTTTGCTTTTATTAGCCTAGTGATGAAAAAAAATGACTCTACTTTAGCTTAAATGACCATTTTCCTCCCTTCTTTCCTCCCTCCCTCGCTCCCTTCCGTCTCTCTCTCTCTCTCTCAATCTCTCTCTCTCTCTCTCTCTCTCTCTCTCTCATTATTCCTGCTTTGGGAGGAAGATAGGGGTTCTTGATAGGGGTTTATTTCATACTGGGCACTATTTTTTTCTATGGGACATCTGTGTCTTGTATTGCTGCAGGTCCGGCATTCCTATAGAAAAGACTCTGAGGCAGTGTTTAGAGTGCAAGTATGATCATTTGGGAAGACCCTTGAGATAAACACCTGTGACAGGAAGGCAAAGGAACCTGGATTAGGTAGAGGAAGAAACTTCATTTGAAACAGAGGGAAAGGTGCCTGGGTGACTCAGTAGGTTAAATGGCTGACTCTTGATTTTGGGTCAGGTCATGATCTCATGGTTTGTAGGATTGAGCCCACATCGAACTATGCACTGACAGCGTAGAGCCTGCTTGAGATTCTCTCTCACCACCTCGCTCTCTGCCCCTCCCTCACACATGCATTCTCTCTTGCACACAATATAAATAAACATTAAAAAAAAAAGAAATGGGAAGTAGATGACAGCTTTGGCAGACCCCATGGTGGAGCTCTGAAGATAAAATGGCCCATGAGAGTTGCTCTGGCTTGGGCTTTTTTATTACTATTGTTATCAGTCACTTGATGTGAGCCATCCTGAAAAGAATGAAGCCTTGGGCCAGGCAGATCTCTGCCTCTGAGGCAATCCTTGAAGAGGCTGGTGACTAACACCTGTCTCCACATACACTGCCAGGAAATCAGGCAAAATGTTCCTCCTTGAAAAGGGATCATTCAGTGCAGAAGAACCTATCAATCATGTGTCATCACACCCATGTTTCATTGAATAGGAATCATCAAAATGAATGATCTAATGTGCTTTATACATAGGTGCTGACAGTTTAGTTATTGATATGCTGTATCATAAGTAGATAGAATCATTCATTTGCTAAGAAACAAATGCATTATGTTAAGTGTCACAAACATACCAATGTTATGCTTTGAAGTAAAAATTTAAACGTCTTACTTTTCATGACTTACACCTGATGCATTGAAATTGACTCAAGATTTATGATTTGTAGCAAACATACCTTGAAATATGAGTAAAGATGCAACATAGACTCAATAAGTACTTTGAATTGAATGAACATGAGAGATTGATATACACAGTCCTATGGGGTCATGATAAACTCCAAACAAAAGTCATAATTATGCTGTTTTTCATTTCTGTGACCAGAATTCCTGTGTTTAACTTTTTATCTTCCCTCCTTTTCTAAATATAAGATTTTTAATCTTCCAATTAAGATATTCTAAGTGACTAAGCAAAGAAGGAATTATTGGTAAGCCAAAAATAATTACGAGGTAGAGTATGTCTTGTAAATCATCTTGTAGATCATCTTGTAGAAGGTTTATTTTCAATACGTATTATTTTTTTTCTGAACATGTAACCAGATATTAATGACTAAAAGTAACACTATAATATTTATAATAATTTTGTTAGTAAAAATGCCAAACAAGACTTAACTTCCTTAAAACCTTGAGTTTTAAAACATTTTATGGCAGATTATGCAAGAGAAGTTACTTTCTAACAGGAATGAATGAATCAACTGTACATATATCAAATGTGTTGAAAGTCTTTTTGCAATGGAAAAGAAAATTTGAAATAATGATCTGAAGTTCTAATGCAATTTATTTATACAAACCGGAGAACCTGAACACTGATGTTGGCAAATGTAGAGACGCATACTTTGTTCCTGACCTGAAACTGGTTTTAGAGTCAGATAATCTTGGATTGGTGCTTCTGAGCGCATTATTAGTTTAACCACATGTTTGTTTTCATCATTACTTTCACCACAAGACTGATGTTTATGAGTGAGGGTAAGTGGTGCAGATGGACGGAAAGCCTGAATAAACTTTCTGACACATCTCCCTAACTCTAGTTTTCCCTATCTTCATTCTTTAGTCAGATAGCTTATAGTCATTTCAATTCATTAATTTATTCCTTCACTCATTCACTTGTTGGTGTAACACTCTTTGTGTACCTGCACAGAGCATAGTGCCAGCTGTATTCTAGAGTTACATTGCTCAATTACAGTAGCCCTGTGAGCTATTTAAAGTTAAATCAAACAATCAGACAATAAACGTAATTAAAAATTGAGTTCTCTAGCCACGCTAGCCACATTTAAAGTGCTCAGTAGGTACATGTAGCTAGGGGTTATTGTGTTGGCAAGCACAGATATGGAACATTATCATAAAAAGTTTATTGGATAGCCTATTCTGGTGCCTAGGAATGCAGAGATAAAAGTTGAAATCTCTGCCACAAATGAGTTCACAGACTATTAGAAGAAAATTCAATACAGAAAACTTAAAAATATACAGAAAACTTTAAAGGGATCTTGGATAACAAAGAACAAGCACCTAAGTGAATCTGGATAGGGATATGGAATCAACAGAATGATACCTGAATTGAAGCTGAAGGTTTGAGGAAAGGCATTTCAGGCACAGGGAGTATATGTTGCAGTGCTCGTGGGTGAGACCAAAAAAGTGTGACACTTCCGAGTCATGCAAATAATTTGAAATAGAGTGTAAAGTGATCTTGGATGAGGTTCTGCAAGCATATCTGTGTGTATGTGTGTGCGCGTGTGTGTCCATGTAGGTGTCTTTCCTCTAAAAGAGGGAATAGAAATACCTAACGCTAAAGGTTAATGTTAAATTTATTTATTTTTAATAGGTGAAGCACTTAGCTTCTGGCACTGGCAAGAATTTATCAATACTAACAATCAGTAGTTGTGGCATTATTATATTTTCATTAATATTTTAGAAAATTGAAAGTTTGACCAGGAGCTTATTACAGAATTAGAAGTAGAGGTACACTTCTGATTAGAACACCACACTTAGAGATATTTAGAAAAAATATTAAACTGAAAATGTTCTGACCCCTCTTTTCCCTTTCTCAGGTGCAAGGGGTAAGAAAGGGGTAGGGCACAAGAAATGCTGGTGGAGGGTGGAAAATCACAAGCAATAAAGAAGAAATGAAACTTAGTTTTAGAGTACATAGAGCCAAAGTAGTTTGATTTTTGCATGTGTGTCTATGCTTTAATTTTTAACTTTTTATTTTTTAAGTCATCTCTATTTTATGTTCAATGTGAGGTTTGAACTTATTATAACCCCGAAATCAAGAGTGGCATGCTCTACCAAATGAACCAGCCAAGCACCCTTGTGCTTTTATCTTAAAATTCTTTTTCTTTTGAACTTGGTAAGAAAAAACATATCAGAATTATGGATTTAAAAGAAAACTGTGCTTGTACTTGTACTTTTTTTTTTTTTTTTTTTACTGGCCTTACAGAATCGAGGTTAAAAAACTGCCAAGAATATCCCAAGACAGACTGTTCTTATAAGAATTCCAGTCAACTTTCTCAGACTTGAAAGGTTTGGGTGGTTTGGCTAAGAGTCAACCAAGAATCAAACATCTTAAATGTTTATTCAGGCTGAACTTTTGAACCATTTCATGTTGTTCTTTTAGTACAACACACTAATGATAGAAACCAATACTTTTTTTTAGTTAAGGTAAATATCAAGATATAGTTTAATTTTTAAAATGAATTTCCTTCTCCAACATTAAATGATGAGAGTATTGTGATGATAAAAATCATTCTATACTAGTTTTAAAGTGACCAGGTCAGTTCATGAAGCTAATTTGCTTGGGGATATAACTTTAATAACATGTAAAGTGTTCTTCTTTCCTCAGGAAGCATATATTATAAACATCAGTGATTTTTTTTTAAATTAATTGCAGTGTAGCTATTATTTCTATTTGTGATTCATTGGAAATATGAGAGTTCTGATTTTATATAAAAACTAATTTTAGGGAATAAAAATACCTTTGAATTTTCCATTTGCTTAAATTGTTGGTAATAATTTTATATATCATACTATAGTTGAGGCTACCTTATCAATTATTTCAATCACAATCTCCGAGGCCACAGCCCAGAACTTATAAATCAGAATCTACAGGAGGTGGAACCTGGTCCTGGGAACTTTTTAAAAAGTATCACAAGTATTAATGGATACCCTTATAGAGCAATAATTTTTAACCCCAAGAGATTAATATCACTCTGAATTTGGAGAGGGAGCACTAAAAACTATTTTTATAAATATATAAGATAAAATTGAAAACAAAATATTTAAATGTGTCCTAATCTTAATGCAATTTATATAATAAAAGGATATGTGTTTCAGAATATAAATCTTAGGTAGTAGCTCATGAGATGACCTGTTATATCAAGTAAAATGTCTTGCACTTATAATAATTATATTTGGATTTGAGAAAAACAAGGCAATATTCAACTGAAGAGTGATGGCTTTTTAAAATTCTTAACGTTTTTAAATAAATAATAAATACATATAAACAAAAAGCAATTCTGAATTTAAAATTTTAAAATTACAGGCTGATTTCACTGTTCTGTTGATTTAATTTTCCAAAACAGTGAAATTTAGAAGTTTTTTATACAATAAATCACCGTCTATTTTTGATGCATAGAGTAATTGTATTTCTGGAAAATTGAAAAATGTTAAAAACACTTTTGCTTACTTCTAAAATTGAGTTACAGAATTATGTTCTCTGATTACTATGGACATATTTCATCTACATGCATGGGAGCATGTTGACATTTGAAAGCCCTGTAGAAACTGAGATTATAATTTTGTGGGAATATTTTGAGCAGTGAAACTAATATCCTGGCACCATATCACTAAATGTCAGGGTTGTTCCTTACATCATTTGTGTTACCTGAAAAGACACCACAGTTCCCAAACTGCCTCATGGAGCCAGTACCACCCACTTTGAGAGCTCTACTTCTTTAAAGGTAATCTGGATTGCCATGTACATTCCCCCTTCCCCCCATCTAATCAACACTGAAGAGTATTTTTAATGGTATTCTTAAGAAGCTTCTGCTAATTTGGGAAGAATCAATCCAGATGGCTGACCTCTAGACTACAAATTGCCTAGACCTGACGCAACTATTATAGTAGATACTATTGCAGCCCCACTTGTATGCATTTGGCACACATGATTTGTCAGTGATGTCCTTCTTTCTGCCTGAGAACTTTCTCTAGACCCACACATCTTATAGGCTGAAAATGAGCAGGAATCTGAAGAACATGCGAGGGAATGGATTCAGAGGGTGCTAGACCAGGGAAGGTGAAATAATGGCTGGTAGGAAATAAGTTTGTTCATATAGGGACATCATTTTGAATTTAGTAATGCATTAAGAATACTGGAGATAGGTTTAATATTGTTTCAAAATTGTTACTTGAAGCATAGAAGCACCAAGTAAATGAGGCAGAGATGTCAGAATTACTTAAACAGAACTTAAAACAGAAGTGAGAAAGCTGGCAGAAGCTCAGAAAAGTGAGCATGTTAAAAATACATGTATTAAAGAAAACCAGAAAGACCACCAGCTGACAATGTACTAGGAAGGCACAGGAAACAATCTTCCTGGGAAAAATAAGAATTAAGTTAATAGAGTGATATCATTTTTATTGAGAAAGTGAATAGCAGCTGTCCTCTGTACCCTCTTTATTTTAAAAAGTGTAGAGATAGAAATAAAATCAGGAATTAATCTATTTGGTGAGGAGACAATGAAAATAAATGAACAAGATGGCTATTATTTAAGAATAAAGTATTAAAATGTCAGAAGTGTTCTTGAAACATTTTTAAATATATCAGCGAACAGTTGTTTATTGATTCTAAATAATAAAACAGTGTTAGGATGAACGTTCAGATAGGACAAACTTAATATTTTAGATGATGTAATTGATTATCTAAAATATATATGATGACCTAGAAAATATTTTCAGAAAAATCAAAGCAGTATAAGAAGCAAAAACTAGGAGTTATAACTAAAAGACATTAGAGTATTTTCTAAAATTTATTAACTGAAGATAATTTTTGCCAAATGGCAAACTCTATATATTTATAGAACATTACACATTCAAAATATATTTTAAGGTTTCTAGATGAAATATAGCTGTCAATAATGTTTTATGCAATATTTTATACAGGAAGATTTTGGTTTTTTTTTCATTAATTTTTTTTCATTAATTTAATAAGAATCTGTTAATTATCTATTGATTTGTTTTGTATTCAATAGTACCCATCACCATTTACTGAATGTTTACTACATGCCAGACTCTTTGCTGAATTTTACATTGATTTCCTTATTTAATCCTGAGTCTAAACCAATGATGTAAGCATTACTATTATGTTAAAAAGTTTAGTAGCAGAAAATGAGGCTAAGAAGGATGAAGTAATCTGTCCAGAATCACATAAGCTGGCTAGTGACTAAACTGAAAATTTAATTTATGTAATCTGACTTTAGCATCAGCACTTCAGCATCAGCACATTTAACTATTATTATGGTTATAAAAGGACACATTCGATACGATAATGCCTGTGTGTATATTATACTTTCCAAATCACTGGAGTATAAACAATATTCAAACAATGGTGTCATATGGTTTAAATGCTAAATTTTCCAATTTATGTTTCATATCACATAAATTTGACTTCCAGATTGTAATGAACAAATCAAACATCTCAACAGGGGCCCGGAGGACTACTGGCACCACCACTAAGTCTTCTCTTCCCTAAAGGCCTTGGAAAATGACATGGACCCTTTCACCTCTCTTTTTACTTTCCCACTTGTCATTCCTCATCAAAGTAACTACATTTTGGACATTAATATCTCCTATATGGTTAGTTCGACAAACTTTTACCATTTTTTCTCGCACCAACCAATCATAACTATTAGACCTGAAGTTGGAAAAGTACCACTGTCTCATGCCGATTCTATACCCGAAAACCCTTTCACTTCTGAAGCAGATGCCCACATCTCAGGCTGCCATGTGGACCTGACGATCTCCCTCACCCTAGTTCCCACCATGTCTAGGCTCTCTGTCAGGTCACTGGATTTCTAACCCTGGCATCCACCATGGGTTCACTTAAAGCATTTTTCCCACCTGGAATGTGTCCCTCTCCTCTGTACATATTCAAATTTTAGCTTTTCAAACCAGACCTTGACTTAACCTTTCCCCCCAAAAGATTCATCATTTCATGTTAAGGTATGGGTTTTTGTTCTGTTAATTATGCTTAAAATAACATTATATTTAGATTATTTTTTCAGGAAGATGACTAAAGATTCTTAAAAATGGAAGAAACAAGAAATTCTTTATTTCCACATATGTATAAGATGAGAGAACTAAGGAACTCAGTGTAGCAATACTTAGGTTGATATTTTAATACATTGCTCTCATTTCCAGATACATATCCTCTATTTTTGTCTTCTTTTTTACTCTCTGCACAAATAATAGTTACCAGATAGTTATGGGTTGATCAGTGTTTGCTCAACATAAACTTCTATTTTTTCTTAGGCCATTCCCAGAAATTCTGTAGATTTGAGGTGCAGTTGGAGAATTTGTCTTTCAAAGAAGTTCTCGAGTTTGGTTTGAAGCTGCTGACCCAGGCACCATGCTTTGAGAACAACTGGTCTAAGCTATTAACTGATGAATATATCAACCTATCATCGAAAGCATAACCTCTCTGTCTAGATATTTCTTTCACTCTTTATTTTTATTTTATTTAATTTTTTTAATGTTTTATTTATTTCTAGGAGGGAGAGAGAGAGAGAGACAGCGTGAGCAGGGGAGGGTCAGAGAGAGAGGGAGTGACAGACTCTGAAACAGGCTCCAGGCTCTGAGCTGGCAGTCAGCACAGAGCCTGACACGGGGCTCAAACCCACGAACCACGAGATCATGACCTAAGTGAAAGTCGGACGCTTAACTGACTAAGTCACCCAGGCGCCCCTCACTCTTTATTTTTAAATTTAATATAATTGGCATACTATCAGGAGGAAAAAAATACAACACAATTGCTTTTTGTTATTTTTTCTTTTATTCACCATAAAAAGTGGAAGCATAGTTAAGTATAGTTGACATACAATACTGCATTAGTTTCAGGTATACAACATAGAGATTCAACTTCTCTGTTATGATTTGCTCATCACAATTAATTGTAGCTACCATCTGTTACTGTACACTGCTATTACAATATCATTCACTATATTCCCTAAGCTGTGCTTGTTATTCCATGATTTATTCATTCCATAACTAGAATCCTGTATCTCCTGCTCCCCTTCCCTGATTTTGTGCATCCTCAAACCCTTCACTCTGGCAAACATCAGTTTGTTCCCTGTATTTGTATGTATGGTTTTGCCTTTCAGTTGCTTGTTTATTATGGCTTTGTTTTGATTTGTTTTTAGATTTCACATGCAAGTGAAATCATGGTATTTGGCTTTCAAAGTCTGACTTATCCCCTTTAGGTCCATCCATGTTGTTGCAAATGGCATGAACTCATTCTTTTATGGCTGTGTGTGTGTGTGTGTGTGTATGTGTATGTGTGTGTGTACCACATTTCCCTAATCCATTCATATGTCTGGACACGTAGGTTGCTTCTCTACATTTGCTGTTGTAAATAGCGCTTCAGTAAACATAGGGGTACATATATCTTTCTGAAATAATGCTTTACTTTGGGTAAATAATTACTAATGAAAATACTGGATCATGTAATATTTTCATTTTTAATTTTTCGAGGAACTTCCATACTATATTCCACAATAGCTGTACCAATTTACATTCCCACCAACGGTGCAGAAGTGTTCTTTATTCTCTACATCCTCATCAACTTGTTATTTCTTATTGTTTTGGCTTTAGCCATTCTCAGTGTGGCTTCCATTTACATTTCCTTGATGATTAGTGATGTTAGGCATCTTTTCATATGTCTGTTGGACATCAGTATCTTCTTTGGAAAAAATGCCTATTCTGGTCCTCTGCCCATTGTTTAATCTGATTATTAGTTTTTCTAGTGGTGAGTTGTATAAGTTCTTTATATATTTTGGATATTAGCCCTTATTGGATATATCATTTGCAAATATCTTCTCCCATTCAGTAGGTTGCCTTGTCAACTGGTTGATGGCTTCCTGTGCTATTCAAAAGCTTCTTATTCTGGTGTAGTCCATATAGTTTAATTTGATTTTGTTTCCCTTGCCTGAAGAGACATACATAGAAAAATATTTCCATGGCTGATATCAGGGAAATTACTCATCATGTTCTCTTCTAGGATTTTTATGGTTTCAGGTCATATTGTAGGTCTTTAATCCATTTTGAGTTTGTTTTTCGTGTAAGGTGTTAGAAACTGGTCTAGTTTATTTTTCTTTCTTTCTTTGTAAATTTTTTGCATGTGGCCATGTTTTCCCAGCACTATTTATTGAAGAGACTATCTTTTCCCCATTGTATATTCTTTGCTCTATATTATTTTGATTTTGGATTACCTGACTCATTATATATAAAACATTGTATTCTTTTCTTTTTATAAACTACTAGGTCAATGGATTTACATGAATTATTTTGACAGTTATGATCATTCAGGTGTTCTTTTTCCTTACATTAGCAATGAAAAAATGCTTTATTCAATTTTAATAAAATATTGCCCTTCCTAGGGTGAAAAAATAATATCTAGGTAAGTCATCTATCAGAACTGTTTACCAATTAGTTCTTTATTCCTTACCACTGAGAGAAATCTGCTAATAGAATAGAATGTAACATATCTCTTAGGACTTTCACAGAGTTACAAAGGCCAGGTATAGCAATGCATAAATGAACCACCTAGCAGAAGTGACCTTAGGACATATGAAAAGAATGACCTGCCTCTGGAATTTTTCATGGCTAATTTACCAAATTCATAACAGTCTTTGTCACCTATTCTTATTAAAATTGATAAATAGAAATTGTCCCTGTAAATCTCTAGGGAAAATCACACTTCTACAAATAGCAAAGCTATTAGGCAGGTGACAAATACATGTTTTCTAACACTATTTCTAGAAAAGCTGTATCTGACATCTGTTATTTATGTTTATTTTTATTTTATACATATGCTCAGATTGCTTTAGATATGCCCCCATAAATATAACCAAAGGTTTTTATCTCAGTAGCACCTCCTGGAGCAAACAGAGTTTGCCAAGGAAGCTGGCAGAGTCAGAGTCTGCGTCTACCAAACACTGGAGATCTGAGATTCATTTATGTATACATTCTATACCTGACCCATGCTTAATCAGAGAATAGTAAGAAAACATTTTAACAAAAATGTAATAACTTTATATATTGTATATTTCTCAATTTCATTATGAAGCATATTCAGAGCTACAGTACAAAGATCTGTTGAATGCCAGCTCCTAAAATATCAACAAAACAACTTATTGAAAAGACAAAGCTGAGATTTTTGCTTATTGTAAAGGAGAATACTACCTTAGCAAAATCTTAGTATTATGTCAGAGAAAAGAATACAAAGATTTGATACTGAGATTTTGAGGTCTCTTCTAAAGCAGGTCTTTCAATGTGGAGACTTGCTTAAGACTCAATAAAGGTCATGATATACATGACCTTGAGTAATGTGAACATTAGGGCACCTACCCTCTCTACAGTTGAAAATCCATCCATAGGGGCACTTACACCTAAGTGTAAGTCGGTTGAGCATCCAACACTTGATTTCAGCTCAGGTCATGATCCCAGGGTCATGAGATCAAGCTCCATGTCAGGTGGCTCTGCACTATGCATCGGGCCTGCTTAAAATTCTCTCTCCTTCTGCTCCTCTCACTTGCTTGCATGCTCTCTCTCTCTCTACAGTAAAGAAAAATTAAAAAGTAATAATAAAAAAGAGAAGCTATGTATAACTTATAATTCCCCCCAAAACACAGCTACTGTTGACCAGAAACCTCACCAATAACAAAAATAGTTGATTAACATATATTTTTATTTCATGTATTATATACTATATTTTTATAGTAAAATAAGTTAGAAGACAGCATGTAAGAAAATCATAAGGAAAATACATTTACAGTACTGTATTTATAGATATGATAAGTTTATGTCATCTGTTTACAAGATGAATTCTCAGTACCAATATCAATATTGTCTTCCAGGAATCAAAACACCATAGATGTTATATGTATTACTAACACTAGACATCAAAAATGAAAAAATAATGTAAAAAAGAAGTTCATTAACATTTATGGGTGTAACATATCATGCATTGGTAATGAAGAAACATAAATACAGTTGCCTTATGGTATAGTGTAATCAATATGATTGCTTCATAGTAGCCCAACCTATACACTAATGAAGAAATTGATATAAAATTTTTACAGCACATAGTATTACAGTCATATTCATAATACAGTATTAGAAATATTGCTACTCTGTGCTGATAAGCTGATATGCATTTTCTCCAATTATAAGAGAAAGAAGCATACAGTAATGTATTACTTTGAAAGAAAAGTTATAAAATCATAAGAAAATGAATGCATTATTAATTTTATATTAAATATCACTCACATGCCTATTTAGTGATAGGCCATCTACTTATTGCACAGGTGTTCTAAATGACTTAAGTGGTGATGATAACATAAAAAGGTTTTATGCAGTTCTTGCTATACAGTTATTAGGTTTCCCCACAAAGACACATATATACACAACAGATAAGTTTATGAACTGTTCATTAAGTGGAAGTGGATTATTATAAAGGTGTTCATGCTCATCATTTTCACATTGAGTAGACTGAGGAGAAAGAGGAAAAAGAAGGGTTGGTCTTGCTGTTTAGGGTAGCAGAGGCAGAAAAGATGGAGGAGATGGAAGCCGAGGCAAGAGACACAGGCACACTTGGTGTAACTTTAACAGAAATACATTGTAGTTTCTCTTGGACATTCTTGCTTTTTCTTTTCTTTAAAAATGTTTCTGTATGTTGCTAATTCTTCTTCCACCATCTGCTTTAGTTTCAGTGCCCATATCATAGAAGGATCCATATTATAAAAGAAGTCAAACACAATTTTGAATAGTCGGAACCCTTCTGCCAGATTGTCTAATGTCAATTTGTTTTATGGCACTGGTTTGGAAGCACTCACCTCAGTCAAGCCATCTGTTAATTAGCTCTTGAATTTATCCAAGATCCATATCTTGAAACTCTTCACTGCTCACCTCCTTTTAATGACATATGCACAATCTCTTTTGTGATTTCTTTGATTGTCTCTGTCGTAAATCCTGTGAGGTCATGTATAACATCTGGACATGGTTTTCTCCAATAAGAATTTATTATTTCAAATTTTATGGCTTTTGTGGCTTCTTTCTATTATAATGATGACATCTTCAGTGGTGTAATCCTTCCACACTTTCATCATGTTCTCTCTGTTGGGCTTTTCTTCCATACCATTGACAATCCTTTCTGTAGAGTATCATATATAATAAGCTTACAGTTCCCTATGACCCCCTAACCTAGTGGCTGAATTAGAGACATTGTGTTTGGGGGCAAGTAGACCACTCTGATGCCTTTGGTATTGAACTCATGGGGTTCTGGGTGGCCAGGGACATTGCCCAATATCAAAATAGTTTAAAAGACATCCCCTTATTGGCACGCACTTCTTGACTTCAGGGACAAAGCATCAAGAGAATCAATGCAAAATAAGAGTTCTTGTTCAGGCCTTCTTATTGTACAACATAAAGACTAATGTCTCTCTTCTCCCTTCAAGGCTCTGGAAGTAACAGCTTTATAGATAAAGGCAGTCCTGATCATACAACCAACTGCATTTGCACAAAACAGTAGAGTTAGCCTGTCCCTTCCTGCTTAAATCCTAGTGCTTGCTTCTCTTCCCTACTAGTAAATGTCCTTTGTGGCATTTTTCTTTTTCCAGAATAGTGTACTTTGTTTGTATTAAAAACCTGTTCAGACAGACATTCTTTCTCCTCCATGCTTTTTATAATAGCATCTGGGAACTTGTCTGCTGCCTCTTGGCAGAATGTGCTTCTCCTGTTATCTGGACATTTTTAAAGCCAAGCCTCTTTCTAAAATTATCAAACTATCCTTTGCTGGCATCAAATTCTTCAGCTTTAGATCTCTCACCTTCCTTTTGCTTCAAGTTGTCATGTAATGACTTTGCTTTTTCTTGGATAATATTAAAGTCTATAGGTATGCCTTTCTTATAGCAGTCCTATACCTACATAAAAGCTGCAGTTTCAAAAGCTTGAATTTCGCAAAAAGTATAAGGGTATTTTTGCCTGCTGGCATAGCTGCCACAATGGCTTCATGAATTTCCTTTTCTTTTCTTTTCTTTTTTTCTTTTTTTTTTTCTTACAGTGGTCCTTATGCTAGATTCATTTATCTTGAAATGGTCAGCAATTACAGTATATATCAATCAATTTACCTTCTTCTTGTCATGACTTTCTTTGCTTCTTGGGAGTACTTCCAATATCACTAGTGGTATTTTCATATGGGTACCATGGTGTTATTCAGGTTTTACAATGTTGCGCTAAAATGATGAAAAAATATGCAAGAATGGCAAAGGATCACTCTTTACTACAATATGCAATTTACTAGAGAAATGGGAGATATTTAGCTCACATAGAGATGATTCGTGTCACAGGACATTTTGAGTGGATAGTCACAATATTTGAGCTCACTGCAATAGCAATGGGAGATGACTACAAAATTATTATGGTAGGACAGTGCCTACTACAGTTAATTTCAGGCAGTTATAACAATACTACATTTTTACGTTTGTTTACTTTTCTCTCAACTGCAAATGACACTATGTACCATCTGTGTAAATTTCGATAAATTTTAAACTTTTATAATAGATTTGTATATATTTTATGGTATTAAGTGACAAAATGGGCAAGCATCTACATATATTTTATGCATTCATGACATTCCTAACTTTTTCTGAATTTGTTTCATTATTTCTAGGATACATGCTTTATTTGCAAGGTTTTTCATATTATGGAAAGTCTCCAAGAAGTTTTTCAATATATTTATTTAAGAATCTCCATATAAATGGATCCACACTGTTCAAACCAGTGTTGCTCAAAGGCCAACTTTAATAGTCCAACATCAGTGGACACGGCAAGGTGAAGATATTGAGGTAAGGAGTCCTTAAAAGAGTCTCGGAGTATAAATTGCTGTTTGATGCTTTTCTATTGAAGGGTTGATAGATCTTCTAGGAAATTGCTTGAATAAACAATAAAGTAATTCTCCATATTTATCTCACTGGGCAAGTGTTTTCTGGACTTGTAAAGTTAAATTAATGAATATAGTGGAATGCCAAAATCATATTACTGTAGATTAAGCTATGTGTGTGGTTGATTTGATTCTCAGATCACTGCTATATGAAGGATGACAATCCTTCCCCTGCAGAATATTGACTGAATTGGCACTTTGGCTGTACTGAAATTCTATGGGTCTGTCTGTCTCTGGTACAGATGACAAGATGAATAGTGGATACCATGGTCATGGATCCATTCATATAATTCATTTTTTGTGACATAGGTCCTATGGTCAAATGATACGTTGTGTGAATTTCCAATTTTATGGATCATGCATTTTGTAATGCTAGATGACATTTTTTGGACAGGAGGGACAAATCCATATTGGGAAGATTAACTGTTCATGTTAGGACAAACCACCAGCCTTCCCAGATGGAAGGAGACTCATGTAGTTGACTTGCACTCAAGTGACCAAGCTGTAGTTAACTTGAATCCATTTGACCTCCTAAAGGAATAATGCCATATTTGGGGCTTAATGTTGGTTTCTTTTGCTGAAAGATTGGACATTCAGAGGCCTCGGTAGCTAGAGCATCTTTTGTATATAGGATTCCATGCTGTTAGGGCCATGTGTAGCATCAGTCTTTGTCAGTGTGATCAGTCTGTTCATGTGCCCATTGTCGTGCTTCCTGACCAATGGATGAGGCTAGCTAACATCAACCAGCCAAACTATGTTGTTTATATTTTTGTTCAGTACCTCTGTCATGGGGAATATATTCTGTTTAATTTTAATGTGTGATGCAGATATCTTCATGTTCTCTGTCCACAGCCAGACATCCATTCATATGTCTTGACCCCAGATTTCCTTATCTCTGATTTTTCATTGCCTCTCCTTCCAGACCACTCACAAAATAGCCAGATAACTGCCCAGAAATCTATACATATTCTCACCTCAGGTCACTTCTCCTTGTATAATAAGTGGATGACCAGATACACTGCAACTCTTTTCACTTCCCATCATGTCACTTGCGTGACTGAGTGCAGCTGCCATCCATGTTTTAGCTTGTGTCCTTATATCCAGCTAACATATATGTAAAACCAAGTTTCAGCTTTTTTTCTTGCTGTAGCTGGTTGTACAGAGCCCTCTTCTGTCCGCAGGTACTAGAAAAGGGAAGGACTCTGTGCAGATTCCATGGATGATATGGAATTTGGACACCAGTTCATGTAGCTTACTTGTGCCTTCTAGTCCTACTGCGATTAGATCTTAGATGCACCATTTCCATTTCATAATACACAGGTGTTGGGCCTATCCAATTTTTTGACTTGGAGGATAAAACAAAATACAGCTCACAAAAGGGCATTCTGTGTACATGGTAAAGTGTTTATCGCTACTAAGGCCTAGTAACAGGCCAGGAGCTGTTTCTCAGGAAGCATATAATCCTTGCTCTAAATCTCTAGGGCACTGCATTGTAATTCTTCCACTGAGGCTTTCCATCAAAAATACACAGTACCTTTTCCCACCACTGACATACCCAATACCTCAGGTCTGGTATCGAATGGCCCTAGCAACAGGACTGCTTTCATGGAAACCTTGACCTGCTACGGAGCCCTTTTCTACTCCAGGCTTAATTCATGGCTGGCAGCTTTGTATTTCATCCAGTATTTTTAGGTGTGGAACGTGTTGCCTTTACAAGAAAAAGAAGCCTACCAAGTACTATGCTTTCCCTTTCTTCCGTTCTTCTTTCTTTCTCTTTCTTTCTTTCTTTCTTTCTTTCTTTCTTTCTTTCTTTCTTTCTTTCTTTCTTTCTTTCTTTCTTTCTTTCTTTCTTTCTTTCTTTCTTTCTTTCTTTCTTTCTTTCTTTCTTTCTTTCTTTCTTTCTTTCTTTCTTTTTTTCTTTCTTTCTTTCTTTCTCTTTCTTTCTTTCTTTCTTTCTTTCTTTCTTTCTTTCTTTCTTTCTTTCTTTCTTTCTTTTTTTCTTCTTTCTTTCTCTCTCTCTATCCCCCCTCCCTTTCTTTTATTTTTGTAGTAGATGATACAACACAGTTCTCAAATTTTGGGCATTGCAAATGGCTAAAGAACATCATCCACGGAATCAAGAACTGTATGTTTTTCAACTTTTGTAAAAACAGAAATCAGCAAGAAATGAAGGGAGGCCATCCTGTATATGACTTCAGGACCAACGGTTCCAGAATTTCTGAAATGTTTTATTTGTAAGCACATTTGGTGCCACTTACCATATCAAGTGTGTTAGAGGGGTGGGATCTGATATTAGATCCAGTTCCTCAGTTCTAATATCAAGCATGTGTGTGTGTGTAAGAGAGAAACACACACAGAGACAGAGACATGAGAGAGAGAGACTTTTAGAGGAAAGTATTGTGTATTTTATAAAGAAGATGATGGTTCTTTGGTCATTAGAGACTAAGTACAAAATCCCACTCAGAAAGAAAACATGGTTTAGTCTTGTCTTTTGTTGCTCATGATTTTCTTTAATCCCCTGCTTGCCCCTAGCTACTTTTTTCCCCTAACATCTGGCCAGTAAAATTCTCAAATATAGCAGAAGCTTATATTATCACCTTCGACTTCCTAATCCTCTTGAGCATTGGAGCAGTAAATATGACATGGGAATAAGCCATTGCAGGAGGAAAAAAAAAAAAAAAAAACTTAGCCTCTCCCACATGTACCATAAAGAGATCTGATTATATACCAGTGCATTCATTTGCTATTGCCACTTAACAAATTACTACAAACTTAGTGGCTAAAAGCAGCATATATTTAATCTATTACTCTGGAAGCCAGAATCTGAAGTACATCTCCCTGCTCTAAAGTTCAGGTATCAGCAGGGTGATTTGTCTTAGAGGCTCTAGGAGACAATTAATTACCTTGCCTTTGCCAGGCTGCCTATTTTCCTTGGGTTATGGCTCCTTCTTCTGTCTTCAAAGATGGCCACATAGTATCTTCAAACCTGTCTCCTCTTCTAATGCTCCTGTAATCACATTACCTTGTACTTTACTGTAGCCAAATCTTCTTTTGTCTTTTATAAGAGCACCTGTGGTTATATTTAGGGTCCAACCAGAAAATCCAGGAAAATTTCTTATTTCAAATTTTCAATTTAATTACATCTACAAAGTCCATATAAGGTAGCATTCACAGATTGCAGAAATCAATATATGGATGTATTTAGTGGACACGATTCAGCCAACCCCAACCAGTTATAAGCAGAGCTGTCCAGTGGGCTCCATTGATCATCTCTACTCTAGTTTCTGCTTATAAGATTTATTTGATTCTTCTGTAACCATCTCTTCAGATTAGGAGAAATACTCTCTACACAATCCCAGTAACCAAAATCCCAGTAAGCAAAGAAAAGAAAACATTTGCAAACTGTGGGATATGTATCCAATGTTGAATATGTATGGGTGGAAGAATATTTCAAAGGTTTCGTCCTTAGTTACCTTAGTAATTCATTGATTTCTAGAAGGTGGTATAAAGAAAGGAAATACGCTGAATAGCTAGAGGAGTTATTTTCCTTAAGCCATGGAATAAATTCCATTTATTGTGAGCATCTAAATTAGTAACTAAAAATAAAATGCTCAATATTTTTTCTGTTATTATTAATACATTCTCCTGACTGTAATTATAATATTATTTATGCTTCATGTCTCCTAAGCATTGTATATTGTGCTAAGTACAGAAAGACTCTACACTAGTATAAAATACAGATTAGACTGACAGTCTAAGAAGATTAGCATACTAAATTCTATTAAATTTATATTCAAAATATTACTGAAATGACCTATAATGAAAAGACCTCTGTAAAGAGTTTCTGTAAATTATATACCAATTGAATACATACTCATAAAGAGTTTCAAACTAAAGGCACTATCCATAACTTACTAGTGGCTATTAACATTGCCTATCTCTGTGTATTCTAAAGATAAAACTGAAATGAGTGGGGATGCAAATATACAGAAAGAAACATGTTTTCTTGCATTAAAAAATTTATTTTGTATTTTAAGCCTGCAGAACTATAATACTTTCTCATATATATCTTTAATGATTTCAAGGTTGATAAGACATAATCTATTATTAGAAACAGTGGTGAAAATCAACATAAAAAAAGAGAAAATATGAAAGCTAGTTTATGGTATACTGAATGAATGGATATCAGTGCAAAAGAGTTTATTTCCTACTTTCATGTGAACAAAAGGCAAGGTAGTATTTATTTACTTAGAATTGTAGCCTGCATAATTAAGAAGCATTGTTTCAAAATATTGGCAGACATTAATATTTTAAACTTCACAGAAGGCATCATTTGATTTCACAGTTGTCTCAGATGAATCTGTAATATGCCATGGTAGAGATTGCTAGCTTGTCACCAGATCCATTGCTTTTTTAATGTATGAACGAAGCTGAGCTATTTTTCCTAATTTTTCTTTGTCACATGTAGTCATATGACAGAGTTCTAGCCAATGGAGTATGAGTAGAGGTTTACCTTTATTAAGACTTCTACATGGGATTCTTTTAGCACTTTCCTCTTTAGTTGGCTTAATGTGGGTGGGCAAAATGATCTTGCTTGGAAGCCATATGTTGGTGGTAGAGCAAAAAAATGGGAGGTATATGCATCCTGTCTTAGAGAAGAGCCATCCACTGATCAGGAATTTATGAGAGTAGAAAATAAGCTACTATCTTGTTTGCTAAGCCATCATACACTTATTGGTCACTGCAGCTAGTATTATACTAAACAGAAAAATTTGCAGTTGTTTGCTTGAAAAAATACTATGCAAATAAGCATGTTTGCTATCTAAAGTAAATTAGGCTGAATCAATTACTTATAAATTATGCATATGTCTTAAAAGAAATATGAAAGAGTATTTCCTTTGTTTCTGTAAAATTGGTTGAAATAACAGATTAATAACTTTCTGAGATCAAGAACATTTAAAATGATTTTGGGCCAAACAGAACAAAGAAAAAGAGCAGGTTGAAGACAAACAGAATATAAAAACTGAAGAACTTACAGTCTGCAAGATGTTTCTAATTCTTTATTAAAACTATAAACCTGGCTCAGAATTTTTGCAGAATGTTTGCATACAAAGCCCTAATAGTGCTAGCCTAGGGTTATTAATTTATAAAATCCACCCCTCTGGACTCTCATCCTATCTCAGGTTAATATTCTCAGGGTACAATGGGCAGAGAAACATTCTTCTAATGTATAAGTATAGGTGGATGGTTAGCAGCCTTAATTTTTATCAACCTGACTTTCCAATCAGTGAGATATAGGCTTTTGAGTTAATCTCAAGTGTGTTTGAAAAGGTAGAAAGTATTTATAAATGTATATTTTCAGGAAAAACACCACAGAAAGTACGTTTTCTAGTATATGCTACAAATAACTTTCAAAAATCACAACTATGAGGGCAACTGGGTGGCTCAGTCAGTGAGCCTCTGACTCTTGATTTTGGCTCAGGTCATGATCTCACAGTTTGTGCAACTGAGCCCCATGTCAGTCAGGCTCTGCACTGACAGCATGGAGCCTGCTTAGGATTCTCTCTCTCTCTCTCTCTCTCTCTCTGTCTCCTTTGTTCCTCCTTCACTTGTGCCCTCTCTCAAATAAACATTAAAAACAAACAAAAAACAAAAATCACAGCTATGACTCAATGGAGATTGGTGAAAATACCAGGTAATACAAACACACAAGCCCAGAAAAGACATGTAGAATGCATCCCCTATTCTTAAAAATGCTTCAGTTCATGTAAAGCTTTTGTAAAAACTTGACTGACAGCAATACCAGTTCTCTTGGGCTATTTCTAAGAGGAAGAAACATAATATGACCATTGCTTTCAGTTGCTCAAGTAGGAAAAAAAATGTTCAGAGTTTAGTGGCACTGCCATTTATCATCTCATAGATGATAAAACAAATGAATATAAATAAATAAGCAACAAGGAAAAAAGCTAACAAAATACATACCTAAAGGAAGAAGTTAATACAGTCTTCACACATGATTTCCTAAAGATTTTACAAAGTACTGATTTAGTCTTGAAAGTTGCCATAACAACTTCACTAGGGATATGCTAATCCCACTGCCTGGCAGATGGAATGCTAATGCTTTGGCAACTGGCAGGGTAGGATCCTCAACAAATTGCTTGTTACTTCATTGTGATTTTGAAACATCCTTTGGAGAATAACTGTCATTATACTCCTTAATGTTACATTATAACTCATAGATTCTGACACTGTTATTTATCTGAAGCAGGGGGTTATTAGCCAAACTGCTTTGAGTGTTTTATCTCTTGGAGAATTCCAAAAAACAAATTGATTAAGTAAGTAAGTTACAGCATGAGGACAGATACAATTCTTCTAATGATGACTGACTCTTAGACAAACTATGTTTTGCTTGTTTATTTTTGATCAGGATCAAGTCGCTCTGTTTACCTGTATGTATATAATGAACTGTTATTTACCCAAATGGTGGCTTCAAGACAAGCCTTTTTAAACCATCTATTGGCAAAGTATCAATAGTCAATGAGCTGATTATTCAGGAGAAGCAGCTGTTTCAATCATCTAGCAGCTCTAATTAGTTGATATGTGTGACTGTGCTGTCTTCATACAATATTAGCACATCCTGGTTGCTCAATAATTATTAAAATCAATTATGAATAGTGGAAATAGCAAAATGAAGAGGGAATTATTGGAGCAGCTGATGATTTGAGGAGATATTTTGGGCAAATTCCAAAGTAATCATAATGTGCATGTAGAAAGAAAAGAAAGGAGTAAGGAACTTCCATATTAATGGTGATAGTCAGTGGTACACTGGAGCCAGTTCCTACCAGCTTTCAAGTGCTAATTGTTAAATTTCTAGGACTTTTGTGAGTCAGTTACTAAACACAATCATTATTTTAAAGTAAATTATATAAATTTACAATGAAATAAATCATACTAAAATTGTAATAATAGTTAAAAGCCATCATTTCCTAATTGTTTTCCTACATTTAACTATCTTTTATCCTCTTGGACTTAATTATACCTATTATATCTCTAAGGTAGAAATACTGTACAATGATGTTCACCTGCGTGTACAGCTCTTCCCAATTCTGCATTCAGTGATTCATGAATAGCTTGAAATTGGCCATACCAAGAAGGCTTATGGAGCCATGGAAATAAGCAAATGCTACAGTTTGGTATTTAGATATTTGAAGATATTCATCATTCTGTTGCAAATCTTCAAGTCTATTCCAGATCTCTATAAGCAAACAGAATCTGTATGCTAAATTCTGAATTGGCAACATGGAAATTCTTAAATGTCACAAGAGTTAGAGCAATCACCAGTTATATCACTGAATTTACTTCATAAATTATTTTGAAATACAGGTATGTGCATTTTAATGCTATCTTAGAACTCTTCAACCAATACTATTTTGTACTAAATATAAATATATTGTAAAATAAAAGCAAGTCTAATAAAAGGTAAAATTTGTGCTTGGAAGACAGATAAAACCAAGCTGAATTTCTCAACTCATAGTAACACCAAGTTTGTTTTGTAATGACAAGTGTTTATTAAAATGTAGCAAGGTGGGGTGCCTGGGTGGCTCAGTTTGTTGGGTGGCTGACTTCGGTTCAGGTCATGATCTCACAGTTTGTGGGTTTGAGCATGGGCTCTGTGCTGACAGCTCAGAGCCTAGATCCTGTTTCAGATTCTGTGTCTCCCTCTCTCTCTAACCCTCCCCTTCTCACACTGTCTCTCTTTCTCAGAAATAAATAAAAAATGTTTAAAAATTTTTAAAAAGAATTAAAAAATGTAGCAGGCTAACTGAAATAGCTAAAACTGATAATATGGAAATATCATTTGGCACAATACTTCTCTAATAAATAAAAATTACTCAAACTTTATTACAAAGTTCCTATTATTGGTATTTAAGGGTTTTTCTTCCTTTTTCAACTTTTTATTTAAATTCCAGTTAGCTAACATACAGTTTAATATCAGCTTCAGGTGTAGGATCCAGTGATTCACCATTTATGTACAACACCAAGTGCTCATCATAACTGCCTTCCTTAATATCTATCACCCATAAAACCCATCCCCCCTACCCACCTCCTCTCCAGCAACCCTAGTTTGTGCTCTATAGTTAAGAGTCTGTTTCTTGATTTGCCTCTCTCTTTTTCTCTTTACTTGTTTTTGTTTTTATATTTTTCAGTGTTTATTATATTTTTGAGAGAGACAGAGACAGAGCATGAGTGGGGGAGGAACAAAGAGAGAGGGAGACGAAGAATCCAAAGCAGGCTCCAGGCTCCAGGCTGTCAGCACAGAGACTGATGCGGGGCTTGAACCCATAAGCCATGAGATCGTGACCTGAGCCAATGTAGGATGCTTAACCGACTGAGCCACCCCGGCAGGCCCATCTCTTTGCCTGTTTGTTTCGTTACTGAAATTCCACATAGGAGTGAAATCATATGGTATTTGTCTTTGACTCATTTTGTAGCAGGATTCTCGCACAGAGAGTCATGACACCAAGGCATTTTAATTTCCAGGAAGCAATTTTATTCATGCCAGCACCACACAGTTGAGTTCATTCCCGAAGAACTGAGCCCCGAATGCGACGTGGCATAGTTTTTTATATATGTTTTACTTCTTTGTCTCCCATATATGGTAACACACACAAACAAGTAGTCTGATTAAGTAGTCTCAGTTTACAAAGTCATGAGGGATGTTGTCACATAGGCACATAGCCAGGTTACCTTGAAGTTTTCTCTCCCTTTTTTTTTTTCTCTCTTCTTAGGGAGGGGACCACAATTTCTCTTAGCATAATACTCTCTAGCTGCATCCACATCATCCCAAATGGCAATATTTAATTCTTTTTTACATCTGAGTAATATTCCCCTGTGTGTGTGTGTGTGTGTGTGTGTGTACACACATCTTTTCAAAGTCATCAGTCAATGGACACTTGGGCTCTTTCTATAATTTGGCTGTTATAGATAATGCTGCTATAAATATCAGGGTGGATGTATCCCCTTGAATTAGTATTTTTGTATTCTTTAGGTAAATACCCAGTACTGCAATTGCTGGATTGTAGGGTAGTTCTATTTTTAATTTTTTGAGGAAATACCATACCATTTTCCAAAGTGGCTATACCAGTTTGCATTCCCACCAACAGTGAAAGAGCGTTCCCCTTTCTCCACATCTTCTCCAACACCTGTTGTTTCTTACAGTGTTGATTTTGGCCATTCTAAGAGGTGTGAGGTGATATCTCATTGTAGTTTTGATTTGCATTTCCCTGATGATGAGTGACGTTGACTATCATTTTTTTGTTTGTTGAGCATCTGTATGCAATTATTATGTCTTTTTAAGTGATCATAATAATGTTGGATATTAATAATAAATTAATTTACTCTAATTCAGTCCGTTGACAGTGGAATCCTACTATTTCATTCCCCTCCCCTCTTTTTGTTCCAACTTTAGAAGCTACAACAAAGTCTACCCTTTGCTGAAGACTACATTGTTTCAATGCAGTTTTTTTTGTTTTTGTTTTTGTTTTTTGAAACCAGAGATAGGAATGCAAAACAAGTCTATTTAGGATGGATTGTCAAAACAACATCTGGTTTTGACAGATTTTGCTTAAATTGCTGATTGTTCAGCATTTGAAAGTACTTTCCTCTTAGTCTCTTTTTTTAAACAAATGTGAACTTTGCTGCTAGGACACCATAAATAAATAAAATCCATTCTGTTTTGCCTTTTCAAATGTGAATTTAAGCCAAAGACCCTTAAACAGAAAAAAAAAAAAAAAAAGAACTCTAAACCCTACATTCACTGCATAAGGAACTAAACTGTCTGGGTTGTGAATTTGGAAATCTGCTCTTTTTTCCAATGGATAAATCTAGTTTTAACTTTGTCTCTAGTTCCTGTCACACAGTTCCTAAAACCTTTGAAATTTTCCCAGTGATAGGAGCATCTTATTCATGCTAATAAGGTGACATATATGTTATAGACATGTAAACACATCTATGTGTATATATTTTATACATGTCTACATATGTGTATACATGCATATCTTATTTGTGCTAATAAGGTGACGTGTGTTATGCACATGTAAATACATCTATGTATATACATTTAATATGTGTATACATATGAGTATATACGTATGTATATACATATACATAAATTAACATACAGAAAACTTGGTATGTATGTGTGTATATACATATGTATCCTCTTTGTGGGCACTACCAACATGTTGGAGACACCAAACATGTCTGCACTATATGATAAAGTCTATTTATAGCAAGTGAATATCATTGGGACAAATTGATACATATCCACTCTGGGAATTTTGAGGTGGTTACATTGTACCATGTGAAAAAGAAGCTGAGAAAGTGAATCAGGAAAACAACAACAACAACTACAATAGATAAGAGAGAGAGGAAAGTATTTCTGGTTTATAGGATTTTCCAGTTCTTTATTCCAGACCCTGCCTAAGACCTGGCCATATCACTATTCTTAGGTTCCATGACTGCTATAGACTATTTGTGACCTCCCCAAACTCATATTAAATCCTAATGCCCAAAGTGGCATTTTATTTGGAGGTAGGCCTTTGGAAAGTGATTAGGTCATGAAGGTGGAGACTTCACGGATGAAATTAGTGGCCTTATAAAAGATAACCCAGATAACTCCCTTACCTTTTCTATCATAATATGAAGTTATGATGAAAAGATGGCCATTTTGAAACAGGAAGTGTATCTTCACCAGACAATGAATCTGTCAACGTGTTGACCTTGGACTTTCCAGCTTCCAGAACTATGAGAAATAATTTTCTGTTGTTCATAAGCCTGTTAGCCTGTGATATAGCAGCTCAAATGGACTATGACAATGATACATCCTATCATAATAAATCCTTCCTTTCCTGTTTTAAGTAGCTTACATTATCAAGTTGTTTCCAAAGTGTCTTGATTAATCCTATCTTCAAACTGTAGATCATTGATACTCAAAATGTGATCCAAGGAGCAGTTACAATACATGAAATATTTGTTACTGTCAATAATGACTTAAGGAACATGTACCAGATTGTAAACTAATTACTTCATTAAGTATACTGTTTAGTTTAGCTGACTTCAAAAAAAAAAAAATTAAAGAAGGAAGCAATTAATTGATTTATTTTCTGGCACAAGCCTCTGATCACTTTACAAGTGTATAAATAAAGAAATCACATGAAGAAATTAAATTAGTAATTTAAAATAGACCCACAAAAAAAGAAAAGCCCATGCCCTGAAGTTCTCTGATGAAATCTGTCAAAAAATTTAAGAGGAAATAATACCAATACAAATCCTTACAGAAAAGTGAGGAAGATGGAATACTTCCCAACTTATTCTAAGAGGCCAGCATTACCCTGATACAAAAGGCAAACTAAGATGTAATGAGAAAATAAAACTAGAGATCCTCCTTAATAATATAGATCTAAAAAGAATCTCAATAAAATACTAGCAAACCAAATCCAGCAACACATATAAAGAATTATACCGTGACCAAGTAGGATTTCTTCCAGGTATGCAAAGTTAGTTTAAAACTTGAAAATATCAGTTTATGTAATATATACTACTGAGAGAATAAAGGATAAAAAAACACAATTATTTCAACAGAAACAGGAAACGTATTTGACAACAGCCATTATCCATGCATGATAAACTCTCCTAGAACACTAGAAATAGAAGAGAATTTCCTCAACCTGATAAAGGGCATCTATGAAAAATGTAAAATAATGTAATATTTATTGGTAAAAGATTGCTTTTCTCTTAATATTAGGAGCAGGGTTAGGATGTCCACGCACCATGTTAATCAGAATTGCATGGGAGCAGTTAGTCATCACAGTCAGACAAGAAAAATAAATAAGAGGCACCTAGATTGGAGAGGAAAAAGTAAAGCTGTCTTTATTCACAAATGACAACATACAGTTTTTAATTAGTTTCAGGTGTATAATATAGTGATTCAACAATTCTATACATTACTTAGTGCTCATTGTGCTATGTGTACTCTTAACCCCCTTCAACTATTTCACCCATATCCCTCACCTCCCTTCTGGTAACCATCAGTTTGTTCTCTATAGTGAAGAGTCAGTTTCTTGGTTTGTCTTTTTTTTTTAATTTGTTCATTTGTTTTCTTTCTTAAATTTCACATGAGTGAAATCATATGGTATTTGTCTTTCTCTGACTGATTTATTTCACTTTACATTATACTCTGTAGATCATTCCATGTTGTTGCAAATGGCAAGATTTGATTCTTTTTTATGGCTGAATAATATTCCGTTGTGTATGTACACCACTTTTTCTTTAGCCATTCATCTATCAGTGGACACAATAAGTGGTTTGGTATTCTTTGGGTAAATACCCAATAGTAAAATTACTGAGTCATATGGTAGTTAAATTTTTAACTTTTTGAGAAACCTCCATACTGTTTTCCACAGTGGCTACACCAGTTTTCATTCTCACCAACAGTGCATGAAGGTTCCCATTTCTCCCATCCTCACCAACACTTGTTGTTTCTTGTGTTTTTTGTTTGTTTGTTTGTTTTACCCATTCTGATAGGTAAAAAAATGATATCTGGTGGTTTTGATTTGTATTTTCCTGATGAGTAGTGGTAATGAGCATTTTTTCATGTGTCTGTCAGCCTTCTGTATATTTTCTTTGGAGAAATGTCTGTTTAGATCCTCTGCCCATTTTTTTCCTTTGCCCATTTTTAATTGATTTGTGTGTGTGTGTGTGTGTGTGTGTGTGCATGTGGTGTGTGTGTGTGTGTGTGTTGTGTAAGTTTTTTATATATTTTGGAGACTAACTCTTTGACAAGTCCTTTGCAAATATCTCCTCCAGTTCTATAGGTTCTGTTTTAGTTTTGTTGATTGTTTCCTTTGCTGCACAGAAGCTTTTTATTTTGATGTAGTCCCAATAATCTATTTTCTCTTTTATTTTCCTTGCCTCAGGAGACATATCTAGAAAAATGTTGTTACTGCTCATGTCAGAGAAACTACTGCCTATGCTCTCTTCTAGGACTTTTATGGTTTTAAGTCTCACATTTAGGTCTTTAATCCAGTTTGAGTTTATTTTTGTGTATGGCCAGTTTCATTATTCTGCATGTAGCTGTTCAGTTTTTCCAGCACTATTTGTTGAAGAGATTTTTTTCCCATTGTGTAATCTTCTCTCATTTGTCTAAGATTAATAGAGCACATAATTGTGGGTTAATTTCTGGGCTTTCTTTTCTGTTCCATTGATCTACGTATCTGTTTTGTGCCCATACAATACTGTTTTAGTTCCTATAGATTTGTAGTGTATCTTGAAATCTGGGATTGTGATACCTCTAGTTTTTATCCTTCTTTTTCCAAGTTGCTTTTTCTATTCAATCTTTTGTGGTTCCATACATATTTTAGGGTTGTTTGTTCTAGTTCTGTGAAAAGTAATGTCCATATTTTAATAGAGATTACAATGATTTTTAGATTCCTTTGTGTAGTATGGACATTTTAACAATATTTGTGCTTCCAATCCATCAGC
This sequence comes from Hyaena hyaena, assembly GCF_003009895.1. Taxonomy (NCBI): domain Eukaryota; kingdom Metazoa; phylum Chordata; class Mammalia; order Carnivora; family Hyaenidae; genus Hyaena; species Hyaena hyaena. Next base: position 898,301 of record NW_024080916.1, on the reverse strand, counting down.
ATAGGGTAGCTTTCCATGTGTTTGCATTGTCTTCATTTCATTGCATCAATGTTTTATAGAGCACAGGTCTTTAACTTCCATGGTCAATCTTATTCCTAATATTTATTATTTTTAGTACAATTGTAAATGAGGCTGTTTTCCTAATTTCCCTTTCTGCTACTTCATTATTAGTTTATAGAAATGCAATGTATTTCTGTATATTGATTTTGTTTCCTGTGACATTACTGAATCATTTACCAATTCTAATCGTTTTTGGGTGGAATCATTAAGGTTTTTTATGTATAGTATCATGTCATCTGTAAACAGTGAGCATTTTACTTCTTCCTTGCCAGTTTGGATGCCTTTTATTTATTTTTCCTGTTTGATTGCTGTGGCTAATACTTCCAGTACTGGGTTGAATAAAAATGTTGAGAGGAGGGGAAAGCTCAGTTTTTTCCCCATTCAGTATAATGTTAGCTGCATGTTTTCCATATATGCACTTTACTATGTTGTGGTATGTTCCCTATAAACCTATTTTGTTGAGGGCTTTCATCATGAGTGAATGTTGTACTTTGTCAAATGCTTTTTCTACATCTATTGAAATGATCATGAGGTTTTTATTCTTTCTCTGGTTGAAGTATTGTAGCATGTTGATTGATTTATGAATTTTGAATCACCATTATATCCTAAGGTTAAATCCTGCTTGATTGTGGTAAATGATTTTTTTAAATGTATTGTTGTATTTGAAACACCAACCCATTTTCATAGTCATCAGAGTGGACCTTTCTCGTGTTTCTCAAGTGGTTCCTACTCTGATAATCTTTTTTACATATTTGTGAACTCTTCATCCCATCTTGCCTCTGGCCAAAGTACTTAAATTACTATTATTTTTTTTTTTTTTACCATCTCTGAGCCATATTGGCTAAGACATTTGGCTCCTCAGAATCCAAACCCAGTATTTTTTGGAACCCAGCAAAGCTTATATCAACATCCTGTGAGAAAAGTGATGGTAGAAGAAATGGGTGGGGAGGGTGAGAGAACATTCAGGGAATTACAATCAAGGAAGTATATATTTGACTGGAAAAATGAGAGAATGGAAGGATACACCTTCCATTCTAGAAGATGAAGCTAGTAAGGTAGACTGAAACAAGACATCAGAATTATAATTTTAAATGAAACATGATTGAGTTAGAAATCAAATACATATGTCCTGCTGAGGAATGCAATATTTGGATGTGTGTTTCTGGAAGATCAAAGTTGTATAATCATAAGAAATATGAAGGGAAGATTTCATAAGAAATCTTAAGAAATATTAAGGGAAGAAGAGTATATTGCTATAGATTTAGAAAGATGACATAAAGAAGTAAATTAAAGAAATAACATTGGGATTTAGAAAAAGAAACTGAAATTTAATGTTGGTCTTATTTTCTGGAGTTTTAGAATTGGAATTTTTTTTTCTAATTTAATATCATGTTTCCCATTTTTCCACCTTTTATTGTGCTTGAGGTTCAAGGAAGGCCTAACACTGGCCACGCGCACTTTGAATTCTTGCTTAAAAAGTCTGCCTTTGGTTCTTATTTCATATATCACCCTGGTTGGATCTTGAGCTGGGCAATGAAGAATGCCTTTCACACTTTTTCCCCTTAGACTGGAGTAATCATTCTTATTATTGTCCACTCCTATCTCATCTACAGCTCTGATCTACTCATATCCGTAGAATTTACTTTCCAGTACATTTGCCTTGGTTCCAGATTTCTGGGAATAGTAAACACTACTGATTATTTATTTATTTATTTATTTATTTTGCTTTCTTTTGTTTCTCCATTTGTCTCACTAAAACTTTGAGTTTTTCTTTGAATAATTCTCTCAAGAAGAATATTTTGAAAGCTAATTCCCTAGCTTCTTTTGTATGTAAGGAGATTTACATATTTTTTCACAGTGACTGAGAGCTTAACAGAGTTTGGATTTTTAGCTTCAAAAGTTTTTTTCCTCAGAAATTAGAAGTCATCAATTTAATCTATATTTAACATATTCTAGTATGTGGCTGTGACTGATAGCTATCTAAATAGTATTTTTTATACAAATCATTTTTTTCCCTTATAGATAATTTTAGGATTCTAAATTTCATTAGGTGGAAATCTTTGTCCCTTTGTGGTGGACAATTTTAAAATCCATAGAATTGTCCATGTTACCCAACTTTTTCCCGTACCTTTCATCTTGTACTTTTGTATATATATTTTTTAAATGTTTTATTTATTTCTGAGAGAGAGAGAGAGAGAGAGACAGCGAGACTGCATGCGCAGGGGAGGGTCAGAGAGAAAGGGAGACACAGAATCTGAAACAGGCTTCAGGCTCTGAGCTAGCTGTTAGCACAGAGCCCGACACGGAGCTCAAACCCACGAACCATGAGATCATGACCTGAGCCAAAGTCGGACGCTTAACCGACTGAGCCACCTAGGTGTCCCTGTATATATTTTGAAAGAATCCCTCCTCTTCTTAGGGATTCTTAAGGATCATTAAATAATTTTGATAATGATTAAGATTAATAATCCAAGTTAGAAATAATCAATAAATGTGAGGTCATCATCTTTAAAACAATCATTTCCATTGTATTCTTTTTTTTTTTTTAATGTTTATTTGTTTATTTTGGGAGAGAGAGTGCACATGCTTACATGCAAGTAAGGGAGGGGCAGAGGGACAGAAAGAGATAATCCCAAGCAGGCTCCGTGCTCTCAGTTCAGAGCCCATTTCAGGGCTCGATCCCATGAACTGTTAAATCATGACCTGAGCCAAAATCAAGAGTTGGGTGCTTAACAGATTGAGTCAGCCAGGCACCCTCATTTTATATTTCTTGGTCACAGTCAACAAAATATACTTTTACTGCCAAAGGAGACAGAGTGTAGTGATGTATCAATGATCTTTACATATTTTATAAGAAAGTATGAATTGCTCACTAAATTTATAGATTTCCCTTTTCTCCTCCTTCAAACTAAGGCCCAATCATTTTTAACATCATCTTTATTTTTTAAAATTATAAGATTCATTAGGAATATCACTCATCTTTTTTTTCATGCTAAGGAATGTGATACAAATTTTTAGTTAACATTTCAAAAATGTAGATATCTAACATTTTAAAAAGGTAGATATTTACCTTTAAAATATTAAATATCTCTGAAATAAAATATAGTCCACTGGAAAACTTATCTTACCCAAAGCTAAGAAGTCTTAAAGATCATGCAAAATCAATTAAATGTCTACATCCTATGAAATAAATACATTATAAGTGCAAATGAGAAGTTACTTCTGTTAGTGATAAGCACAATAAATAGAACAATGAAGCTCATTAAACAATAATTATAAGACATTCCATACTGGAGTTTGTTTTAATGAACTAGAAAGTCAGAGGGAAGTTAAATCTTTATTTGAGAAATAAGTTGTTTATTCCAGACCCAACACTTTTATGACTCTACGAAGTCCCAAGTCTCTGAATCAAGAGTGGAAACAATTAAAACATTTTCAGAACAGCATAGCGTTTTTGTATGGGCTATGATACTTGCATGTTTTTCATAAACAGTCAGGAGGAATGTGTGTAAGTCATTTAACAGGTGAATCTTTTGAGTCTTTAACAAAGTGAATTAGCTGCTTCATCTCCCCGAAGCAGGATAGAATTATTTTAAAACACTATCAAGTAAAATTGCACTAAATAAGAAGAGTCTCATTCAGGTTCCAACTGCAAAGCCAGTGTATTCTTTGTAGTCTACATCATATTTCACAGTCTTCAGGATTAGCATCCGTTAAAGACACAATAGGAATAACTACCAACATCCCAAAGTCTTTAACTGTATAAGGACATAAGGTTAATTAATGGATTAGATACAGAGCATGAGAAAAAGACAAAACTAAAATAAGTCTCCAAGATTTTTCTTTTTCCCTGAGGATCTAGAAATGTGTGTTTGCCATTTATTAAGATTAGATATTCTATAGAGGAGAAGGTTTCCTGGCAAGTTTGCCAGAGTTGGATTCAGGAATTCTGCATATTAAGTAGCTGTATTATTCTTTACTGCAAACTCCCTGATATCAGCTTCTGCCCAACTGCTAGCTATGTAGCCTTAAAGGATTCATCACTCTTGTGGGAGAGGTTTAATAGATTTTCCGAACAAAACTGGAAATGAAGGTAATCCAAAAATCTGCCTGGGCAACATGTCCCCATTAGTAGTAGTTACCACTAACCTAAATGATAGTTTCCTGTTTTCCATGATTATGACTTCTTAATTCATTTTTTATACCAATTGCAATAATAGAAGTGCTACATTGTTTGTAATAAATTAGGTCTTCTCAATTTCTCTGTTAGGTATTTACTGCATAAGCATTTCACATTAATGCCATCGTATTGGTGGAGAAAAGTTACTCTTCTACAGCCTTCCCAAGCACATTTTACGTACTATGAGAAAAATTATTGTTTTACATGTTAAGAGAAGAAAAACCTGAACTTTCAATATATTTAATAAAACGTATTTTATTGCTTTCTGTTATCATTTGAAGACCTTATCTATTTAATGCCACTTAATATAATTTAGATATTTAGACCAGAAAATAAGAAAAAAATCAAACTTTATTCACTTAATTCATTTATGCTGATTCCACTCGAGGGTTTTTGTTTGTTTGTTTGTTTGTTTATGAACATAACTGTATAAATGAAAAGTGACCAGAAAATCCAATTAAAATGAATAAACCACTTGTTTAATAGTAGTGGAGGATTGCTGATGTAGTGAAAGTAAGGCCGAGGCTCCAGGAAATGAAAGATCTGAGAGGAAAATTTTGGATATCAGGGTATAATATAATAGAAGGTTCACTTCCAAGTGCCCAAAGAAAAGAGAAGCCCTCTGAAAACTACACATAATAAAATATCACTCCAAGATGAAGGTAAATGAAGATGACTTCAGAAAAATTAAAAAACTGAGGAAATTCCTCTCCAGCAAAACTCTTCTAGAAAAATTGCTAGAGGCGCCTGCGTGGCTCATTTGATTAAACCACTGGCTTTGTCTCAGGTCATGATCTCACGGTTTGTAAGTTGGAGTCCCTCATTGGGCTCTGCTCTGTCACGATTCGGATCCTCTGTCTCCCTCTCTTTGCCCTTCCTGCCCCTCAAAAATAAAGTTAAAAAGAAGTCTGAAGAGTTTTCAGGAAGAAGGAAAATGATCTGAACAGGAAACACTAAATGTCTATAAGAATAAGAAAGTTAAATATGTGGGTAAATATAAAGACTAATGACTGTACAAAATATGAAGATCATATGTTATCTGGTTTGAAATATATAGAAAGTAACATACAGCAAAAATATAAAAGGTAAGAGAATATACGGAGTTAAAATTTTCTAAAGTATTCTAATAGTAACAGGATATTGGCAAAACAATTTGTATTTTACGGAATTAAAAATGTTCTATGCTTTTAGCAATAATGGGAAGTTGTTTAGAAAAATTAATTTTAATAGGCTCTAATAGAATGGATGAAAGGAGCTGTATCAGTCAGAGTAGTTAGGAAACAGAGTCCACACACACCACTTGTTTTAATGTATATGATTTATTAAATAAAATTAAAATACTTAATAAAATAAAAGCACAGCTATATCTCAATGTGTATTAATCAGAACTCCCCAGAGAAACAGAACTAGTATTCATATATGTATCTTCTTCATATATATGTCTTATATATATGTTCTTATACGTATCTTCATATATATACATATGTATACATATAAACATATATACACACATATATACATATATAATTATAAATATGTATGCACATATGTGTGTCTGAGATAGAGAGATTTTGGCTTACATGTAATTACATGATTTGGCTTACATTACAGAATGCTGGGAAGTTCCCTAAGATCTGCCTTCTGTAAGCCGATCACCCAGGAGAGCTATTACTGTAGTTCCAGAGCAAGTGTAAAGGTCTGAGACCCAGGAGAATTTTCTTTCACTAGTTTAAGTTTCTGTCAAGTACAGGGAATGACCAATGTCCTAGCTTGAAAATAGTCAGAGAGAGATTCTGCTCTTACTCTACCTTTTGTTTCATTCAGGGTGGTAATGGATTACATGCCCATATGGGGGAGGGTAGTCTTTACTTAGTCTACCAATTCAAATGTTAATCTCATTCAGAAACACTCTCACAGACATACCCAGAATAATATCTAATGAAATATTATTTTGTAGCCTGGTCAAGTTGACACACAAAATTAACCATCACACAATGAATATTCTCATTCCTCTTTTATAACTTTCATGGAAGATCAATTAATTGTAAATGCCAGACAGAATTCGATAGTCTCCACAAACTGGTTTGCACATATGCTTATCAAGCTACTTTGATAAGTACTTTCAAATAAATTAATGGCTAATATTTTGCTCTCAGGTTTTAAAGGAGATGTTTTAACACAAGTTATGACAGTAAACCACTGACAGTACATGACCTAGAGAGCCTCTCATGTCTCCCAGGCTTTGTGATCCTGTAGGAATCTTATCAATAGATGTTAGCCTTGAATATTTGATAAATGACTTTTAGGGGCAACTTTTATGGAAAATAACTTAAATTACATCAAAAGTTTAATTCCAACAAATTTATTTTTCACTAAAACTACAAATTTTTTTCAACATTCTAAAACTCTTCAGTTACAGTTGTATCTTTCTTATAACAGACATATTTTGTTCATATTTTAAAACATCATTATCATCTTCACTACAAAATAAGTGGCTTCAACAAAGTATAAACTTAAAGAGAATTCTATAAGAAGTTTTGAGGAAGATACAGTAACAAAGTATTAGAAAAAAGTGAATTGTAATGACCTTAGGCCTATCATAACTTACAGTGACTCACTTTTTCTGCCAACCCAATAGGAGCTATTTACAACAATTTTTACCTGTAAATGGAATATTAAAATAAATCACATGCTATGAAAAGTGTCCATGAAATCATTTGAGTAGGATTGTTGTATGTATTTTATTTAAAGCTAATCTATTATAATTGTAAAAATAAAATTGTTCTATTGTCCTTGAACACCTACAATAAAATGCATGTTTTTATAGGTAAGCATTAAAATCTCATTAGCCATTATTAAATGCACCAGATATCACACCACTAAGCAAGTGTCAAATATAATGGAATAGTTGGGTCTCTTCCAAAAAAAATTATTTTGCCATTATTGTTAATAATCCACATTTTGTTTAATGGCTGTTATTTTGTAAGACAGCAAGCATTTAGGATACATTTGTCAAAGTTCCAAAGAAGATGAAAAAACAAGATATGAAATAATTTCTGTTACACTATTCAGGAGAATGAAAAGCTAAGATGAGTAGGAACCTTTAGCAGAATCTTTTCCTAACTCAGATAATGGTATTATCCTTTTTATTTCTTTGCCTTAATCATGCAAGGCTGGCATATTTCTCTTTCTATTACATATTACAATGTTGGGCTACATTGTATTTTCCATGACTTTAAGATTGAATAGACAGCATGCAAAGAATAAGCTTACCTTTTGCAGACATCTGAAAAAAGAGGTAGGGATTTAATTTGGAATCTAAAAAAATGACTTCTAGACAACGTCTGCAAGAATGAGGAAAACCTATCATGCTCTGCAGTTTAAAATTACTTCCCAGTTACAAGTGTTTAGTATTCTGACTAAAACTGAATAACAAAAACTTCTGAAAATGATATCTCATAGGTAATAATAGCATATATTTAAATGTCAAACTCTAAATTAACCATTTTATTATAAAACAGAATAAATCCAAGCATGCATGATAAAATATATTTCTGGATCATGCTGAGGATACAGGTCTATATATCCTGTTTCTCCTTTCTGTATGTCTCATAATTTTCAATAATCAACACGCCTGGGAAATGTTCTTTTCAGATACATTAAAAGTAATTCCACTATAAAGATTTGAGGCACCACATGTGGTTGATGTCCCTTCTATATGCTCCCATAGCAACCAGCATTCTGCCCCCCCCCACCTAATTTATTAACAGAAGATTGTAATAACCTGTTCACGTATCTCTTTCCTACCAAAAAAAAAATCTGAATCCCATGATGGCATCAAGGGTATTATTAAACATTATATCAAAAGCATGTGGCACAACGACAGGTATAGAATAAGGTTTCAGTGAATGTTTGGTGAAAATATGAATGAAATAGATTGTATTTGGGGTTAAACATAGGATTGTTTTTTACCTCCTTGTTATACTGGTTACCAAGCCATTATCTTGTTGGCTAAATATTGATTCGCATCAAGTAAATCTTTGCCTCATGCTCAAAAAAGAGTCAATTGACTTTGAAGTATCTGTGCTGTTTGTTTATTTAGTATTTTTAGATAAAGCTGTTGAGGTCTCTTAGAAGTTTTGACTTTGAAAGCAGGTTTCTAAATATGCACAAATATTTAAGCAGTCATTATCCATTTCTTCAAAATATTCACCTAGCTTTTTAAATAACTTTTACTTAGAATGAAGGAAAGAAACTGCTTAGAAATAGTCACTTGTTATGTCCAATTGCAAAGGTGATTATTATAATGTACCTATGAAATTAGATTTATCCTATTTGCATTTAAAAGAAAGCTACACTTAACTACTTGGCATACAATTATGAACTCTGAATATATCAGAGGAAAGTGTGACACAGACAGAATTTCACCCAGAAAATAATGATATTACTATATAAACAACCAAATCTTTTATATGAAAAATAAGTCTTCAAAACAAACATAAGAATATGAGACTTTACAGATGGAGAAAGATGAGTATCTTATGATTTCAATCATATGTGGAATGTTAAAAAACAAATGAATAAACAAACATAATTCTAAGCAGAATTAGACATATAAAAACATAGAACAAACAGAAGTTGCTAGAGAGGAGGAAGGTGGAAGATACAGGCTTCCAGTTTTTGAATGATTAAATCACAAAATAAAAGGCACAACATAGGGAATCTAGTCAATGGTATTGTAACAGCATTGTATGGTGACAGATGGTAGGTACATTTGTGGTGAGCGCAGCAAAACGTATAGAGATTTTGAATCACCGTGTTGTACACTTGAAACTAATGTAACATTGTGTGTCAGCTGTACTCAAAAAAATAAATAAGAGACTTTAGGTTAATGCTGTCATAAGACAATATCAGAAACAGAAAATAGCATCTTACTGAATTTTAAAAAATGACATGTGTATGATTTAAAAAATAAGGTAGACTGTTTTCATTTTTATCTTTGTTTTATTAGCTTGAAAACCCTTCCAAATATTCTGGGACATTATATGAACATCACAGTGCTATTGATTTCCTCTTGGTCTATAAAACAAGCACTAACCAATTTTGAAATAAAGTTTTAATGCTGCATGATTCACTTTCAGCTTCTCAAGTCAGTGAATTATTTACATGCTATTTCATCATTCTATTACACAGCGGCACTTGAGCTGTATTATGTTTTGTTTTTGTTGTGTTGTGTTATTTGTGCTTTGTATGCTAATAGGGCTTTCTGAGCTCTCTCAACTCAGGTGAGGTTTCTGTTGCAGAACAGAAACTGAAACAAGTTAGAGAAAATCTTGACTGTGTAAGTCTGTATTGAAGGTTAAAGACTTTAGACTGGGGGTAACTTGCTGATTATTAATTTTACTTTTAAAAATTTTTTTGATTTGCTGCTGATATTTAAATATAAGGAGCCTGCCCATAAAAAGATGTCTGGTTTTGCATTTTAGAAACTCCAGCACCACTAGGCCAGCATCACAGCATATACTTTACTAGGGCTTAATTTCAGCTGTCCCGTTAACTGATTAATAATAGTTTCCCCTCTGGGCCTACAAAACCCCTATATGTTACATTATGGAATCTGTAGACATTTGAGATTGCCAAGCTTGGCCCTGGTTTAAGTGTTAGTTCAGGTCTACCTGAAGGGAGCGTTTACGTTGAAGAAACAGGCAGACATAGAGAGAGGCAGAGTTTTCCCCCAAGCCCAGGAAGAAGTGTTCTTGATTTCTTGAGGCCTATACCATTCACTAGTTGTGTCTCAGGGTGATTGTCAGACTTAGCAAATAAAAATACAGGGGCGCCTGGGTGGCTCAGTCGTCTAAGCGTCCGACTTCTGCTCAGGTCATGATCTCGGTTCGTGGGTTGGAGCCCCATGTCAGGCTTTCTGCTGACAGCTAGCTCAGAGCCTGGAGCCTGTTTCAGATTCTGTGTCTCCCTCTATCTCTGACCCTCCCCTGCTCATGCTGTCTCTCTCTCTCTTTCTCAGAAATAAATAAAACATTAAAAATGTTTTGTAAAAATACAGGACATTCAATTGTATTTTAATTTTTGATAAATAACAAATATATTTTTTAATGTAAGCATATACTGAGCAATATTTTCAACATAATTAAACAAAAAAAGTGCTCTTTATCTGAAATTTAAAAAGAACTCGGAATCTTATACTTTTCTCAGTAGCCTAAGCCCTAGGAGATTTCCAGATCCTTAGAGGAAAATGGCTAAGTTATGAATCTAAGGAACTGGATTTCAGTTACTGAAATTTTGCCCTCAATGTCAAAAGTTCTTATCCCAGAGAGGAGTGAATCATGTGTCTTCAAAGGATCACATAAACTTGGGAAATAACACTCTTATCACTGACTGTGATGATTTGAATAAAGAAGAAATGAAACATTCCACATTTTCTTGGTGCTTCCCTAGAAAAGGATCTTCTCTGATGTCCTATTCAAATTAACAAGATTGAATTTTCTACCCAGGAGGATATGTCTTAATGAAATGTAATTTGATGGAAAAAATAGAGACATTTCTTGTATACTTGATTGTATTTATCAGGAGATACATCTAAAGCATGGAAATTGTACCTTTTCTGTGAAATTATCACAGAATTGCTACACTATCAATTTGCTCTACTCCACAGAAACAGGTATTATTCAAGATACTATTTCAAATTTGATTGCAACACTACGTAAACAAATACTCAAACCAGTGAGTACTTTACATTATCTTCTATCAATGAGTCCCACAAGAACACTAAGTCTGCCACTTAAATCTTACTGACAATAAGCCTGTATGCTTATTCAAAATCAGACTTACCAGGTTGGACAAGTAAAATATAAAGCAAATGAAATATACAGCAAATATATATACACATACATATATATATATATATGTATATAATGTAAAACAAATGAAAACATATAAAAATACACAAATATATTGAAGTAGAGCAAAAACATGCTACAAGGGATACTGAATTGCAGCTTAAAGTTATGTCCCACTGGCAATCTTTACTCTTTCGTCAGTGATAAAAAAAGAACATCTGTAACACTGTCAGGTGAGATGACAGTTACATGCATACCATGCTTCTTCAGTATCTACAAATACCCTCGGTGTAGGTAGTGTGCATCTATAAGGAATTATACACACTCAAGACACATTTAAATATCCGTATAATGGAATTTCATATATAAGCAAAATATTGATTCTCTGGGAAAGATGCATTTAAAAGTTTTGCAAAATGGGTAATGCATCTGAGTTTAATCCCCTAGGACATAAATAGCTGGCAAATTTCAGCCTTGCTTTACAGAGTAAGTATTTTTTTGGGGGCAAATAATGTAAGTGAATTTTATGTATCTATAAATGCAGTGTTTTAAATTGAAATGTTAAAAATAAATATATACAAAAGGAACACAATAACACAATATTTAAAGGTATCTATAAAGCATTTGATCAATCTTTTGAAAATAATTAGCCCTGATTTGTTAATATAATGTTTTCTCAGTTCTAAGTTGTACTTTTTCTTCACATATAACATATCTATAATCAGGACAGTCTGGGTTTTTTTGGTGTGTATATTAAATTTAGTGTTAAGTTCACTTTAAGAAGCTATTAAGTTGATGATATATATTTAGTAGTAAATGCTTATTATATTTAGAAGGTAGGAGACATGTTTACATAAACCATGTTGGCTTAAAAAAATCACAAAACTAGTTAGTCTTTGCTGAGGCTTATTGATCTTCAAAGTCCTAAAGACATAAAGTCTTTTAAAAGTTTTCAATTACAAAACAGGCCTGATATAATACAGTTCTATATCTGATCAGATTTTACTGTTACCTCCTAAAGAAATGCATCATTCACTAAGTGAGTCTCTGCTTCAGACTGATTTGACAGCCACAATGTCAACATGGTGTCTGGCTCTCATGTAGAGAACAGAGAATGTGAAGCCTAAATCAAATAATCTTGATGGAAGTAGGAAAAAGTAAAGTCTACATTTTGGTTCAGTTTTTGACATGTGCTCTTTTTTTCATACTCAAGGTTGCCAACTTTAGTTTTTTTCCTAAATGAACTTTAGTTCATTTCCTAGAAATGACTAGGAAATTCAGCCCAATATGACCTATAAAAATCCCTAAAATTAACTGGAACTAGCATTTTTAAAGATTTGTTACTCTTATGAATTATGGGTTTCTATTAATCCATTACCAGCTGTAAACTTAGAATTTAGATAACCTTGAAATTATCCATGATAAATATTACCAATGATAATATTTCTCCTAGTAAGATTTTAGGAGCACACTGAGGTGCTAAAGCACTTCCACATGTTACAAGGAACACTGTAGTTGCCACAAGTGATGTTGAAAGTGTAATGAAAATGAAGGTCCTTATCTCCAATGCTCAGATGCCATCTCAATAACTTAAATGGAAAAAGCAAATTGGCAGTCAACAATAATGTTAAGCACACTTAAAATTTTTTGATTGATCAAAAAAAAGGGTAAGGAAATGGCATTTGAAGATAGTGCTGTTAATATATGCTAAGAGAACTATGGCAGTTTTGAGAGACATTGTTAGGGGTGTAAGTAGGAGGATTGAACCAAAAGCAAGCACTATCAGTGTGGTATTATACACACGCTTTTTCTAAAAACAGAAGAGGAATTGAAGCTAGGCTGGAATCAGCATGAAGTAAAGAATTTTGCTTGCAGCTTGCTCAGAGAGAGTTCACTTCTGTCCCTGTTTAATGTAATCAGTAGCCCCTTCTTTGTCAATTAAAAATAAATCCCCTTTGCATACTAATGTTAAAAAGAAGAGAAAGAACACCCTATCTTTCTAAAATGTAATTAGTCTTTCAGTATGTTTCTTTCAACTTCTTGTCCCTAGAAACATGGAAATGAAGGGGGAAAGCTGTCATACTCCATTGGTCCAATTGGTAACAATTTGAAAGTAAGTTCTTAGCTAATTGAATTGGCCCCCAGCACCAAGTAAATTTACAACTGTGAAATCCATCAATTAATTTCAAGTCCTTTTAAATTTTATAGCTCTGCAGAAGTTTTAAAAAGTTAAAAATGAATGAAAAAATTTGAAGGATCATAATTTCAATTGGGATATATTTTAAAATTCAAATATTAATATATAAGAGGTACTGAAATAGAAATTGGACGAGTAGTTTCATAGACCCCAAATTTATGTAACTCAGAGAGCCTGAGTAATGTGACTCTCAATGGGAATTGCCATAAGACTATTTCTGAGAACAGTATTTCATCATAATACTCCTCATTGGGGAAAATCACATAGTCAAAAATAGTTTGTGTGTATACTTTATCCACCTGGCAGTAAGGAAACCTGTTAATAATTTCTTCAACATGAATTCTCCAAATATGTATAATCTATATGTTGATAATTCTATATATAATAATTCTAAGCATTATTAGACTTAATCAGTCCCTTATTTTGGGAAAAATACTTTTTCTTGGTGTCTAGGACACAGATTTTTCTGGTTTTCCTTCTCTCTCAGCATCAGACCCTTTTCAGTCTCATTAGCTGGATCATCCTCCTTTTCCTGAACTAGAAAAAAGGTTCACTTCTAGTCACTTCCTCAGGTGATCTTGAAGAGTTCTATACATTAAATAGTATCTATTAAAAATATGAAACCTGTATTTATATAGCCATAGCAAAAAATCCTCCTATGCTCCAGACTGGAATGTTTAGTAGACATCTCAATTGTATTATAACTAAACTGAAATATCATCTCCCAAATTTGCTTTCCTTCCAAATTCCACAGTATTCTTAATCAGAGTTTCTTCCATCAATTTCCATTAAAATATTAAGGTTAATATAAAACATCTGAGTTCAGAAAGCAATTTCAGCTCTACAGTCGAAACACATACTGTATCTGCTCACTTCTGGAGTTCTTTGCTATTACCTTATCCAATCTCTACTTGCCTGATCTATTGTAGTTAGCTCCCGTTTGGTCTGTCTGCTTTCACTTTTGCCCCTGGTGCAATCTATATAGTGAGACGTCATACATCTTTTAATATATAAATTACAGATTACTCTCCTGACTCAACTATTTGAAGGCACTGTAGAGTGATCAAAGTAGACAGAAAATCAGAAGTCAATTCTTGAAAGAAGGGAACTACATTGTATCAGTCACATATATATGGCTTTTTGCCTGAAGGTAATCCCTTTGGCAGAAGGTAGTTAAAAATGAAAGCTACAGTGCTGAAAAGGAGATTATTATATCTTTAATTACTTATATTGAAAAAAATAGTTTTAAGCATAGAATCTAAGAAGTTTGAAAAAGACAACCAAATAAACCCAAAATGAGTAAAAGGAAGACAATAATTTCACAAATCAGTTAAATAGGAATTAGAAAAAAAAGGAAAATAATAAAATTAGTAGTTTAACCTTGAAAAAGATTAATAAAAGTAACAAAATATATCAAGAAAGGAAAAAAAATTAAACGATCAATATCAGGAATGAAGGAGAAATAATGCTATAGATCCTGAAAAGATCAAATGGATCATAATAAAATATTTTTTAAATGTTTTATTTATTCCCATTTTATTTTATTTATTTCTAGGAGAGAGAGAGAGAGACAGCGTAGCAGGGGAGGGTCAGAGAGAGAGGGAGTCACAGACTGAAACAGGCTCCAGGCTCTGAGCTGGCAGTCAGCACAGAGCCCGACGCGGGGCTCGAACCCACGAACCACGAGATCATGACCTAAGCGAAAGTCGGACGCTTAACCGACTAAGCCACCTAGGCGCCCCCATAATAAAATATTTTAAACAATTCTGATAACATATTCAATGACTTAAATAAAATAAGTTCATTTTTAAGTGACTATCAAAAAATGTTCCCATAGCGGGAAGCCTTGGTGCCTTAGTCAGTTGAGCATCCGACTCGATTTTGGCTCAGGTCATGATCCCAGGTTTGTGGGATTGAGCTTGGCATCAGGCTCTGAACTGAGCATGGAGCATGCTTTTCATTCTCTCTCTCCTTCTGTCCCTTTCCTTCACTTGTGCCCTCTCTTCCTCTCTCTCTCTCAAAAAAAATTAAAAATCCCTATACTAAAATCTAATCTCAAAATATTTTACAGGTAAAATGTCTCAAGCATATTTTTTAAGAAAAAAAATGCTATTCTTACATAATCTTACCTGGTTTCTGAAAATAAAGGGGTATACATGACAGCAGTATCTCTCAGACTCAAACCAGAGAAAAACATTCCAGAAAATAAAAATTATAGAAAAATTTTCTTTATGATCATAGATATAAAACTCTTTAACACAACATTGGCAAGTTAAATCCAATAATATGGTAAGGGAAAATTCTTATGGCCATGTGTTTTTATTCCAAGAATAGAAGGTCGGTTTAACATTTGAAAAATCAAACAGTATTAATAAATTAAAAGAGAAAAATCATATGGTCATCTCTCTAAATGCAGAAAATTTGATGCCTATTCAGGGTAGAACATTTCAGAAAACTAGAAATGAAATGAAAATTTTCCAGCCTGATTAAAAGATAATATGATTGATAAATGTGAATGACTGAACACTTTCCCCCTCAGAATGAGAACAGGTCAAGGAAGTCCATTTTCACCATTTCTATTCAGTATTTTTCTTGAAGTCCTAAACAGTACAATCAGAAAATAAGATAAAATAATAAAAATTGTAAAGGAAAAAAATATAACTTTATTTGAAAACACCATAATTATTTATGCAGAAAATCCTAAGGAATCTAAAAAAGTGAATTTACCAAGTTTGTAAGATATAAAGTCAACATGCAAAACTCAGCTGTTTGTTTTAGTAGCAAATATATGAAAAATGAAAATATTTAAATATGATAGATACAAAAATTTTTTTAAATACAATACTCAGAAAAAGTTTAACAAAGGTGCTGACTTTAAAACAAAGCTAAAAGAGATATAGGCCATATTCAAGAACTAGAGATTCAATATTGCCAAGATGTTAATTTCCAAAAAGTATATAGAAATATAATGAAATTCTAGTCATGATCCCAGGGGACTCCTTTCTTTCTTTCTTTCTTTCTTTCTTTCTTTCTTTCTTTCTTTCTTTCTTTCTTTCTTTCTTTCTTTCTTTCTTTTCTTTCTTTCTTTTTCTTTTTTTAATGTTTATTTATTTTTGAGAGAGAGAGAGAGATGGAGCATGAGCAGGGGAAGGGCAGAGAGAGAGGGAGACACTGAATCTGAAGCAGGTTCCAGGCTTTGAGTTGTCAAGCACAGAGCCCAATGCAGGGCTTGAACTCATGACACGAGAGATCATGACCTGAGCTGAAGTAGGATGTTTAACAGGCTGAGCCACCCAAATGCCACACTTTTTTTAAAAAGGAAATTGGAATGATGTTTCAAAAATATATAAAGAAATTAAAAAAAACAAAAACAAAAACCTGAAAGAAAACAGTTATGTGAAGAAAAATATTAGACAAGTTACGTAACTGTCAAGAATTATCAAGCTTCAGTAATCAAGACAGTGTGGTTTTGGCATAAAGATAGAAAAATGGATCAATGAAACAGAAAATAGAAACAGACTAGAAGCAAAGACAAATCACTAGCAAAGAACACAACCTAGAACAAAAGTGAGTGAGTAATCAAAAGCCCCATAGGCCACATTGGGGCCACTGCCTGTTTTCATGTGGCCCATAAACCAAGTAAGGTTTTTAGTTTTTACATTTTAAAATGGTTGAAATATATGAAAAGGAGAATATTTTGTGACACAAGATAATTATATGAAATTCAAATTTCATTATCCATAAATTTTTTTGCTGTATACCCATTACCATTCATTTACATATTGTCTTTCACTGTAGTGGCTAAGTTGAGAAATATGTCAGAGACCATATGGTAAACTTTACAATAAAAGTTTGCCTACTTCTGACCAAAAGGCTAGATTTCTAAGAAGTTGATTTACTTGTGTGTTTGTTTTGAGAGAGCGAGCAAGAGCAAGGACGGGAGAGAGGGGGAAAGAGAATTCTAAGCAGGCTCTTCACTGTCAGCATGGAGACAATGCAGGGATCAAACTCACAAACTGTGAGATTATGACCTGAACTGAAACGAAGAGCCAGATGCTTAACCAACTGAGCCAGGCACCCCTAGATTATGCTCTTAAATAGTGTTCTTCACTAAGCACAACTAAAGAATCTTAGAGACAAGATATTTTCCAGGTCTGAGACAGAAAAAAAGATGAGCTTGGGACATCTTGCTGTGAAAGAAAGGAAGTTGCTTAAAGAAAAATTGAAATATTATAAAAAAGATGTATAAACCAGCTTGAAGTGGCTTGCAGTTATCAAATGTGAGACATTTTGAATGTCAAATTAAGTTATGATAGTCATCCATTATAAATTATTGAACAAAATAGGAATACAAAAATTGATATTGATGCAAATGAATGAAGAAGCATATCTTCCTTACATAGTAGAATGTGAATTAATAAATGTAGAAAGAATGAGGAAGTTAGAAAATCATATACTGTTAAACTTAGTAGTAAAATTTAGAATAGGAATGGAGTATTTAAATGGTCTCAAAGAATCTTTCCACAAGTGATTGATTTTTAAAGGGAAAATAGAAATTTTGCAGTCAGGAAAAGTGACAGACACCATCTAATGAATTAATCAAAATCAACATAAAAAATATTGGAACAAAACAAGATCATGTGTTTTTTGATATGATGCACTGAGAAGGACCTATCATATGGGCAGAATATTCCTGCAAAAAAATATAATTTGAATCTAATCATGAACTAATAACATCAGATATATGCAAACTATAGATGTTTTATAAAATGACTGACCTGTGCTCTTTTAAAAATAACAAGGGCGAGAAGAACAATAGAAAGCTGTAGAACTTTTCTAGATTACAAAAGAATAAAGAGGCATAATAACTGAATGCAATACATGACCATAGATTAGATCTTAAATTGACAAAAATAGTTGCAAAGATTACTGTGTGACAATTGCTAAATCAAAATATGTACCGTGGATTGTTCACAAAGCATTGCTCCTCAGACAAATACATTCTTCTGGCCTGGGTTGCTTTAGCTCACACACTGAACTTTTTTGCTAAATGCCTTGCTTTTAATACTGTAGACCCAATGAAGTACCTGCCACTTTCTCTCTGCGGAAGGCTTCCTTGCTCTTCTACACAGTTAGATGATCTCTCCTCATATCTTTCATGCTAACCAATATCCATCTTCCTAATAGAACTTAGCATATTATACAGTGAATTTGGTTTACATTAATGTCTTTAATTGGTATAAACCTCCTAGGGTAAAGAACATACCTGATCCAGCTTCATAGATGTCACCCATTGATTGTCACAAACTAAGTACATGCTTAGGTTGTTGTTGCGTGTTTTTTTTTTTCCTTTTGAGAGAGGATATGGACTAAAACATCAATAAAATAACATGTCAGATACTGCTTTACATTTTTAGACATTTGAAAAATTTACATTCTCATATTAGGAAAAACAGCATTCTCAACAGAAGAATCAGACAACTGAGACGCTTGAGCGGCTCAGTCGGTTAAGTGTATGACTTCGGCTCAGGTCACGATCTCACAGCTCTTGATTTCGGGCCTCACGTCAGTCTCTGTGCTGACAGCTCAGAGCCTGGAGCCTGACTTGGATTCTGTGTCTCTCTCTCTCTTTGTCCCTCCTCTGCTTTTGCTCTGACTCTGTCTCTCTCCTCTCTCTCTCTTCTGAATAAGTAAATAAACATTTAAAAACTAATAGAAAAAAGAAGAATCAGGTATCTAATAGCCAGAATCTACTTATGCAAAAATGATGTCCATCCAGAACAGTCAATAAGTCAAGCAAAACAACCTCTGAGCTGTTTTCGTATAGTTCCTCAACTTTATTAATAAATATACACTAATATATTAATAGCAAAACTTCCTGATATCCCCTATTTATCACTATTTTGGCTAAAAAACTGTCACATTTTTAACCTACAGTTCAAAAGAAGAAAAGTATTTAGAAAGTGTGGAGTAGTTGCTAGAAGTAGGTATGCTAGTTCAGATTTCTGGCATCCAGATAAAGAGAGGGGAAGGAAAGGAATCCATGAAAATGCAAAAATGTATTATAAAGCACAATGTAATTATTTAGAAGTTAATAATATAATTTGGACATGTTTCCAGGAAAACCAGAAAATAAAGCTTGTTTTATGCTTAGAAATAAATATAAACTTTTTTTTTCCAAAAAAATTTAACCCATGCAGAATGATTTATCTACAGCATAAATCTTTGTGGTTAATATAAAATTAATTGGAACTATTGTTCCTGAAAAAAGAGATGCATTGGTTAAATATGAGAAGATAATTATTTCCAGCAATGCAAACTGGCTTTTATTTTGTAAGGCAAGACATTTATTTTGAAAGCCAGGAGCCTTTCAAAGAAAAACAGCACAGCAGAACTAATGATTTCTGGGAATACCACCTTATTTTAAAAGTATTCATATGAATCTCTGGACATTTCTTTGTTTTAGAGGGGACCATTTCAGGGTAATGAACTATGAAATGGCAAACATTAATCTCTGCCTAATCTTTCAGATAGAAAATTATTTCCCTTAAGCTTTTGATACAGCTAGATTGCAACTGACTAGCCCTGAAGTACGTCGCCCAAAATATTTTGGATTTTTTTTTTTTTAGAAAAGGTCTATAACTTAGTGATTTAAATGTAAAAATATAGGATAGAGTTACAAGACCAGAGAGGAAAGATCAAGGCCTTTTAAACTACACAATTTTCACATCTGCATTTTATTTTTATTTGTTTTTGAGAAAGAGAGACACAGTGTGAGCAGGGGAGGGGCAGAAAAAGGGAGGTACAGAATCCAAAGCAGTTTCTAGGCTCAGAGCCATCAGCACAGAGCCTGATAAGGGGCTCAAACCCACAAACGGTGAGATCATGACCTCAGCTGAAGTTAGATGCTCAACCAACTGAGTCACCCAGGCTCCCAGATTTGCTTTTTGAATCCATAGAAAGCACACAAAAACTGCTAAACCAAAACAAAATCATCACCACCACCTTAAAAAAAATTTTTTTTAGAGAGAGAGTGTGCAAGCAGGGGAGAGGGACAGAAGTGGGGGGGGGGGAATTTTATGCAGAATGGGGCCGGACAAGGGGCTTAATCTTAGGACCCTGAAATTATGACCTGAGCCAAAATCGAGAGTCGGACACTCAACCAACTGAGCTACCCAGGTGTCCCAACTTCACTATCTTAAGCATCACACCTCATCAGTGTTCTTACTAGGCTAAAGTATTTTAATTAAACATTTATTCTTACATATTTTTACTCATTTTTTATGAACGCAGTATTTAAATCTTTCTCAAAAGTATGAAATTGAGACTATATTTATTGCCATTACTTAGCTTCCATTTGCTGTTTAGGTGACCAAATTCACTAACCTCAAATTCTTTGATGTCATTAGATGTATGTTGATGTCAGTAGATATTGGTAAGATTGTTGTTTTGAGAATTGAGTACATGGGCCCACATTATAAAGAACAAAATAGTAATAGTAATTCATTAAGCATATGTTAGACGTGATAAAGAAATCTGTTCTCCCATTGATCCTCATTAGTTTTCAGTGGCTTGTTTATTTGTCTATACGGATTCTCCTCATCTCTACTGCACGGTTTTGTGTGCTTCCCTCCTAAACCTGAAAACTTTGTTGTAAAAAAAAATAATAACAATAATAAATTAAATTTTTAAAAAATATTTTGCTCTTTCTACTCTTTCTCTTCCTTTCTCTTTAGATTCACAGAGTAGAGTTGATTTCATCACAATACTCTCATCAGTTGATTCAGGACTCATTGGCTTTATGTTATGTTTTGCCATCATTGTGCATTCCCCTGTCTCTCTGCATCCTCCCTAAGTACACACTAAAATATTTGGTAATAGCAAATAAGCATACAATGTGAACTCTGGAGCCAGATACTCAAGGTTTCAACTTTGGCTTCAACATATACTAGCTATGTTAATGACCACTCACAAACATTTGATCTTTCATGTTATGTATAATCCATACCTGTTTCTTCTTCTGCAGCATGGATATATTAGTAGCTTCTTCCTAGGTTGTTCTGAGGCCTCAACTGTGTATATTCGAATACATATATACAAATAAATATTTGTGTATGTATGTATGTATGTGATATATAGCTCTCGTAGGTGCACATATGTATTTATATTTGTGATGTATACTTTAGCGAAAACTGTTCTTTGAGCATTTTAATTATGATTATATTTTTAATTTAAATTTTAATTTTAATTAGTTAACATACAGGGCAATATTGGCTTCGAGAATAGAATGCAGTGATTTATCACTTATATATGACACCTGGTGCTCATCACAATTGCCCTCTTTAATACCTATCACCCATCTAGCCCATGCTCCATGAACTTCCTTTCATCAACCTTCAATTTGTTCTGTTATTAAGAGTCTCTTATGGTTTGTTTCTCTCTCTCCTGTTTTTTTTCTTTCACCTTCCCATGTGTTCATCTGTTTTGTTTCTTATTTTCCACATAGAGTGAAATCATATAGTATTTGTCTTTCTCTGATTGACTTATTTCACTTAGCATAATTCACTCTAGTTCCATCCATGTCATTGCAAATGGCAACATGTCATTCTTTTTGATGGTTGAGTGATATTCCATTGTGTATATATACCACATCTTCTTTAGCCATTCATCAATCCATGGACATTTGGACTCTCTCCATAGTTTGACAATTATTGATAATGCTGCTATAAGCATCAGGGTATATATACCCCTTTGAATCTATATTTTGTATCTTTTGGGTAAATAGCTAATAGTGAAATAGCTGGATTATACAGTAGTTCTATTTTTATTTTTTTTTTTTGAGAAAACTCCATAGTGTTCTCCAGAGTAGCTGTACCAGTTTGCATTCCCACCAACAGTGGGATTTCCCCTTTCTCCACATTCTCACCAACACCTGTTGTTTCTTGTTGTTAATTTTAGCTACTCTGACATGTGTGAGGTGGTATCTCATCATGGTTTTGATTCCTATTTCCCTGATGATGAGTGATGTTGAGCATCTTTTCATGTGTCTGTTGGCCATTGAACATCATCTTTGGAAAAATGTCATTCATGTCTTCTGCCCATTTCTAAATGGATTATTTGTTTATTTGGGTGTTGAGTTTGATAAGTTCTTTATAGATTTTGGATACAAATGCTTTATCAGATATGTCGCTTGCAAACATCTTCTCCCATTCTGTAGGTTGCCTTTTAGTTTTGTTGATTGTTTCCTTCCCCATGGAGAAGTTATCTTGATTAGGTTCCAATAGTTCATGTTTGCTTTTTTTCCTTGCCTCAGGCAATGTGTCTTATAAGAAGTTGCTATGACCATGGACAAAGAGGTCGCTGCATTGGGGTGCCTGGGTGGCTCAGTCTGTTAAGCCTTCTATTTTGGCTCATGTCATGATCTCACAGTTTGTGAATTTGAGCCCTGCATCAGGCTCTATGCTGACAGCTCAAGAGCCTGGAGCCTGCTTCAAAGTCTGTGTCTCCCTCTCTGTCTGCCCTCCCCTGCTCATGCTCTCTCTCTCTCTCAAAAATAAATAAAAATGTTTAATTTTTTTTTTTTTTTTATAAAGAGAGGTTGCTGCCTGTGTTCTCCTCTAGGATTTTGATGGATTCCTGTCTCACATTTAGGCGTTTCATCCATTTTGAATTTACTTTTGTGAATGGTATAAGAAAGTGGTCCATTTTCATTCTTTCGCATGTTGCTGTCCAGTGTTCCTAACACCATTTGTTGAAGAAATTGCCTTTTTTCCATTGGGTATTCTTTTCTGCTTCGTCAAAGATGAGCTGACCATATAGTTGTGGGTCCATTTCTGGGTTTTCTATTCTTTTCCATCAATCTATGTCATTTTTGTGCCAATACCATACTGTCTTGATGAATACAGCTTTGTAATATAGCTTGAAATCTGGAATCGTGATGCTTTCGGTTTTGTTGTTCTTTTTCAGAATTTCTTCGGCTATTCAGGGATTTTTCTGGTTCCATTCCAATCCTTTGGTTCCATAGGATTGTTTGTTCTAGATCTATGAAACATGCTAGTGGTATTTTTATAGGGATTACATTAAATTTGTAGATTGCTTTGGGCAGTAAAGACATTTTAACAGTATTTATTCTTCCAATCCATTAGCACGGAATGTTTTACTTTGTGTTCTCTTCAGTTTCTTTCATATGTTTTATAGTTTTCAGAGTACAAATCTTTTACCCCATTGGTAGGTTTATTCTTATGTATCTTATTGTTTTTGGTACAATTACAAAGGGGATCAATTCCTTGATTTATTTTTCTACTGTTTGTAATTGTGTAGAACTGTTGTTGTAGGTTTATAGAAATGTACAGATTTCTGCATCTTGATTTTATATTCTGGGGCTTTGCTGAATTCATGTATCAATTCTAGCAATTTTTGTGAAGTCCTTTGGGTTTTCTATATAGAGTATCATGTCATCTGAAAATTGTGAAAGTTTGACTTTTCCTTGCTAATTTAGATGCCTTTAATTTCTATTTATCATCTGATTGCTGAGTTGAAGACTACCAGTACTATGTCAAATAGTAATGGTGAGAGTGGGCATCCTTGTCTTGTTCCTGACTGTAGGTGAAACGCTCTCAGTTTTTCCCCATTGAGGATGATATTAGCTGTGAGTCTTTTGTTTATGGCCTTTAAGATAGTGTGGTATGTTAAGTGCTATGTTCATATGTATGTATGTAGCTCCCTGAAAATTATTTCCATGAACCAGTATTTTATGCAGTTTCTTATAATTTTCCCTCAACACTGTATTTTTGAGATACATCAGTGTTTTTTTCTGTATAACAGTAATTCATGGACTGCTTCTAAGTTCTGAATAGTAATTCCATTGTATGAGTCCCCTACATACTACATTTTCATTAAGACAGGGAGAGACAGAAACCGCTCAATTAAGCACGTATTCTCCCATGTTTGCATATTGACCTATGTGAGAATGCAGTATATACCCAAAAGTGTTTCTGATAAGTCATAAGGCACATCAACACTTTGTTTCATACTGCAACTAGATTAGATTCTGGAAGGAGTGTAGCAATTTACTCTTCCCAGAAGAGTGAGGGGGTTGTTACCCCCACAGCTTTGCCAAAACTGTATTAGATGTTTTGCCATTCAGAGATGTGGTTACATAAGCTGTCATTTAGAATGCACTTTTTATAAATGATATCATGAAAGCCTTCAAGTTCCATTTCGCCATTAGATATACTCTTTCCCCTAACAATTTCCCCAAAGATTTGTCCTTAACAGCTTGTTAGATATTAAGTTGCCATAGTATGATGATTAGATTTGGGGGGATGCATTGACTTTATAAATAAATTGGAGAGAAACTTTATAGTTTAGAAAGTTACATTATTCAGAAATTTACTTTCCACTTATTCAGAGCTTTACTATATCTCGGTATAAATATAAAATTTCTATATAAATATCTTTTGCATTCTTTGCTAAGTAAAATTAAGACTTTTTATGGATTTTGTTGCCAAGCAAGGGATATCTTGTTTTCTTTTCTTTTTTTAATGACATATAGAATTAATACTCAGTTACCTATGACTTAATTTTGCTAATTTAAACATTTTATTGTATTTACTTAATATTTTATTTTAAGCAATAAATTTTATTTGGAATACTTCTGGAATTCCTCTTAATCCTTCATTATTTTTCCTTCTTTCTCTAGAGTTAACAATCTGAATTAAGTGGTTATCATTGCTATGTATGCTTTCTATACTTTTACTGTACATGTAGGAGATTGTTTTTAAAATACAAAGTAAATAATCTTTTCAATAAAAACTTTATTGTTAAAACAAAAAGGAAAAGGGAAAAATAAACTGATGTGTTCACTCAGCAGTTATTTACATCACAAGTAATTAATAGCAGGCAAAGTTATGACTGTTTATTTTCTCCTAAACTGGGTAGATGTTTTGAATTCATATAAATATTTAAAGTATATTTCATAATCTGGCCATGTGTAGCAACATGGATGGACCTTGAGGGTGTTATGCTGAGCAAAATAAGTCAGGCAGAGAAGGACAAATATCATATGTTTGCACATATAGGAGGATTAGGAGGAACTTGACGGAGGAACAAGGGGGAGAAGAAGGGGGGAAATGGTGGGGGAAAGGGAGAGAGGCAAACCATGAGAGACTCTTGAATGCTGACAAAAACTGAGGACTGATGGATGTGGGGTGGAGGGGGGGATGGGCATGGAGGAGGACACTTGTGGGGATGAGCACTGAGTGTTATGTGGAAACTAATTTGACAATAAACTATTTGTAAAAAAAAAAAAATCTAAGTAAATAAATTAAGCATTGGGCTAAAAAATTTCAACAAGACCTAGAAAATTAAACTCTACATTTTTATTTTATTTTTTAAATATAAGTTATTGTCAAATTGGCTAGCATACATTGTGTAAAGTGTGCTCTTGGTTTTGGGGGTAGATTCCCGTGGTTTGTGCTAATTCATATGGGCACATGTACCCCAATGTTTCAACTGTGTATTTTTAAATGAAAACATAAGGAATAAGAAAATGATTAAAGCAGTAATTACTGATTTGGGAAAATAAAAAATAAAATAAAATATATTTCATAAACCTAAAGTCCACCCAAATATAAAATTGAGTATTTCTAACGTGATGTAGATAATGTTTAGACAGGTGTGAGGAGGCTCTTTTTTCTTAAATCATAGATATTCAGGAAACTTAGAAGAGGCGCAAATCCATAGAGGAAATGCCACCCAACCCATATATGCACTTCCGTCTACACCTGATATAGCAGATGAGTACTATATATCACAAACCACTATAAATATTCTGAGGCAACAACAATTTAATGTACTGAACTGAGACTGAAAAAGAAAGTTTAAGTACGTTGCTTCTTAATTTTTATTTCATTGTAGCTGATAACTTTATAAAGGGACAGAATTTCTATTTTTTCATTTATTTTTCAATATATGGCTTCTATTTTTCTGTTTGCCTACAATTTTCCCTGCTTTATTAGATTTTTTTCCTCATACCCTTCAAATCATCAGGCATATTATCTTGCATTTGGTAGAAGTCCAATGATATTTTTGCATTTTGACTAGTTAATTATGATTTTGATCCCTTCTACAGAGCCAGAAATCAAAGAAAATTTGGTCGTCGTCTTCTGCTGCTGCTGCTGCTTTTTCTTCTTCTTCTTCTTCTTCTTCTTCTTCTTCTTCTTCTTCTTCTCCTTCTCCTTCTCCTTCTCCTTCTCCTTCTCCTTCTCCTTCTCCTTCTCCTTCTTCTCCTTCTTCTCCTTCTTCTCCTTCTTCTCCTTCTTCTCCTTCTTCTCCTTCTTCTCCTTCTTCTCCTTCTCCTTCTTCTCCTTCTTCTCCTTCTTTTTCTCCTTCTTCTTCTGCTGCTGCTGCTGCTGCTGCTCTGCTTCTTCTTCTTCTTCAGTATTTATTCTTGAGAGAGGGAACACAAGCAGAGGAGGGGTAGAGAGAGAGAGAGAGACAGAATATCCAAAGTGGGCTGTGCTGATAGCAATGAGCCTGATGTGGGGCTCGAACTCACAAACTGAGATCATAAGCTGAGCTGAAGTTGGATACCCAACCAACTGACCCACCCAGGTGCCCTGAAAGTTTGGTTTTCTCAATATATCTTAGTATTTCCTTTTTTCCCTCTTTCTTTATCAAGATTCTGTCTTTCTGTTGTTTTTTTTTTTATTTCTCCCTACCCCCCACCCACTGCTTTTTATGAAACTGCTATTTTCTTTCTTTCCTACATTTGCAAAGAAAATATAAAGTTGTAGTTAAGCCTACATGTTGCATTTAAGCCACTGTCATTTTCAAATTAGTATTTGCAATTCTTATATCCTTATGAATGAAAAACATGACTTTGAATTAGAATATCTTGCTAGAAATGTGTGTGTGTGTGTGTGTGTGTGTGTGTGTGTGTGTGTGTTTATTACAACAGGAAAGGAGGATATTAACATGAAGAAACCCTCAAAAAAGCTCCCTTTGGGTCAGAAATTATTCTTACTTGCACTTGAATATTTATGTTAGAGACAGGTATGTGCCTCTTGGTAAGTAAGCAAGGTGAAATGATTATAATTAGAAATGACTATAAATTGGACTTGAATGTTATATCATTTGATGTAGTGAAATTCAGTCTCTCTGGTATTAAGAGTCATAATAAAGTCTAGCCTGGAGAAATGAGCTATCTCCCATTTGTTTTTATCAAAGCCTCTGTGAGAAAAAAAAAATAACATTTCCTAATATATTGAAACTTTAATCTTAGGTTATAAGAAATTTAGAGGCTACATGATATAGTTCTCAGCAAAATCCAAGAAAGGACCTATGTCCAGCTGAGAACTACTGATTACTGGAAATTTCTGTGATGTAGCAGAATGTGAAGAAATTAGTTTAGCTATTTTTTCCTGTTAATTACTAAATTAATTTTAGTCTTGGGAACAAATAATGTGGCCTTAAAGATTTCTAGCTTGGAAAATTTGAGACTTCCTTTACCCTTCAAATGGAATCAATATTTAAAGTGTTTCATGGCTATTTGAACAACAACAAGAACTTAAATTTTTGTTTCTGGGTAAAAATTTATATATATGATTATATGCATATGTATGTACACATTCACACACATGTAACACACACAACATATGTGTCTATGTATGCATGTACCCAGATAGAAAAATTATCCCCCCCAATCTTTGGGGTCCTTTTTTCCAATAATTTGATCTGTTTATTTTTAAGATAGGGATATTGAAGTCTCCACAGATGGTGGTAGACTCGCCAGATTCTCTTTGGATATCTTCCAGAATTCTCTCTCTGCTTCACAATGGTCCTGTTGGGTACCTAATGAATACTTTCTTTTTTTTTTTTTTTTTATTTTTCTAAATGTTTTATTTATTTTTGAGAGAGAAATAGAGACAGCATGAGCAGGGGAGGGTCAGAGAGAGAGGGAGACACAGAATGTGAAACAGGCTCCAGGCTCTGAGCTAGCTGTTAGCACAGAGCCTGACTCAGGGCTCAAACCCACGAGCCATGAGATCGTGACCTGAGCCGAAGTCGGATTCTTAACCGACTGAGCTACCCAGGCATCCCACCTAATGAATACTTTCTATTATAGTGTTTCAGATGATTAATTTTTATCAGTTGTTAATAGTCTTTTTTGTCCATTAATTTATAATTTGTCCTCTTTCTGATAGTAATATTGCCTGATTTGCTTTCATTTTAATGGCACCAGCCAAGTGTATGTGTCTCTCCCTTTATTTGCAGACTTTTCCTATAATTGTTGTATATCTTGGAATCCATCCATAAAGGTTTGAACTAGACGACAGTCTGGAAGTCATTTTAAATGGGGTATTAATTTGTGCACAGTCCATAATAATTACTGAATTTCTACCATTCTGATATCCTTTATTGTGTTCTTGTAATTTTGTTTCATTCTTTCCCTTACTTTCATTGAATTGATCCAGTTTTTAAACTCAATTAATTAGCAGCAATTTTCTCTTTCCCTAACCCTACCTTTCAAAATAAAAATAGTCTAATTACTATTACCTTATGTATAAATTTGATTTAGAGTTATTTGTAATTTTAATTGCTATTATCCTAGACCAGTGATTCCTTTATCTCACCCTCTTAGATTTGGTTTATATTATATTAGTTTTATTGCAGTAAGCCATTTTTAAGGATTTTATTATTTTTTTATTTTAATTCATTATTGTTAATATACAGTGTTTTATTAGTTTCAGGTGTCAATATTAGTGATTCAACAAATCTATACATTACTCAGTGCTCATCATGATAAGTGTCCTCTTTAATCCCCATCACTTATTTCACCCATCCCCCTACCCACCTCACCTCTGGTAATCACTAGTTTTTTTCTCTATAGTTAAGAATCTTATTTCTTCTTTGTCTCTCTCTCACTTTTTTCCTTTTTGTGTGTGTGTTCAGTAAACATTTTTCTTTTCAAAAAAGATCTGTCTCCAACAGACTTTGAGCTCTTGAATATCTAACATTAAGTTTATTTTGCTTTCATATGTAAATGCACATTTAATTAGCTACAGAGGTCTAGATTTAACATCACTTTTCTGTCATAACTTTGGAGCCTTTGCTTGATTGATTTTAAATGTTTGGTGAAGCTGAAGTTTGTTATTTTTTATTTGTTTAAGAGTTTTGGGGGCACCTGGGTGGCTTAGTCGGTTAAGCGTCCGACTTTCGCTTAGGTCATGATCTCGCGGTTCGTGGGTTCGAGCCCCGCGTCGGGCTCTGTGCTGACAGCCAGCTCGGAGCCTGGAGCCTATTTCAGAATCTGTATCTCCCGCTCTCTCTGACCCTCCCCTGCTCACGCTGTCTCTCTCTCTCTCTCTCTCTCTCCTAGAAAAAAAAAAAAAAGAGTTTTGTGTGTGTGTTTTGTTTTTTGCTTTTTGTTTTTAGAGAGAGAGAGCAAGCAGAGGGGAAGCAGAGGAAAAGAGAGAATCTCAAGCAGGCTTCATACTTAGTGTGGAGTCTGACATTGGCTCAATCCCGTAACCCAAGGATCATGACCTGAGTACAAATCAAGGGTTGGAGACTCAACCAACTGAGCCACCCAGGCACCCCAAAGCTGAAGTTTGATGTCCATTTGATTCTTTCTAATACATGTAACATTTTGCTCTCTGAAAATATTAACAATTCCTACCTTAACTATGCAATCCTTAAATATCATTAAGACATATCTGGTTTTTAGGCTATTTTTATTCATCTACTTCAGGTCTCAGCTCTTCATTTCAGACTTTGGAGTTCTTATTTAATTGTTTGATTATTTATTTAACTTACCTCTCTCTGTTGTTGTTTTGTTTTGTTTTGTTTTAGTTTGAACCCAGGACCCCTACTAGATGTCTGTTAGCATTTCTAGTGTAATATATATTTGTATTATATTATATATAATATATACACATTATCTGTATGCACATATATGCATATTAGTAACTCTTTATATTCTCTTTTATTCATTATTTTCTCTGACTTCTGGGAAATTTTTTCTTTCTTAGTCTTATAGTCTTTCAGCTGTGTCCATTCTGTTTGCAACACAGATACACATATCTATGTTTTCATATATATCAGTAACTCTGAGTGTTTATTTTTTTAATTTCCATATTTTCCAAAATACACTATCTTTTCTTATTCTGTAAGTTTAATAATTATAATTATTATATTAAATTATATTGTTTCCCCCTATTAACTCTATTTCTTCATGATTTTATTCTGTTTTATTAAAGTCAGTGCCTTCATTCCATGGTCTGGATTTAACACAAATACCTGGTCATTTATAGTTGTCTCTGTGTCTTGTAGAGGTCTTATATGAAGAGTACATATTCTCAGGCCAAAAATTCTTCTTTCACTTGTGAAAATAAATGTTAATTATGGGAGACTTACTTCAGGCTTTTCAGAGAAAGGTTGACATATGTGGCCATATGGGTATGATGAGCCTATGTTATGCGGGTTGTCATCTCCATCCCTGTTTGGAGCAATTCCTGCACCCACTTTGGGTCTCTCTTTGATGCAGTCTCCTCTGCACAAAACTGTAAGTACAGCTTTAACCCGGATACAGTTACAAAACCTGGTATTTTCTTCCTCCCACCCCTTCATTTTCTCCTTTACTCTTTTTTGCTGAGATATTAAGCTTCCATAATCTCTAATCTTCTTCTTATTCTTTTCCAATATCCAGGCTAAGCCCTGTCTCTGGGCATATCAGTCACATTCTTTAGAAAGCCGTGTTTGAGGATTAGTCAAGGACAGAATTCTTCTGATGTCATTCATTTAGTATAGGTAGATGGTGGGACAGGTCCTCTGATGTAATTAATTCACACTCAATAACTTTAATGAGTTACCCTGCTCTTCACTTTGTTG
This sequence comes from Hyaena hyaena, assembly GCF_003009895.1. Classification (NCBI taxonomy): domain Eukaryota; kingdom Metazoa; phylum Chordata; class Mammalia; order Carnivora; family Hyaenidae; genus Hyaena; species Hyaena hyaena. The sequence goes on along the minus strand of NW_024080916.1, from coordinate 867,118 downwards.
ACTTTCTTTCCTTCTGAAGCTATTCTTTCCCTCACTAGCCTTTCTCTTTTGTTTGTTTTGAGACTTTTCTTTTTTTCTAGTCCATTCCACAAGTCCAATTCTGTCTGTTTTCTGTCTTAAAGATTCCATAATTCCCAACATGGTGGATGGCAGATATGTGTTCCATCCACCAACGTGATTCAAATTCCCCTAGTGCAGGAGTCCTAACTTCATACTTATGTCTGTCATCCTAACTTAATACTTATGTCTGTCATCTATAAACTGTACTTTAAAAGATAAGCTCTTTCAGATTTGAAGATCACCAATCATTAGAAATTACCATGAAAAGAATAGTGATTTTAGGAAACTGAAACACTGGGCATAATTCTACCAATAACTTTGATTTTATCCCTATACATTTTCATTTAGAAGCATTGTCTTTGATCCTTAACAAGTATAGATGTTTTGAAGACTCTTGCCTTTTCTTTCTAGATCAGAGGAAAGCACTTCAACTTGAGAGAAGTTGCAATGAAAGGTTAACCCTTTTTTTCCCCCGATTTTTTAAATGGTATATTTAGAAGAGGCCACCTTATATGAGAAAGTGTGCAATGAAAATTAAGTACCATCAGAGAATGAAGAATAAAACTACTCTTTCATGAGCTCATGCACATTTGAAACCAGATGGCTGCCCAAACTCATAATTTCTAGCAATCTAATTACATAGAGATTTATAAGACTCAGATGTCAATCCCAGAGTTTGCCTTCAAAGAACAAATAGCTTTCGGACATTAGCAAGTACAATACAATGATAGTTCCCTCTTAAGAGAGTGAATGTATATCATTTTTGCAAATTTATACAGTGCTATAATTTATTTGCTATATAAGCAAGGACAAGGTAACACAGAACTCTCACAACCAGGTAAAAGTTGACAGGAAGGAAAGAAGGAAGGAAGGAAGGAAGGAAGGAAGGAAGGAAGGAAGGAAGGAAGGAAGGAAGGAAGAAGGAAGGGAGCTAGAAAGCACAGAAATCTTGTTTCCTCATCTCCATCACTCTTTCAAGTAATGGATGTCAGTGGGCCTGGTAAGGTACATAGTGATCATATATCAGATAACCATAAAGAGGGGAGGCATAGGCATCTGTAGTTTTGCCAAACTTTCTTGGTGATTCTCACTGTTTCTCCTACCTTCTGACCTACACCATAGACATGTGAACTGTGTCTGTTGTTCTCAGTTCTAATTATTTTTCCCTATATATTTCTGAAGAAACAAATTCAGCAAATATTTCATTGAGGCCTTTTTTCTTACTCAGAATCTGGGCATGTTTGCAGGACAGCCTTCTACTATTATCTACATTAAAATAATAAATACTTGACTCATACATATGTGCAATTACTGATTCACATTCACCCATTGACTTTGGGCAGTTTCATTTTTTAGCAAGCTACTTGAGCATACTCATTTCAAAGCTTGTGAGTATGAAATAACTAAACCTTCACATCTTTGAATAATTGCTGCTGGGGTTGGGCATGAAGCATTACAATGAAATGTCATAACTTCAGCACTTCCTTCAGAGGGAGAAGAAAAGATGACTTTCAAAAGAACTGCAAAGCAGGAAAAACAGCAAGGATACCTGCCAGCAATTTATAGCTCATTCTTAAGCTAAAGACATGTAGTAGAATGACAGTTTATTTTTAAAGGATTTTTCTTATTGAACATTAATTTTACATATTTCATTTAAGGAAACTGCGAGCCCAAAGTCTAAATAATTTATTTGAAAATGTTAATTAAATAAGACTAGAACAAAGTTTAAAGATCATAATACAGGAGTTTCCTTATAAAAAAGCTACCAAATTAAAATTTAATGTAATAATAATCTTTTATATTTTTGTTTGTATTTTTTTAAATATTTTTTTATTTATTTCTAGGAGAGAGAGAGAGAGACAGCGTGAGCAGGGGAGGGTCAGAGAGAGAGGGAGTCACAGACTGAAACAGGCTCCAGGCTCTGAGCTGGCAGTCAGCACAGAGCCTGACGCGGGGCTCGAACCCACAAACCGCGAAATCATGACCTAAGCGAAAGTCGTACGCTTAACCGACTAAGCCACCCAGGCGCCCCTATTTTTGTTTGTATTTTTAATTCTGCTGCCTAAAAGACACATTATAGGCTAATGATTATAGGCTAGTGAGATAGTATTGCTGTATTTTCTTGATTTCTCAGTTGTATTTCTCAGTTAAATAATACTTAACCATCTTTGACAGATGAGCATGCCACCCTGCCTCACAAAAACAATTTAGAGAAAATTGGGGTGCGTGGTGGCTCAGTCAGTTAAGCGTCCGACTTCGGCTCAGGTTGTGATCTCAACAGTTTGCGGGTTTGAGCCCTGCATTGGGCTCTGTGCAGACCGCTCAGAGCCTGGAGCCTACTTCAAATTCTGTCTCATTCTCTCTCTGCTCCTCACCCCACCTGTGATCTGCCTCTCTCTGTCTCTCAAAAATAAATAAATGTAAAAAAATGTAAAAAAAAAAAATTCACAAAAGGATTTTATTATTCATTGTAATGGTTATTCAGCTTCTACCCCAACCACCACCCATTCAACCAATTGAAGACAAAATTTTGAGTTATGCTGTGCTGATCAAAAATCTGAAGTGGGACATATTAGGAAAATTAGTAATTACTATAGACTGTAGAAAGGAAGGAAACTACATTATTCAGCTGAAATAAATTTCACTGCATAAAGTATTTAAAAAGTATTTAAAAACATAAAGTATATAACTGGCCACACCTTCTGTAATTTTACTACACAAGTATTCTGATCACTATTGACACATAATTATATTCTACCATAGTCATATTTTTTCAGTAAAACAACTAAGTACTTTTAGAGATCATGTTTTCATGATAATCATTAATACATATGTATTAGGTCCCTGCTTTTTATCTAATTCTAGATATAACATAAAAAAATGCTGTCTTTTATTTTTTATCATGTTTATTTTTTATCATATTCTCTGCATTTAACATAGCTCAGAGCATTAATTGTTCATAATAATTTTAAATATAATTTATGGGCATAGTGAATATATTCTATATTTAAAGTCTCTTACTTGATATCTAGATATCTGGTTACAAAATAAAAGTAAACTAACCACAGAGGGTTGTGTGTGTACCAGCAGCACAATAAGTTGAATACTTCTAAATTTAAAAACAATTAAGGTTTTTTAAAAAAAAAATTAATGTTTATTTATTTTTGAGAGAGGGAGAGAGACAAAGCAAAAGCAGGGGAGGAGCAAAGAGAGAGGGAGACACAGAATCTGAAGCAGGCTCCAGGCTCTGAGCTGTCAAGCACAGAGCCTGACATGGGGCTTAAACTCACAGACTGTGAGATGGTGAGCTGAGCTGAAATCAGGCACTTAACCTACTGAGCCATCCAGGTGCCCTGAATACTTTTAATAATACGCACTTCCCAATTCTTTATTATAAGTACATGATATATATGTCATGATATATGAAGTATATGTGTATACTTCAGAACTAAATTAAGTTTCTATAATTTATAGTCTTCATAAATATAAAATAATTTAAACTGAAAAATAAAATCACTTTAATTCAAAGAAATATGAGATGAGAAATAACTCCAAAATTTCATCAGTTATTTTTAAATACTTGTAGTATGCTGTCAAATGGCCAAAGGTGCACTAGACAATTAATAACTCTTAATTTAAATTTAAAACTAGTTTCTAAAACAAAACAAAACAAAAAACCAAAACCAAATAAAAAACTAACTAAATTTTAAATGAGTGCCATGTTTTTGAAGTGAGCCTAAATTTGTTTTTTGGAGTATAGGTCAAGTCATAGGTGAAATGAGAACCTGCTAAGGCAGCAAGCACTCCTCAACATGGCTAAATACACCTCTTTATAATGCTATCAAGGTGGAAGTGTTTGGATTCCCGGTTGACTACAGAAGTATTTGTAACACTGTGAGCATGCTGGATGACCATAGGGATGTGATTTGGGGAATGGAAATTAAAGATGTAGGAAATCTCAAATGGTCACAAATAAAGAGAATGGTATCTTACAATTCCTTTCAGAAATGACATGCCTAGCCACTTTAGAAACATATTTGCAATTTTAAAATTCCCTAGAAATATCAAATATTTGAATTGGATATATAAAATAGCAAATGCAAACATCAATACTTTATTAGCTGATATCTGAATTAGTTAGCTGCCAACCTGCAACAGTGAAAGTAATTGGCTTAATATATCACTCAAGAAGTATTTGCTGAGCGCATTATGTGCTGAGTGCTGAGAAAAAAAACAAATACCATCCATAACGTATATCATGGTTTCTGCCCTCAAGCAACTTGAAGTCAAATAAGAAAATTAAAAAAAAAAAAAAAAACTAACCATGACACAGAGAATGGAATTCTTATTGTCAGAAGATAGAGATACAGCAATTACCAAAACAAAAAGAGAGGAAGAAAGGAAGGAAAGAGACGTTGATTCAAAGCTGATGATTGTCCTGTAAAAAAGGCAAACTTATGTAAATTATTTAAAACAAAAATAGCAATGTAACAAAAGTTTTCTTTGTCTAGCAATTCTACTTCCAAGAATTTATTTCAAGGAAAATATCAGATGTGCAATAAGTGATGTATGCCTTAAGAGGTTTCCTACAGTTTTATGTGCAATAATTTAAACTTAATTTAAAGAAGTCTAAATGTCAAATAATAGCAAACTAGTTAAAAATAGAGCAATCTTAAGATGAAATATTATGCAACTATTAACACTGTGTTTGAAAATGAATCATTACCGTCCCTCAGCAATCTAGAGTTCCCTCCTCTCTTCCTTTCACAGCCTCTTCACCAAAGATCACTGCTAATTATGATTCCCTTAGAAAATAACTACAGCTTCCAGAGCACACACTCCCACTAATCAATTCTTTACGTTTGCCCTCAAAATAGATTTCCTCATATTTTCTACTTTTGGCTTCTTCTACCAAAATTGATACTAGTAACTCAGCAAAAGTCAGGAGAGGTCTCCCTAGTTTCTTCCCACAGGCCATGGTAGTTACTGTAGTTGGTTTGTTTGGGGTGAGATCTTTATAAGTTGCAACAGGACTTTATGTTCCGAAAGTTTAATTGCCTCTATATTTGTCAAACTGCAACCATATCTTCTGAATCTGCTTGTATGTTCTGAGTATAATCTTTAGCTCGAAGTTTCACAGCTTAACGCAATATGATTGCAACTATGCAGTGTCCCTTAAGCGATATATGCTATCGGTTGTCTCTGGTGCAAGGCTTAGGTCGGCCCGAGCACAGCAGGTCTGGCCCTGGTCTGCCACAGTGGAAGGGCTTAAGGAGCGGATACTGGACTTTATGAGTGTAGTCAGCAGGTAGAAGGACTATGTACCAGTGCCCTGAACTGATACAAACCAAGACATCTTGATTCTGGATCTTAGAAGATGGTAAGAGTTTACGTCTGCCCTGTGATTCTTTTAGTAGAAAATACAGCATTAATGTGTTAAAAATTAAAATAAACATTTTCTGTGAATTCTGTACATATATGGAGGAGTATGTGTGCGTGAGAGAGAGAAAAAGAGAAAAGGATAGAGAGAGAGAAAGAGGGATTGAATTAAATGAACTGTAACATTTGGTGACAGTGGACCATTTTACTGTTAAATGCTAGAGGAAAAGAAAGATTTCCATTTATGTACAAGAAGCCATCATGGTGTGGAAAAATTAATAGGGAGTTATACTGGAGCAGTTGTAGCAATGGTTAATTAATCACTAGAGGATTTAAAGAATCATGTGGTCTGGAAAATAAGTGTTTCAACACAGCTAACTGTGACATGCGGCAAGATAAGTCTTTTGTAGCATGCACCTGCCTGCATGATATAACCCTCAGATCAGCAGCAGCCAGTGCCACAGGCCCCCAGCTGTGCACTGCCATCAGAAGAGGCAGGCAGTTTCACTGTACCTTAGAACTTCTAAGGCTTTGGGCCTTGTCAGCCATAGTAAGGAAGGAGAATCCTGCTTTATACCACAGCTGGACACCCGAGTAAATTTCCTCTGGAGTTTTCTTCCACTTCACAACCCAGGACAGCACAGAAATAGCCACGCCTCTTATTTAGGAATGATTGCTTCGCCGGGCACAGTAGCAATAGTTCAGGCACTGACTTTAGGGCATGCTGATCTCAGGCATTACTAAAGAGATAGCTGTGCTACAAGGTGCTCTCACTAGAGCTCATGCCAGTGGGGATAGATTCCAGCACCAAAGGACTTCCCTATCATCCAGCAAAAGCTAGACTCCAAGAAGGTTTTGTAAATACATGTATGTGCACCTTGTGGATATGAATAATAGAATTCTTGTGGATATGAATATTAAAGAACTATAGGAAAAGACCAAATAACATGTTGAAATCACAGACGGGGACCTGAAATTTGTAATCTGAGGTGACTGACTTTGTACCCTTAGGCATCTGATGCCTGCCCTGTGCTAATTGCATCCATAATTAAGTATCTTTCTACTGGATAGTGATTCTTTGAAGAGGGTTAATAAGAATCATATTTGTCCTCTCAGTGTCTCATTGTATTTATGAAAACATAATAGATACTCAGTACTTCTTTCTTTAAAGAGAAGCTTTTCAGTGAGTTAGAGCACAGGCCTAGAAATGAAATACCTTCAGGAGAGAGATAACACAGATGTGTGAATCTATGTTGTGTAATAAAAATGGTGAGACTAGTGTCAACTTAGAGCAGGCACACCATATTATTACTATATAACAGACCATCCCAAAACTTAATAGATAGTGGTTCTGTAGGATGTCAATTTAGTCTGAGCTCCTCTAGGTAGTTCTTCTGCTGCCAGGTCCTGTGTTCACACACGCACTCCTCCCAAAGGTACATGGAAGCTGATTGTCCTCAGACAGCCTCCACACATGTATAGTGTTCACTGCCACAAACACAGGTTATGCTTCTTCACTAAAAATAAGCAAGTTACTGCGTCTTCATGTGGGCTCCAAAAGCAGCCTCATGTTTGCTACTGTCCTAAAACAAGTAGATTATACATCTTGATGGAAAGAACTTAAAATTTTGTGACCATTTTTGGGGTGCCTGAGTGGCTCAGTTGGTTAAACAACCTATTTCACCTCAGGTCATGATCTCACGGCCCATGGGTTCAACCCCCACATCGGACTCTGTGCTGACAGCTCAGAGCCTGGAGCCTGCTTTGGATTCTGTGTCTCCCTCTCTCTCTGCTCCTCTCCTGCTTGTGTTGTCTGTCTCTCTCTCTCAAAAATGATGTGTTAATTTTTTTTTTAAATTGTACCATTTTTTTCACTGTATCATGAAAAACATTCAGATTTTGAAATGTTTTAGAAATTAAACACCCTTCTCCACATGTGTGACCATACTCAGCTTCTGGCCTCTGCTAGAGGGGCTTAACACCTCTGCTCTAAATAATCATGATTTTTTTAAAGAACCACTCAACTGAGAAATTTTTGTCTCAGTATAATTTCAATTTCTCTTGATATACACTGAATTATAAATGCACCCTTTTGCATGGCCTTTTAGTATTTCAGTTTCTAAGCCTCTTCTTTTTAATTTTTTTAAATTTTTTAATTTTTTAAATATAATTTGTTGTCAAATTGGCTTACGTACAATCTTAAGCCTCTTCAGATGGCACCATGAGCAATTGCTCAGGTCTTACTGTGAATTTCGCTTTATAATGAATGTCATTAGAGAAATGTTCGCTTCCCAGAGTCTTGTGCCAAAATATGTGACTTCTGTACTTCTACATACAGTTATTCCCCAATACCATCTGTCTGCTTTATAAAAATGCACAAGTGAAAATTTTGTGAATCATCATAATTACTGTTAATAACTTACCTTTTAGCCAACCAGGAAAAGCACTTGTTCAATCATGAAGAGTTGTACACCTGGTAAAATGAATGACAAATCAAATAATTGGGTATCATTCTATACTTATATATTTTTAAAAATACTGCATTTAGGATACATTCCAAGTTCCCCTTGCTTTTTTAATCTGTTTGCAATTCCAAGGAACTGTACAAAATATTCTAACGTGATTTAGCAGATCCTATGCACTTTAATTTTCATTGACTAGTCATCTCATTCCATACCTTCTTTATGAAACTATTATGGCATTTCAAAACCCTCATCAGGAGATAGGGCTACAAGAGAGAACAATACATTCAATAGTCTATTGTTTTTTCTTTTTAAAAGATAATCTGTTATTTTTCACTATTGAATACATTCCTGTGTAGCATACTATTTCAATTTAAGAGTTCATTAAAATTGACACATGAACCTATGTAATAGATTGTCAAGTGGAAGTATGATCAAATTTTCAAGTCTTTAGTGTATATATTACAACCTATGCTTTTTTTAACATTCAAGACATGTAGACTCTAGAGAAAACACCTGTGAGTTTCTTGCAGTCCATAAATTTCAGTTTTTAAAACATTGTAGTATATAACTATCATAAATAACAAAGTACATGCAATAAATGAAAAGTCCCGCTGCACAATGAAGCATTAAGTGAGGACTCTCATTTTGAAAAGGACCCATACCAAAAGAATAATCTAAGGATTAAGAAAAAGCGGCATTAATATATTTAACTTAAGCTTCAGGGTAACTGAGTTAAGAGGGGCTACAAATTTTAGGAATGTTTTATATTGTGTTAAATGGAGTTATAGGCTAATTCAACTGAATAGAAACAACCCATGAATGTGCCTGGCTCTCTAAGAAGAGCTGCCTTCAACACTGAAAATGCTGGGAACCAACATGGTGATTATAAATTAAGCTATATCCTACTAAAGGCATGAACTTTTATAACTCAATAAAATTACTTCTCCTTAGCAAAACTTAAGATGGGATTTCTAACTCAGAATGTTTTTTGTAAAAATACTGCAAGGTATGGAAAATTGTAAACTCCTGTAGAATGATCTATATATTCTTACTTATAAAGAAAGAAAAATTTAAAAGAAGTAATGACATGTCAGATAAAGGCTTAGTATCCAGAATCTATAAAGAACTTATCAAATTCAACACACAAAAACAAATAATCCAGTGAAGAAATGGGCTAAAGACATGAACAGGCACTTCTCCAAAGCAGACATCCAGATGGCCAACAGACTCATGAAATGATGCTCAACGTCACTCATCATCAGGGAAATACAAATCAAAACCACAATGATAACCACCTCACACCTGTCAGAATGGCTAACATTAACAACTTTAGCAACAACAGATGTTGGTGAGGATGTGGGGAAAGAGGATCTCATTTACACTCCTGGTGGGAACGCAAACTGGTACAGCCAAAAAATTAAAAATAGAACCCAACAACCCAGCAATTACACTACTACGTATTTATCCAAGGGATACAGGTATGATGTTTCGAAGGGCCACACACACCCCAGTGTTTATAGCAGCGCTATCAACAATAGCCAAAGTATGGAAAGAGCCCAAATGTCCATAGATGGATGAATGGATAAAGAAGATGTATATATATACAATGGAGTATTACTTGGCAATCAAAGAAAAAAAAAAAAAGAAATCTTGCCATTTGCAACTATGTGGATGGAACTAGAGAGTATTATGCTAAGTTAAATTGGTCAGAGAAAGACAAATATCATATGACTTCACTCATATGAGGATACAAAACAGATGAACGTAAGGGAAGGGAAGCAAAAATAATATAAAAACAGGGAGGGGGACAAAACATAAGTGACTCTTCAATATGGAGAATAAACAGAGGGTTGCTGGAGGGGTTGTGGAAGGGGGATGGGCTAACTGGGTAAAGGACATTAAGGAATCTACTCCTGAAATCATTGTTGCATTATATGCTAACTAACTTGGATGTAAATTTTAAAAATAAATTAAATAAAATTAAAAAATAAGTGTGACTAAAAAAAGACTAGTGTAAATGTGGTATAAATGCAAACTGGCTTTCATAATGCTCTGTCCTTGTACTAATTTTCATTTTCTTTTCTCCTCATGGTTCTGTTATTCCTCTCTATTATACACATGCTCATCCATGTGCCCTTGTCTCTGTATTAGCTTTGATACCATAAAGCACAGAATTCTCAGGATCATTGTCTTTAGTAATTCACAAATCAAACTTAATAAGTCAGAAACAAAGATTTAGCTGATGAATGTTTAATTGTGTGTGTGTTTTCTTCCTGTGCATAGGGTGCTCTGTGTACTCTATGCAGTGACAGAATTATTAGACATACCACTTGGTTTACTTTTTGCCAATACCAATGCACATGTCTGAAATGGTTACTGCAAAATGTTGCTTATTGCTTCAGTGTGGGGAAAAGGGGAATTTACAGACCTTTCTGCCTTTGATGGAAAAAAATAATACCTGTACCTGTACCACATTACTCCTGTGTCATTGTTATCACCTTCTATTTTCAAATGCCATCCATCTGAGCTATCATTCTCCAGCTAGGGAGGCTTTTCTGAGGTTTTGTTATATAATGGCTTTAGGTCCACTGATATTAATTACAGACACATCAAACACATATAAACCCGAATTATCAGGATTCTTCTAAAACATCTTTTATTCTCTTTTATTTTCTACTTTGAAAGAGATTTTGAGGGAGGGATGCACATACACTTATAACAAGTCTTTACAAGATACACTGCTGGTTAGATATTAGGTAGACCGTGAAAATGCCTTCTGAGTGAAGCAGATTGCTCTTCATATTGTGGGTGGATCTCACCCAATTAGCTGAAGGCCTAAATAGGAAGAAAAGAGTGGCTGCCCTTGCATGTAAGAGGAAACTTCTCCAAATATCCATCGACTGATGAATAGATAAAGAAGATGTGGTATATACATACAGTGGAATATTACTTGGCAATCAGAAAGAATGAAACCTTGCCATTTGCAACACTGTGGATGGAACTAGAGTGTATTATGCTTAGCGAAGTAAGTCAGAAAAAGATAATCATATGATTTCACTTATATGTGGAATTTAATAAACAAAACAGATGAACATAGGGGAAGGGAAGCAAAAGGAAGGTAAAAACAGAGAAGAAAACAAATCATAAGAGACCCTTAAATACAAGGGAGGGGTTTTGGGTAGGGAATGGGGTAAATGGACAATGGGCACTAAGGAGGGCACTTATTGGGATGAACACTGGGTGTTTTATGTAAGTGATGAATCACTAAATTCTATTCCTGAAATAATTATTACACTACATGTTAACTACTTTGGATTTAAATTTTTTTTAAAAAAGTTTAACAACAACAACAACAACTAGAAACTTCTCCCACCTGACTTTCCTTGAGCTGTGACATCATTCTTTGCTTGCCTTTGGACTTGAACTGAAATGTCAGCTCTTTTTGAGTCTTAAGTCTGCTGGTTTTTAGACTAGAACTAACCCATCAGCTCATCAGCTATCCCAGTTTCCAGTTGGCCTACTGCAGATTTTGGGACTTAGTACCCTCCATAGTTGCATGAATCAATTCCTTATAATAAATTTTTTTCATGCTATTATGGAGGCTGACATATCCCAATCTATATATTCTAATCTATACATTTATATGTCCCAACCTATACATAGATATCTATCCTATAGAGATATACAGATATCCATCCTGTTGCTTCTATTTCTCTGGAGAACCCTAATACATTCTCTGATAAATTATTCACATAAAAAATAAAAATAAAATAAACAATAGCTTGCCTTCTGCTTGGTGGACAGAAAATGTACTCCGTCTTACATTTACATTTTGCCTTAGTCACACCTCACTTTTCTTACACTAATATTGTAGTATCCTAGAGATTTTACTCTCAACAAAATTAATTATATGCAGAGAGCATTTGTTGGTAATGAGGATTACAACTGAGAATAGTGTTTTTGGATCCAAATAGCAATAATATGTGTGTACATATTATTATAGGGAGAGGGAGGAAGAGAGAAGACTAAGGAGAGAGGAGAAAGAGAGGACAGAGAGAGAAGAGAAGAGAGTGAAAAGAGAATATACTTGGGTAGATACACATGGTGATCTGTGTATAAGCAGTATTTCCTTTAGGTCACTAATGTTGGCATTTTCTAATGATTTTTTGGTGGTTAAAACAAAACAAAACAAAACAAAACAAAACAAAGCATAGTAATGTGGTCTAACACTTTTTTTGGTACCTACACCTAACATGGTGTAACACTGTTTTTCTTCATATATACCTACCTCTTGACTCCTCTTAGGTTGCTTTCCCCCTCTCTCTCTCTCTTTCCCTCTCTCTCTTTTCCCCCTGAATCTGCTATTTAATAGCCTTCTGGGTTTCATACAGTTAATTAATGATGAGTATCAGTTTCCCAAGTGATCTGATTCAAATACCCCTTATGTAAAGTTCCAAATGTACTTTTACAATATGTGTACTCCAGGGTGTCACAAACTTTGCCATGCAGTCATCAAATTTTCCAGTGCCTCTTGAGAAATTCTATTTGATGAACAGCATGTTTGCATCATTATCATATTCTGCCCAAGAGGAATTTATTTCATCAACTCTCTTGTGTGGAAAATGAGGATAATATAAAAGTAATGGTACCATAAGAGTAAGGAAAAAAATTCCAAGAACAACAATTAATTTTGAGTAGTATATTAATTAGGTGCAAGTCTCTTTTTCTTCTTTTTTTTATTAACTCATCACCAGTCTGCAAATTAATCATTCTAATGGTCTAAGTTGAAATAAAAATGACATTACTGATTTGCTGGACAAAAGAAGGACATGGAAAATCAGACAGCATGCTAACAGGAAAAAAAAGAATTATTACCTCTTAATATTAAAAGAGTTAAAGTAATGTTTAAATTGCTTTTTATTTACTGATTATTATACTGATATAGTGCTTTCCATAAAACATATATTTTGTCTCATTTGATCATAAAAATTACTGTGAGGTAACTTTTGTTGTCTTCATTTTAAAATGAACCAGGGCTCTAAGTAGTTAAGTGATTTGAGGTCACAGATTAATGATCAGAGATCCTTCATTTTTAAAGTCCTTTTAAGAATTTTCAGCTACTCAGATGCAAGACAAGCTGCATCCATGAAAGGAGAATGTCTGCTTAGAATAAATAGGAAGTAAGGTAGTACTTGGAAAAGGAATGGAATCTAAATTTTGAACACCATGTATGAGGCAGTGGATTGGATATTTCATATTTGTATTTAATGATTGAAGAGGGAGTAAATAATATAACTTTGGTAACAGTATTACCATTTTTACTTCTGTTTTCCTTTCAGAAATATTAATTTTGAAAATAAAAGAAATGAAAATTAGCTATAATGTCACTATTTCAAAGAAATAGAGCTATTGACTATTTTTTACTTTTTCCTAAATTCATTCTATCCAAATGTAGTGAGCCTATGTAAAAATAAATATGTATATGCATTTAACAAACTGCTATTTTGATTTTGCAAATTCATCTTTAATTTCATGGCAGTTTAACATAAAGAAGGATTATTAAAAAGTTAGATTAAAAATAGAAACAATGAATATCACCGTTAAGTTTTTACACTGTTAGTCAATTTAATGCATTAAGAGGAGAAAATTAAGATGGAGTTAAAAACATTTTTTTTTTCAGACAGTGTGGATGTTTGACTCAAAATCATATGTACATTAAATGAAAAACTTTTAAAAAAAACCTGCAAAAACTAAGGAAATTGACAGAGGGGAAGAGAAAGGGAGAAGGGGTGAATTAACTGAAGAGGATAAAGGAGTACAAATTTCCAGTAAATAAGTTATGGAGATATAAAGGACAGCATAGAGAATATAGTCAATAATACTGTAATAATTATTTATGGTGACAAGTGGTACTTAGACTTATCATAGTGATCATTTCATAATGTATATAAATGTCAAATCACTATATCATATACCTGAAACTAATATAATATTGTATGTTAACTATACTTAAGTGAAAAATTAAAAGATTAAAAAATAACCAGTGTTTGGGATTGAATTAAAATATGTTAAATTTCTAATCCTTGGTACCTATGAATATGCCCTTTGGAAATAGGGTCTTTACAGATGTAATTAGTATAAATGAGTTCATACTGGAGTAGCATGGGCGTTTAACCCAGTATGTCTAGTGTCTTAATAAAAACAGGAGAGAGACACAAGAGATGATGGCAATGTGAAGACAGATACACGATTGGAGAATGCCACGTGATGATGAGGCAGAGTTGAAAGTGCTGTAGCTACTGGGCAAGTAACACCAAGGGGTTCAGCAGGCACCAGAACCTAGGAAGACACAAGGAAGGACTCTGTGTTTATATTTACATTTACATATATACAAGCTGTGATAAGAAGTCAATGTCCTTAACTTGATAAATATCTTTAAAAAATTAAGGTGTACATCATTCTTATTAATAAAAAATTCAAAACAAATAATAAAATCAGTACAGTCTTCAAGATGCCTATTAAAATATCTAGTATTCAAAGTTATAAGTTCTAGGAAATATGATGAAACTATTAGGCAACAAATGAGAACTAATACTGGAGAATCACAACCCCAGGTTTCAAGATACATTACAAAGCTGTAGTAATCAAAACAGTATGGTACTGGCACAAAAATAGATGCATTGATCAATAGAACAGAGAGCACAGAAATAAAGCCATGATTATATTTGGCAAATTAATCTTTGACAAAGAAGGCAAGAATATGTAATCGGACAAAGTCTCTTCAACAAATGCTGTTGGAAAAACTGGACAGCAACATGCAAAAGAATGAAACTGTACCACTTTATTACACTATTCAAAAAAAATAAATTTAAATTAGATGAAAGACCTAACTGTGAGACAGATAACCATCAAAATCATAGAGGAAAATGGAGGCAGCAACCTTATTGACATCAGCCATAGCAACTTCTTACTAGACACATTGCCAGAGGCAAGGGAAACAAAAGCAAACATGAACTATTAGAACTTCGTCAAGATGAAAAGCTTCTGCACAGTGAAGGAAATAATCAACAAAATTAAGAGGCACCCTACAGAATGGGAGAAGATATTTGTGAATGACATATCCGATAAAGGTTTAGTATCCTAAATCTATAGGAACTTATCAAACTTAACACCAAAAAAAAAAAAATAATAATAATCCAGTTAAGAAATGAGCAGAAAACATAAATCAACATTTTTCCAAAGAATACATCCAGATGGCTAATAGATACTTGAAAAGAGCTCAACATCACTCACCATCAGGGAAATACAAATCAAAACCACAAGGAGATACTACTTCACACATGTCAGAATGGCTAGAATTAATAACATTAAGAAACAGCAGGTGTTGACAAGGATACAGAGAAAGGAGAATCCTCCTGCACTGTTGGTGGGAATGCAAACTAGTGCACCCAGCCTGGAAAACATTATGGAGTTTCCTTAAAAAGTTAAAAATAGAACTACCCTATGCCCCAGCAGTTGCGCTACTAGGTATTTATCCAGAGGATACAAAAATACAGATTTGAAGGGGTATGTGTACCCTGATGTTGATAGCACCATTATCAACAATAGACAAACTATGGAGAGAGACCAGATGCCCACAGACTGATGAATGGCTAAAGATGTGGTATATAATATATATAACTCAGCCATCAAGAAGAATGAAATCTTGACATTTATAATGACATGGATGGAACTAGAATGTATTATGATAAGTGAAATAATGGAGTCAGAGAAAGACAAATACCATATAATTTCACTTAGACTCATAGAGAACAGAGAATTGATGGAGGGGATGGATGGGAGATAGTTAATGGGTGACAGGTATTAAGAAAGGCACTTGTTGTATTAAGCACTAGGTGTGATATGTTAGTGACGGACCACTAAGTTCCACTTCGGAAAACAATATTACACTATATCTTAACCAATTAGAATTTAAATAAGAATTTGAAGAAAAAAAAGTTTAAGCTGGACTCCCCACTTGAAATAATTAATCCAACAATACATAGGATGGATTAGGAGAATTATTGACACAGACAATTGAACGATAATAATTTATCTCAAATACTTACTGAAAGAAATGGGTGTGATATATAAATAGGATTGGCTATGTATTGGAAGTGGTGGTAAAAAGAACAGTTAAAGTAGAAACTAAGGTTTTGGGAAAATGACTTGAGATAACTGTGCTACCCATATTAGTTTTTACAAACTTTCCTGAAAGGATTCTATAAAGCTGTGGTGGATAGAATCATGGTGTTGAGTAGTATTGTGGTTTAAACAAACAAAGCTCCTGGTGGAGTCTGTCGGGTTTTCTATGTAGAGTATCATGTCATCTGTGAAAAGTGAAAGTTTGACTTCTTCTTTGCCGATTTTGATGCCTTTGATTTCCTTTTGTTGTCTGATGGCTGATGCTAGGATTTCCAGCACTATGTTAAACAACAGTGGTGAGAGTGGACTTCCCTGTCGTGTTCCTGATCTCAGGGAGAAAGCTCTCAGTTTTTCCCTGTTGAGGATGATGTTAGCTGAAGGCTTCTAATAGATGGCTTTGAGGATGTTTAAGTAGGTTCCTTCTATCCCGACTTTCTCTAGAGTCTTTATTAAGAAGGGTGTTGTATTTTGTCAAATGCTTTTTCTGCATCTATCAACAGGATCATATGGTTTTTATCTTTTCTTTTGTTAATGTGATGTATCACATTGATTGATTTGCGAATATTGAACCAGCCCTGTAACCCAGGAATGAATCCCACATGGAAAGAGCCTAAGTGTCCATCAACAGACGAATGGATCAAGAAGATGTGGTTTATCTATACGATGCAATACTACATTGCAATGAGAAACAATGAAATCTGGCCATGTGTAGCAACATGGATAGACCTTGAGGGTGTTATGCTGAGCGAAATAAGGCAGAGAAGGACAAATACCATATGTTTGCACGTATAGGAGGATTAGGAGGAACTTAACGGAGGACCAAGAGGGAGAAGAAGGGGGGAAGTAGTGGGGTAGAGGGAGAGAGGCAAACCATGAAAGACTCTTGAATACTGAGAACAAACTGAGGACTGAGGGGTGGGGGGGAGGGGGGAGATGGGCATGGAGGAGGGCACTTGTGGGGATGAGCACTGGGTGTTAATGGAAACCAACTTGACAATAAAATATTTGTAAAAAAATGAAAAAAATTAAAATCTCTTTTGTAAAGGCAAAAATAAAATGAAATAAACAAAGCTGTCTTTAAACTCTAAGATACTAATACTATGTGTCTGATAGTATCTTTCATCTCCATCAAATATACTTGTAGTCACCTTTTGTACATTTTTTTCTACATCTGCCTTCCCTCTTTCTTGACACTTATGTTTTTATTTTATTCCTATTATCTAATATTTCTAACAAGTTACCTTTTATTATCCAGCTCTCTTTACGTATCTATTTTCCCTGTTTGACTTCTAATATTATGATTTTAGGGATCATGTTCTGTTCACTTTTGTACTTCTAATGTTAACTATGAACACTTTGAATTAAACATTCTCACTATATTTTTGAAAAATTGGCAAACTGTCTGAATAGTAGTATCCTTACTTATGAGGTTAATTTTCCTTCATTTAGAAAGTTTTATTAGACTTTGCTGCAAGTTTCAGCCAATCAGGAATAAAGCAAAAAAAACAAAATCCTATGTAATAAATTCAACCTCTTTTATTTTTATTTAAATGCACTTATTCCAAAAACATTCTATTACTAATAGTAAACCATTAGTTAACAGTCTGTTCTGGAAATATTCTCAGCATAATTTAAAACTTAAATGGTAATTTAAACCTTTAGGAACCAAATATTCTTGGAATATTTTATAGTGGAATAATCTTGAAATAGTTCAACTAAGTGATGTAATTATATCTTTTATACTTTATACATTTTAAAATTTAACTAAAAAATATTTGAAATTAAAGAAAAAATAATCTAAACCACTAGCCAGTTAAATTTTCACTAAAAAATAGTAATCTTTGTCATGTCGGCAACTTCTTTCTGAGTGGCAGAGACATTTAGTAAATTTCAACTGTGTCATGAAATGTTCTCATATTTCTCCAGGCAATCAGCCTTCTGTGGAGTCTCCAGTTGTGAAGTATAACACAGAGATGTGTCATGGAGAGTTGTGACCCTGTCCATCCTGTGGTACGAGCTCTGTTATTAAATAATGAGGAGTTTGGGCCTCCATTTCTGGGACAAGATTAGAATGGAACACTTAGTCTTTCCAAATCAATTACAACTAATTATACTCAGATTCTTTTTTATATAAATGTAATTTCCATAGATCAAAATAAGCAAAATGATATTTATAATGTCCTTAGTTACTAAGATATTCAGATTTATACCAAAATAATTAGCACTTCAATAACACTCTAAAATGCCTCTCAGCACTCTTTTTTTGTTTATATGAACTTTTAATGAGGAACAATAACTGAGCTTTATTGATCAGTGAGAAGGGAGTACATAATTTTTGTTTTATATTTTGAGGGAAGCAGGTGACACATGTTTGTTATGCTGTTTCTTTGAGGTCACAATGACAATTAAATTGATTTTAAAATATATGAATGTTAAAAGCAGTAGCTCTTACACCAGGAGCAATATTTTGATCAAAACTATTGTTACTTCTCATCTACAAGTAACATGTCTGTCTTCATGGTGTCGTTTAACTTACCACGTGTGAATTGTCATATTTGAGAGGACAATCCTAGAATTCCTTAAAATGTTTAAAGAGAAGATAAAAGTTTATTAGTTAATCAATTATAGATATTAATGAGAAGTGGACTAAACTTGAGGACCAAAATATAAACAAAATTCTTAATACTTTTTAAGACTTAAAAATGAGTATAAATAATTAAAAAAAAACAAAGAAAATAAAGTAAGTTCATCCTTTATGAACACAATTCAGGCAATTACATAGAAATTGGAGATCAGAATGTCTATACAATACAGTGCAAGACAAAGCAAGTGAGCCCAATATTCTCATCAGTATAGTGAGGGGCTGTACTATTTAATAACTTCTGGAGTTTTGGCTCCATCTTTTATGTTCTCCAAAAATTAAAATAGAAGAAAAGAGAAAAAAGATTAGTCCTCCTTTTTCTATTTTTTGATTGATGTCAGTAGCTATTATGGTAACTTTATACTTTATTATTCTTTTTTAGAGAGAGAGAGAACACACTCAGCAGAAAAGGGCAGGCAGAGAGAGGCAGAGGGAGAGAGAGAGAATCCTAAGCAGGCTCCATGCTCAGTGTGGAGCTGGATACAGGGCTCTATCCCATGACCCTGGGATCATGACCTGAACCAAAATCAAGAGTCAGACACTCAACTGACTGAGCCAAATAGGTGTCTCAATAACTTTATACTTTAATCTAAAATTGTCACAGACTGTTTTTGCATGTTCTTAGTCCAAACCATAAAATTCTCTGTCAATATAACATTTCTCTTACATATTGACAGCAAGTGTTTAGCTGACAAATCCAAGTAACAATCAAATTCCATTAAAAAATTTTAAGCTATTTGCTTTGGCTCCCCCTTATACTTCCATGGGCACTAGCCAAAGGGCATGTATTTTCCCTAATTTGGCAATTTTGTTCTTACAGTGTTATTATTTACTACTCTGTACTAAGATATGTATAGGAGTTTTTGCAACTCAAATGGAGATTTGGGGAGCATTTTAATTTTTTATTTTAAATAAAAATCTTTAAATAAAAATCTGGAATCTTTTTGGCCACCTTAACTTATTGAAATAGCTTTTTCATGGCACATCTAATGTCTTTAAGCACTTTAAAAATATCTTTAGTAGGGGCGCCTGGGTGGCTTAGTCGGTTAAGCGTCCGACTTTCGCTTGGGTCATGATCTCGCGGTTCGTGGGTTCGAGCCCCGCGTCGGGCTCTGTGCTGACTGCCAGCTCGGAGCCTGGAGCCTGTTTCAGTCTGTGACTCCCTCTCTCTCTGACCCTCCCCTGTTCACGCTGTCTCTCTCTCTCCTAGAAATAAATAAAACATTTAAAAAAAAAATATCTTTAGGCATTTCAACTCTTGAAACTCCCTTCCATATCTCCTCTGATAGTGAGGTCCTAGACCAGAGAGCTTTTCTGTTTGCTAGCCCACATACCTATAGTTCAAATAATCTCATAGAATATGTGGAAGGAGTTTTATGTGCCTCAAGTGTGCCTCTTTTTGTTCACTGTTTTGCATCTGGAAAAGCAGTTCTTGTAATGACTCCTTGCTCCTTCATAAGGAATATGATCGTTATTTAGGTAGCCTTAGTAACCTTTTGTTACATAAGACATTAGGGAGACTCAAGCCCCTCCCCAGGTTGTTCAAGAGCTATTCTTCCCCCAACTTTCACTGAATTCTCATTAGGAGATGGGAACATGTAAACCAACTAGATTTCATAGCAATGACACAAAAAAGGGTCACCACACTCATCCTAATTGCAAGGGGGTACATACCACGTTCAGTCCAAGTAAAACAAGCCCTGAAATTCACTGATATAAGGCATTCCAGGAGGTGACATTTAAGAAAGTTATCTTCTCTGAACTAATCCACTGACCCAATGATAAAGTTTTTAAATCAGCTTTAAGGGCTTGTGAACAGGGTAAAAATTTTAATTTTCTGGTTAAAAGGAAAGGAAAACATTTAAGAAATATCAAAACCTAGTCATTGTGTCAACTTGGAAAAATTTTTAAATTTACAAAAACTATTCCTAATAGGTTATGATACTATGTATCTAAATCAAAGCAATATCTGTGAAGTTTAAATATAATTCATCAGATTTCTTTATTATCCTGTTTTTATTTTACTTAGGTATCTACTTTTTACTTAAAAAATAAGGCTTTTTAAAAAGTATGTGTCAAAATATTTATTTACCAGCAAGTGCTTTTATGTATATTGCCATTGTTTTAAGAAATAAAGAGCATTAGAATTATATATGGATAACATGTTTGTCAGAATGAAGAGAAACATTTTTTTTTACATTTATTTATTTTTGAGAGTGGGGAGGGGCAGAGAGAGAGAGAGAGAGAGAGAAAGAGAGGAAGAGAGAGAATCCCAAGCAGTCTCCATGCGCAGGCGTGGAGCCCGTTGTAGGGCTCAATCCCATGACACTGGGATTATAACCTGAGCTGAAATCAAGAGTCAGATGCTCAATAAATTGAACCACCCAGGTGCCCTATTAATTTTGTTTTAAAACATAGATTTTAGGGGTGCCTGGGTGGCTCAGTTGGTTAAGCATCTAACTTTAGCTCAGGTTATGATCTTGCAGTTTGTGAATTTGAGTCCTGCTTGGGCTCTGTGCTGACAGCTGAGATCCTGGAGTCCACTTAGGATTCTGTGTCTCCCTCATTCTCTATCCCTTGCCCACTCACAATCTGTCTCTCTCCCTCTCTCTCAAAAATAAATAAACATTAAAAAAATTAAAACATAGATTTGGTTTGTTGTTCATTTTTAAGAGCCAAATTGGTGTCTATTGGGGTTTTATGAAATGCAGTTCTTTATTTTGGACCTTATTTTGGTGATTAAATATAAAATTAAGGATTTCTGTTCTTCCTGAATGACTTTAGAAATAGCACTTTAAATATTGTGTGCAGACAATGAGCATGAAGTAAAATTTATGATTTACACAAGTAAGGTTTTCAGAGTAATACCATTCCACATTGATATTCTGTTTTGTTGATAATTTTATTTAGGAAAAAAAGGGGAAAATTACTTTACATATAAAAGTATTAATCATAACATGCCTCTTACCCATCTTAAGCTTATGTAATTGAAAATAGTTTGAAAAAAATTCCAAATATCTTCAAAGTTTATTTATAAACTTCTGCACCAAAGTTCAGAAAAGGATACATAATCCAATACAATGATTTCCAAATTTCCGATGTATGGTCCTGTTAGTCTACTGGCCTGGATCCCACAGAGTTCTCTTATTTCTTCAAATAAAACCTACTTGAAATTTGTTTGTCTGTCCACATTAAAAACAGGCTTCAAAAACTTCTCATGACATCTATAGTAAAACTCAAGGGCTCATATCAAAAGTTATTTCTAACCTGAAGGCAAAGCTCCATTTCTAAAAAGATTTATTTCCTTGTAAAAAGAAACTGCCATTTAGCATTTCAGCGAGAATTGTCAGAGGTACTTCTACACTGTACTTCACTGAAATTTTATTTGAGCCTAAATAATTCACTCTATTTAATATTTAGTCCATACTTTTATATTATTTCACAAATAATTAAATAAAATATTTTTGAATGATTATTGCTCAATTCAAGAATGACTCAATATTTCTGTTTTATAGATGTTTGAATGAAGAGGTTTAGAATACATTGCTAAATAAATTTGTTATGGCTAATAAAATGTAGAATACATATTGATAGAAGCTATAGCTCTTACATATTAAGTATTTTGGAGAGAAGTGGGTGCTATTTCCATCTTTAGAAGTCATGGAGAAGACAGACAGACAGACAGACAAAGAAAGAAGGAAAAAGAGAGAGAGAAAGAGAGAAGGAAAGGAAAGGAAGAAAGCTTTCTACTAAAAATGATTTCAAAGATAGCAATTGTATTTAATTCCATGTTCCAACTAAAACTTCCCAAATTATTATATTGAGATAAAATATAAGGCCATAACTGGAGTCAGTGGGAAAGAAAACACCATAACTTATTAGCAGTGTCTATTCTGGAAAGAAGAGGGTGAAATGAAGCATGGAACCCTATTCCTTCAGACAACTATTTGCTGAATGTTAATCAGTTAATTTCTTAATGTTCTGTTCTACCTGGTTCTGAGTTTTATATGAATATTCCAACTAATATGACTGAGAAAATTATTAATGCAAATGCAAACAAAAACAGAAAAATAAAGGAGAGGAGAGGAAAGGAGAGGGGAGGGGAGAAGAGGAGAAGAGAGGAAAGAAAAGGAGAGGAGAAGAAATAAATACACAAACAATGTCTCAAATTTGACAAAAAGGGAATTTATATCCATAGTTAAAACCTATGAAAGAGCAACAAAGAATGTGTGAAGTTGTTTAAATCTTTGAAGTTACATTAATTTCCTCACAAAAATCAGCATGTGTTTCTGGGCAATTCAAACATCACGTACTTGCATTAGCTCAGCTTAACAAAATACATACGTAGTATTTTATAATAGCACTTAAGCATGTATGAAAACATTGATTCTATAGAAGTTTAAAAATATGTGAAAAAATATGCTTCTTTTTCAAATATGTCTCAGGCACTGCTGTGTATTCTCTTAGGTCCACTTTTTATCCCAGTCTTTGCTGTCTAACTACCTATGAACAGACTTCAGCCAGCTTCATTCATGTTTATTCAAAAGCTTTACTCAAATAGTATCTTGACATGACCCCATATAGTAGACTGCTCACTTCCCTGCATAAGACTTCACCAGTGCCAGAAGTACAGAGGAGTTTATGCCCACAGAACCATCACCGAACAATTACAAATGTGAGCCCCCAGGCAAATAGATATGACACATTTCATAAGGCTCCTCAGAATGTCCTGTTGTGATTGAGCATTAGTCCCTTTGATACTTTTGCATTTTTTCCTTTTCTTCTGTTCCACTCCCTATATCTTCTGGTCTTCTTTTGTCTCAGACTCTATCTTCAGAGGAATCTCGGTTAAACTAGTTATATGCAGTAGGTTAAAAACTGAATCCCCAGTGTGGTATTTTGGAGGTAGACCATTGATAGGTCATTAAGCCATAAGGATACCATTTCTGATATAGACCCATGGTTTTAACCCCTGATGAGCAGTAGCATGACAATTACTAAGATTCTCACTGAAAGTGAGATGAAGTGTCCATGCAGTGTGAAGCAGTAGTATATATACTACCTTTGAAATAGAAATGATATGGAGACAATTATAACAAAAACTTCTTAATTGCTTTAGAATTTTGAAAAAAGAAAATGGCAGGGGCAGATCAATCACTATCAACACACAGGAACGTTGTGAAATATAAGGTTTCTATAATGATAGTGATATTTAGGGAGATTCTTATTCATAGGTCAGTTTTGCTGAAAATCAGGCTTGGTTCTAAGTCTAAGAGAGGGGGAGCTGCAAAAGATATGGCATTTATTTCTTCAATAGGTTGCCAATTTTCAAGTCAATGTCATCATAGGAAAAGAGTAAGACCTTGAAATCTGGGGTGCAGACTTCAGGTGGACAATCCTGAGCAACTCAGAGCTGTGGATTTCAGAGAATCCCAGACTTATTGGGCTCTCAGAAGCATTTTCTTACTCTGCAGCCAGAGAACAGTCTTCCTTGTTTGGAAGCACTGTGTATACCTCATCTGAAGCAGATTCCTCACAATTGCTTCCTATCCTCCCCAATATCTGTCTCTCCACAACATATAATGTCTATATAGTATTAAACAATCTGAGCAGAAAGATGTGTGTCTAAGTCCAGATATAAATAGCAAACTCCCCAAAGGAATTATAAGACATATACGTGTACAGGTAAGAGCTAGAGGAAATACATATGACTGGAAGAGGATGAATATAAGACTCAAAAGGGAACTATTTAATAAAAGAACCCTCATTCTTTATGCAAGATTCAGTAAACTGGTAGGGACACTTAGAACCAATTATAATACTATGCTGGGATAATCCTCTTAATGTTTGTACATGATGATAGCCTATAGTAAATAAGGTAAAGATTCAGGAGCTGTGTTGATAGCATATCGAGGAAGAAGTCAAAAGTCCCAAAGAGGTGAAAAAATTAAGATGGATTCATTATGAAAACCAGAAAACCCATTACTTCACTATGACTATCACTACTTTTCTTCAGGATCATCTATAGAATGTTCCCTTTTAAGTCAATATAGAATGTTTTGGTGGTGCTGGGAGTGGGGTAGAGGAAATGCAAAGGCATCTTTATGAAGCTCCGTAGTGAATTCCTATGCAGGTTGGTGTGAGCAGATAGAACTGGGCATCCCTTTCACAGAATTCTGGAGTGTCAGAGGCCAGGTGGCAGTACTTAACCATCAAAGGCAAGTTCGATGTAATTACTATAATGGGCAGCAAGATCAGTAGCAGTGGGGGTGCCTTGACCCTCAGGGATCTGTGGGATGATTGAGAGATCATGCTGTTCCAAGCACAGCTGGTAGGGTGTTATGTAACTTGCATAACAAGAAAAAAAGTGCGTTGGCAAGCAGAAGGCAGATGTCACCCACCAAAATGGAAAGTTACAGTTTTTGATCCAAGTTCCAGACACAAGTCACTGTCCAGATCCAATATCCACTGATTGAAGAGAATGCTGGGTCCCCTTGAGGAAGGACACAGCGATTCCACTATTAGAATATAAAATAAGCATCCCCCTATTCTTTCCCCAAAGAGATCCATGACCACTTTCCATTTACTGAAGAAAGAAGAATATCCATACTTTTTAATGGCTTGTTGGATAAAGAATCCAAGATGACACTAGTAATAGGGAATCCAATATGCTACCTTGGAACCCTGGTTGGGTGGGAGTGATAGAAGTCAGTTGATAAATGGTCTCCTGACCCAAGATCATCTTGCAGGAAATTACAAGAAGTCTTCAGATTTACCTAATATCTCCCTGGTTATTATATTACTACTGCTACTACTACTACTACTACTGCTACTGCTGCTGCTGCTGCTGCTGCTATTTATTTCCCTCGTCTCTGAATTCATACATCATAGCAGCTGGTGCAGAAGCTTTCTCCATATTGTCACATTCTCTGACTTGTGGAGTAAAAGCTGTTAAGGTAGAAAAGGCTAAGCAAAAGTATTTAAAACTACTTCACCTGCTATGGAAACCAGTATCATTAAAATGAAGCAATATTGTATACCAGACAGAATGGGAAAAATTTGTGCCACCCTCAAAGTTATAGTGAATGTGAGGGTAGATAGGTGTGTCAATCCTATCCCCATTTGATTCCTGTTGACCTTTGCAACACCTGAATGGATTATGATGGATAATGGTAGATTCCTATAATTTAGTTTTGTGGTAGCCTCGAGCTTAGTTGCCAAGCCAATTCTGGATAATAAAAGAGATCAACCCAATCCTGGAAATTAGTATTCAGCTATTAATGTGAAGAAAGCATTCTTCAAAAGCAACTCAATTTCTATAGGAAGAACAGAAGTATACACTAAATGCCTTCAAGACAAGTTAAATCTGGTGCTTTGTCACAATACAGTGCACATAAGACATGACCATTTTGATATTCTGCAAAATATCACACTATTCCTCCACTGGATGCAATGACAATTTTCATATCAGATACAATAAATTTTATTTTTATTTTTGTTTGTATTTTTATTTTTTATGTTTTTTTTTAAATTTTTTGATGTTTTATTTATTTCTGAAAGAGAGAGAGAGGGAGGGAGTGTGAGCGTGAGCAGGGGAGGGTCAGAGAGAGAGGGAGACACAGAATCTGAAACAGGCTCCAGGCTCTGAGCTAGCTGTCAGCACAGAGCCCAACGTGGGCCTCAAACTCATGAACCGTGAGATCATGACCTGAGCCAAAGTCACATGCTTAACCAACCAAGCCATCCAGACACCCGTATGTTCATTTATTTTTAAGAGAGACAGAGACAGAGCATGAGTGAGAGGGGGCAGAGAGAGGAGGTACTGTGTTTTTTGTTTGTTTGTTTGTTTTGGTAGAATTTGAGAAGCTGATTCTAGAATTTACGTATAAATATAAAGGACCTAGAATATCAAATCAACCTTAAAGAGGTAGAACAAAGTTGAAAGACTTACAATACTCGACTCTGACACTTAATATAAAATTACGGTAATTAAAACAATGTGGTATGGTATAATGATTAAAAAATAGATGGAACAGAGAATCCAGAAATAGAGCCTTGTGGTTATTCGATTGTCAACAAAGTGCCAAAATACTCCAGTGAAAAAATGAAATTCTATTCAACAAACTATGCTAGACATCATCATCATAGATAAAAAGTGAATCTTTACCCATATCTTATACAATGCATAAAAATAAGTTAGGATGGATCACAGATTAAAATATCATTATTTAAAACATAAACCTATTAGAAGAAAACAGCATAATAAACAGTTTTCACAATTTGTGTCCCAGAAAATAATAACTATAAAGGAAAAAAATGCATTGGATTTTACCAAGATTAAAATAATCTGCCTCTTAAAAAACACCATTTATAAAATGAATAGGCAAACCATAGATGGGAGAAAATATATGTCATGCATATACTTAAGAAAAAGCTGGTATTCATGATACATAAGGAACTCCCACAATCAATGACAAGAAGTCAAACCCTTCACTAAAAATGGGCAAATGACATGAACTAACATCTCACAAAAGAATGTAAACACATAGCCACTATGTACATAAAAAGTACTTCACTATTAGTTTTGGAAACATGGATTTTTAATCCAAGATGTGATACTATTACACAGCCACAAACTTAATTGAGTGGTCAGTAGACTTTAGTAATGAAGAATGGAGACAGTAATGAGGATGATCTTAGCCTGAAAGAACAAGAGGCTTTTTCCTCAATAATAGGAAAAACAAGGGACGCCTGGGTGGTTCAATCAGTTAAGCGTCCAACTTCGGCTCAGGTCATGATCTTGTGGTTCATGGGTTTGGGCCCCACCTCAGGCTCTGTGCTGATAGCTTTGAGTCTGGAGTCTGCTTGGAATTTTGTGTCTCCCTCTCTCTCTGCTTCGAAGTCAGACACTTAACTGACTCTGCTATGAGTCTGAGAATATCATTTTATTTATTTATCATTATTCCAAACAAAATAAGAATTTTATATATGTACAATAAAATAAGATTTATATATAATGTATATATTATAGCAGGTCCAACTACAAAATATCTCTATTTTCAAAATGAGCAAAATAAGCCTTATAAATAATATTCTGATGATTATATGCATCTTCTTTGAGGTGTCTCGTATCTATGTCAGCTGAGAGCTGACACTATGTAGAGTGTATTTTTTTGCTTTACCCCACTATTAAGCTTAATTTTGGAAATTGCTTTTGCTCTTTTTTCTTCAAACTTGTCTCTTCATACATTTTGAAAAGACATTAGTATAATCAGAGCATTCTGTCAGAAACACATGAATATTAGCCATCCACCACTCCTAGCTCAGATACATTAAGATCAAGAATTCTCACTTGTAAAATGACTGGTCAAAAAATGATCAATTCATATTATGATTTGTGCTCATAATTCTCCTCTAAAATCTATAGTATTATATTATCTTTTGTTCTCCATAAAATGTGTGTTTGTGTGTTTTCATCATTTTTAGAAAGTCAAATATATATATGTGTATATATTCTTATATTATATATAAGGATTCACACTAAAGTCAACCTGAGGTGTCACGTTAGTATCATCTCATTTAGTTCCCACTACAGTACTGATCAGTGGGATGTTCTTCATGCTTACAAATAAGAAAACTGAGGTTTCCAAAGACTAAATAACTCACCCAAAGTCACACATCTAGGAAATGGCAAAACTGACATTCAAACTTGTACTGACTTTTATGTTAGTATGTTTTTTTTGTGGCATTTTATGGGGCAGAGGGGTAATGGTGGGAAACTAGAAACAAACTGTGTCTATAAGGGACTGGTTAAGTAAACTCCCATATGGTCCTAATAGAATTAAAGGCTGTAGAGATGTTAAAATGAAAGATTAACAAAAAAAAAAAAAGTATGATGGGAATGCAGTACCATAAGCTGATCACATCAGTTATTTCTAGGAAGAATTTGGGTCAATGTGAAAATGATAGGAAAAGAGGAATTTGTGTGTACATGTGTGTGTGTGTGTGTGTGTGTGTGTGTGTGTGTGTTTATATACATTATTCCTTAAATGTGCTATTACTTTTATTATGACACATATATTACTTTATAATATATGCCAGTTCTATGTTGTAATGTTAAAGGGGGAAAGAAAAATCCTACACATTCAAAATTTCTGGCTCCCCAACCTTTAAACCTTTAAACTCTTCCCATTAAAACACAATGCATCTCAATGCTGTTCTTCTTGGGGAGCTATAAACAGTGCATCCAAGGAAAAGAAAAATGGTTCTGTTAATTTAGCCTGACAACTGGCTCTAAGTATGACAGCACTCGGGCTGGCCAGTGGACTTTCCTGACAACACGGTAGCAAATGGAAATTGGTTCTTTTGCAGTACAGGTGACTCATTCTTTTAACTTAGTCCTAGTGTCACTTGTGATTGAACCACCCTAATACAAGGAACTTAGATTTTCTTCTTACTTGATGTTAGTGACTCCAAATAATGGAAAGCTGTGAAATTAAAAAATGATCATTATGATTTCTATGATACTGTTGTCTATTTCTTGTTAATTGATATGGTTATGATAAATAGTCCATTATCTCCAGTGAGATAGATTTAAGCTGCATAGGCAATTCGCCTCACTTTAGACTCTGCACACAGCTAAATTACTGAAAGCCAACTACATTGCATCCTGTTTTCAATTCCAAGTAAACGCTCAGTGCTGTGACATAGTAATTGTGTCAGCAGTTCAACATGCTTTGAAGTTGATATGGTTATTTGGTTCAGAGAATGTCAATTCAGGCACAAACTGAAGACACCTTTCTAGGCACAGAAGAGACCAACTTAAATTACATCAGAGAAGAAATTTAAGTCTGATGTTCTGATGTGAATGGAAAAAAGGTATATATATATATATATAGCTCTTAGGTAATTGCATAGTATTACTGGTGATTTTCCAAAATGACCTTGTTCTAATTACAGAAAGGCAAAGGAATACATACAGGTATAATTTAGATCTAGGACATTAGTATTCAAAATAACATCTTATAAACTGCATTGTGCTAGTTGTGATCAGATCAGGGATTAGGCATCCTGCTGGTTTCCTACCCACATTAAATCCATAAGGCAACTTGCTTAAAGTCTCTAGGAAAAGGGCAGGCACAGTGCCATGGAAATGCACTTTTCACAGGTCTGCTCTCCCACTTCAAAAGACTGTGTTATATAGAAACATAAAGAGCTCTTTTTCTCACTAGACCTTTTGAGTGAAGTAGCTCCTACTACAAGAAGGTTTTTTTTTCCCTTCTCCTTACCCCCATGCACACACATTTACACCAGGTGTGTATCACACCACCCTAACCACTAGAGAGGGAAAAAGAAGAGTATGAGCCAGAAAAAGAGCTTTGACATGTTATTATTTCTGTAACAACTCCAGTTAGGAATTTCAATCCATTTTGAGAGAAATATGCACATTTTGTTTTTACAGTGATTGCTACCAAATATGTTCTGTTTAACCAGATATTTGGTTCTTTTGGCAGTTGTGTCCAATTTTGAGATGTTTTGGTCACTTTCTGTAGAAAAACAGTCTCTTTCCAGTTAGATGTTAGTTCTCTCCTTTTTAAAGTGAAATCTCATTTAATTGAAGTGTCTGCTACTACGCAGAAAAAGCTAGACTGGTGACTGGTCTTTGAAGGATAGGCAAGAGAGCCAGAGTGTGCTCTCTTATTTCCTACTTCTCTATACTTATCCTCTGGAGTTGGAGAAAGGAAGGGAAAGGGAAAATAGGTTTTGGTGTCAAACATGGCCTGAGGCAGGTTGCACTCCCTTTTCTTTTGGTTACCACTCACTACCTTTGATCAAGTTTGCTGTCTGTAGGCTCAGTGTAGGTAGAGGTCCATACAGTCAGGCAAAGAAAAGAACTGTGATCCTTACCTAACCAGACTGAACTCTAGTGAGACTCATTTGGTGACTCCCAACTTGAAACCCAAACCTTATTCCTTGGATATGTAGGGTTATTTTTTTTTCCCCCAAGAAGTGCAAAGACCTCTGGCTGGGTTTACATCCCTCAATATTATCTGTTATTTGGATTCCCAGATATGGGGAGCCTAAGCGCAAGAGAAGGACTCCTATTTTACGTGGTTATTGTACCAGTGGACCCTATGATTCTACCACACTCTCTTCTCCAAGGCTCTTTGGTCTTCTGGTAGAACTGGATCAAGTTAACAAGCCTGTGTGTAAACTGACATTCCTGTCAATGATAAAGCGCAGTCTCTCCCTTCTTACCAACACATCCAACCTTTTTGAATAATTCTTTTGTTATCAGCTTCTCTTGGCTTTGGGAGGGGAAACTAATAGAAATAATGTCTACTTGTGTAAAGAATACATACTCCAATAAAGCCAACCATTTTGTCTCTCCAATTTCCTCCCATCTCTCTATGGTAAAGTCCATTAAGGAGCCCTGCATATTTTTCTTCCCTTTTATAAATTTTGACAAAATCATTAGACACTGGCTTCTTTTGTTCAATTTTAAAATTAAACATCTTTTAGGATTGTATTTCTTTATGAGAAGATTTGGGAGCAGGCAAATAAAAATGTAAAGCTTTTTGAGTCTAGAATTCTGTGTCATATGTAAACCACAAAGATAACTTTTTGATAGTTAAGGGTTTGCCGCAAATTAAAGTTGGATTATAAATGATTTATGTCCTCTATCAATGAGCATTTAAGACGATGGATTCCCAAAACACTGTGGAACCCTGGTGGCCACTCATTGTTCACTTAACATTCCATAGGGATAGGTTTACCTTGAGCATAATCAATATTTGAAGGACATAACAAAACCATTTTCAGACCTTGATTTGTTTTAGGTGTTCAGTTTTAGACACCACCACAGTCAAATTTGTTCTGTTTCATAGAAGTTGAAATATGGAAGTTGCCATTAATATTTAAGTCATGGTTGTAAAAGAAACTAAATAATATAAGAAATATAAATAATATAAGTACATCACAGTCCCTTAATAAATCAATTATTCATTTTAGTCAATACCTCAATTTCTTACTGCATAAATGAGTGAATTTTAAGATTGCATTTTTACTGTAAATTACTACAGTACTGTGAGGACTTAGATGGGAGGTGCAAGTTTGATGGGTGATACATTTTATCGTTCTAGTCTCACAGATGAGAACAATTCTTGGTACAAAACAGCCATGCAATAAATAATCACTGAGTTTAAAATTTTGAATTGTAAACTCAAACACAATCAATGGTAATAGGTGGCTTGAGATCAAGAGAATAGATGAATGATGCAAGAAAATATTCCCTCCTGGTGTCAAATTTATACATTTTTGTGATTGTTAAATTGAGGTTAATTATAACTTTAGGAAAATAGCATCAACATCAATGACTTTATTTATTTGTTTATTTATTTATTATTGAGGTATAATTGACATATACTATACTTTAGTGAAAACAAGTTTAACCTGAGACCCTTTATAACACCAACTGTATGTCAGTGAGTGAGCATTTACCCAATTATCTCATTTATTCCTCAACCACAAATGTAGGTAGGAACTACATATCCTTTTTTTTTTTTTTTTTTAATATTTGAAAAGAGTCTTTTTTTTTTTTTTTTTTAATGTTTTATTTATTTCTAGGAGAGAGAGAGAGAGACAGCGTGAGCAGGGGAGGGTCAGAGAGAGAGGGAGTCACAGACTGAAACAGGCTCCAGGCTCTGAGCTGGCAGTCCGCACAGAGCCCGACGCGGGGCTCGAACCCACGAACCGCGAGATCATGACCCGAGCGAAAGTCGGACGCTTAACCAACTACGCCACCCGGGCGCCCAGTACAATTTCTGATACAGGGCTCAAACTCACTAACTGTGAGTTCATGACCTGAGCCCAATTGGGATGCTTAACCTACTGCACCACCCAGGCACCTCTAGCTTAATTTTTAAAACAGATTTTATTTTTAAATAATCTTTATACCCAACGTGGGGCTGGAACTCACAACCCTGAGATCAAGAGTTGCATGCTCCACCAATTGAACCATCCAGGCGCCCCTAGCCTAAAGTTTTCAACAAGAATCAGATAAAAAGGAATCCTGAAGGCCATTGAGGTGGTGCACTCTCAGGAACAGGCCTGGCCTCTGGGACGCCCAGTAGCAGGTCAGTTCTACAGCTTGCTCTGATGCTGTCAGTCAGAGGACGGGCTCAGACAGCGGCAGTTAGTTACGGTGAGAAGAAGGTGGCATTGGCTGTCCAGTGGAATAAAGTTCCTTTTTGTTCAGGTCTGTTCTCCTTGAAAGGAAAATGGAGCACTAGCATTTGGCCTTCACAGGAATTTGGGTGATGGCTTTGGACGTGGATCCCCTATAAAGGACTGGGATAGCCCTCCACCCCCACCCTCCGTAACCGGATTAAGCAAGCCTTAATATTTGAAAAGAGTAACTAGCACAAGATTTCATACCTCGGCCTGAGAGGTAGAGTTAAAAATTAAATTCAAGGACCTCTATCTATAAAATATCTATCTGCTTTTGACTACTGTACTTCATGACCTGGATAAAGCTTAAACTATGATTATTTAAAAGATTCTCACAAGATGAAGTATATAATTTGAGGACGCAATTATAATTCAATTGCATATTAGATCAATATTAGAATATTTAAGAAATAAAAATAATTGTTACTCCAGTGTCACAGAGGTATTAAAAGAATAGGATAAGGAGAAAATAGAAGAATATTGTCATAGTTTGTCTAGTTTTTCATCATATTGTTAAAAATAAGCATTTTAGTAGCTTGGTTTGAAATGAGTAAACATTTTCTTTTCATCACACATATAACATTCAGAACCTATATTCATTCGTTTCATAATGATTTTTAAAATTAACTTTAGAGACCAGAGTTGTCCATAACCTATAACTATGAAAGGAATGCTTACCCTATTAGGTCTTTTCTTTTTTTTTTTTCTCATTAGCTACATAAACATTTCAATAACATATATTATAAATATGCATAAATACATATATAGATATTTTTTCTTTTAAAATGAGTGTAGGTACAACAGAAGATACTTTAGTAGAGTGGACAAAGTGGCAAGAGGATAGTTATGAGAGACAACAGGCAAAGAGATATAAATGGAAATATTAAACTAAAGAGTTGCAAAAATTGAACTAGGACATAAAACAAAGTGTTCATTACATTTAGTGACAAAAGTACTTAAATAATTCTATTTTAGCATATAAGTCAAAGCAATAATCAGGTGGTAATAACATATGAAAATAGTTGGACGAATTAAGTATAGTTAAGGTCCATGAGTCTTTCAAGAAGTGAAGAACTTGGTCTTAAAAGGAAGAATACAGACAGGTCCGTATCTGGAGAAAATTGGAAAGACCTAGAAAAGAAGTTAAGAATGCAGAGAATGGAAGGGATGATTGAGAAACTGAAGCTCCTGAAGACAGAAGGGAAAGTGATCCAAACAACAGATGGTTTCGAGTCCCTATTGTAACAAGAAAGAAAAATGGGTGAGTGCCTATGCAACCCTGTCAGTAGGGATGGTAAAAAGAAACAGTCTTCCCTCCCACCCCTCCCCCCAGTAAAATAAGAGACAAGATTTTCTGCTGCCTGATGGGAAATGATGGAAGATCAGAGATTTGAGGACCACTGACAGTGTTTGAAATAGTCTTCATTGAAGATTATAAGTCCTAAGGGGATGCTGTAAAATTATTTTAGCATTGAGAACTCAAGGCCACATTACTGACCGTAAATCTTTGGTGGTGGTCATGTACAATGTCATATTATTTGCTACATCTTTGCTTCATTACCTGGAGGTGGGTAAGAGATGGAGAGTTGGATTCCTTAGAATGTGGTTGAATAAGTCGCAGTTCTAACCTAGAGAGCAAAAGACAAAAACAGGGTGATTTAAAGCTAATGAAGCTTAAGCTCCAGGCCCCCTCCCTTTTACAGGTCACTTCCAACACCCTGCAAACAACTATTTTTAAAAAGGATACAGAAAATAGTTCACAAGCATGAAAACCCCAGATGAGAATGCTGCCCCAGAAAACAAAAACAGTGTGAGTGCCAATAGATAAGAAAAAAAAGTAAGGGAGTCTATGAATTAGATTTTCTGATGAGAATAAAGTGATAATACAAAGGAGCTAGGGGAATAGAATTTGGTGTTTGAGAAGTAGAATCAATGAAATCATGATTTCATGATAATGCTTATAACAAACTGTAAATATGTCCTCTCAGCTCTATTATCCTGGGATTTTTTTTAAAGTTCAGTACAATAAATATATGGAATCTATTTTTATGATTTCTTAAACAAATAAATACTTTATAGGAGAGCACTCAGTGACCTGTATAAGAAAATGCAATTGAGAAATCCTTTTATAGATCTTTAATCTTTTTTTTAAGAAAGCTCTATGCCCAGGGTGGAGCTTGAACTCACGACCTTGAGATAAAGAGTCACATGGTCTACCAACTGAGTCAGTCAGGCAACCCAGAGAAATTCCTTTAGAATTTACTTACAAGAAGATATTTATGTCTGTTGAAGAACTAGAATGCTCAATTTTTTATAGTAATGAGAAGGATATAACTACTGTTTCCCTTTCTAGACCTAAGTTTAAAGCTTAACATAAAACCCAGTCACAGCAAAAATCTAAAAACATAAGCACATTGTTCATACTTCCCAATTCTTTATGTTCTAGTATTGTGAGAGGACTAACATCATTATTAGATCAAAAGAATAAGTTATAAATGAACATGTAAAGAAATTATTACAATCTTCACTGTCATATAAATGAATTACTTTGTTTCTAAAATTTAAGTTGAATTTTACAAAGCTGAACAATACTTCAATAAGTGTCAATATTCTTGACAACTAAACAGAATAAAATGATTTTACAGCCTTTGAGGGGAAGGTACATTGTAAGGAACACTACTTACTTGATACTGATGCATATATAACATGTATTATTAGTGCTCTAACTGTTGTGACTGCTTGGCTGACAAAACTAAGCTATTACTCTGAGCAAGCATATTTTAGTTAAGTCACTGTTGCAGAGATGAACATTAATTAGAAGCCCTTGCAGGATAAAGGAGACTGAAACATCATTAATGGAACCCATTGCTCACTTTCTATTTAACCTTCTTCTGAGAATCAATTTAAGTAATCAAGTTATCAATTAGTGACATATTTAATTTATTACTAAAAATTTTAGTTCAGTTTTTCTTTCTTCCTTTCTTCCTCCCTTTCTTCCTCCCTTTCTTTCTTTCTTTCTTAACTTTGAAAACATAAAAAGAATGTTTAATGATAATATTTTATGTCTATTTTATATACCACATATGACAAAAATTTCAGAAGACTTGGATAAAGCTGTCATATCCTTGAATTTGAATGCTGATTATGTAAAGTTTTATCATGAAAACTAATTGGATTCAGTGTTTAAGAGTGAAAATCCATCCTTCATTTTTTTCAAGATTATTTATATTAGATATATCTTTTCCTATGAATCAATACTATGCAAACACAATATTTTCTACATTAAGTTTTGGCAGACGTACAGTAATTTTTGCCTAGCAAGTGTTCAAGGAAGGTCCATTAATAGTCTGCCTCTTGAATTCAAAGAAATCTTTCTTAAATAGAGTTTACTTAAAATTAGCAACTGTAAACATACAGTCTGTTCTAATTATTCACAGATTACATATTTGCGAATTTGCCTTCTTGCTGAAATTTATTTATAATACCAGAATCGATTTTTGCCTTGCCTTTGCAGCCTTCCAGTCTGTGTGCAGAGCAGCAGTATACACATTCCCATCTAAGGTCAAACAAGGCAAAGCTCTGCATTCTTTTTTCAGCTCCTATATAATAAACGAGCGCAACCTAAGTCATACCATGTATTTTTTTTTTTAATTTTTGTGCTTTTGTTAGTGGTTTTGCTGTTTAAATATCCTTCAAGCGTAGTACTGAAGAGCTGCCTAGTGTTCCTAAACACAAGAAAGCTCTGATGTGCCTTCTAGAGACAATGTGTGTGTTAGATAAGCTTTCACGCATGAGGTATAGTGCTGTTGGCTGTGAGTTCAGTATTAATGAACCAACAATATATATTAAATAAAGTGTCTTCAAACAGAAACACATATAAAACAGGGTAATGAATTGATTGGTTGATGTGACCAGAGGCTTCAGGAACCCTACTCTTTACTTCCCCTGGGAGCAATGGTTCAGTGTTCACTAATTCCATGAGCACAGCAACTTTTTAGAGCCCATCTACTGCATCTACTGAGAATCAGCTGTATAACTAAATCAACCAAAACTTTCTAAATAATTAGATTTTCCACCTCTTAATTTTCATATCATGTTTTGTCACTAAGGTATCTGCAACTTGATTTTTGTGCCTTATAGGAGAGGTTTAAGGAATGTTCCAGGCATTGTGAAGAATTTAATTGGCATAGACTTGCATACTCTTTGGGAATTGCAAAGCAAATCATGTTTTCTGTCATCTAAAAATGTCTCAGTGACATTCCATGCCTTAAAAGATGGCATGCAGATTGCTTGGCGTGGCATAAGAAGCCCAATCATAGCCTGATCCTTTTCTAACTCCCAAGGTCTTTACCTTACATTTTCCTTTTCCAGCTTCCACATACTCTAAATTCCCTTTTTTGAAGCTTATCAAGTAATGTCAATTCCCACACTCCAGCACAGGCTGTCCTCACTGCCTATAAATGACCTACCTGATGTTTGTCTATCTGTTAAACTGCTAAAATGCATTAAAATTCTAACTCCAATGTGACTTCCTCTGGGACAGCGTCTCTAATTTGCCAAAGCAAAGGTCATCACTTCTTTTCTGCTCCCATAGCATTTATAGTTTCCTTTGCCATGCTTATCTTCATTTGCATTTGGTGTTCCTGCCCTATTGTGCTCATGTGGTAGTTATATGTAACTCTGGGATGCTAAGTGTGAATTCAAAACTACTTTCAAATTTAACACTCACAAAACAACAGGAATCTATATATTAATATTAAGATTACAGAGATTTGACATTCAACAGAATGGAGTAAACTCTTGAGAAGACGTTAATCTGGTATTGAACACTCAGCATTTGATACCCTTTCCAAGACTTCTATGGTATACTTATGGGGAATTATTCTCCAACTATATTTTGTGGGGCTTAGCAAGAGGACGATTGCCACAATGCATCTTCTACCACAGATATTAATTGGAAATTAAATTTGAAGTTAATTTCATGAAGTCCTATGTTTAAGATGGCAGAGCAGCATGGAGACCCTGAGCTTGTTTCATCCCTGAAATGCAGCTAGATCAGCACCAAACCATTTTTGAACACCTAGGAAATTGACCTGGGGATTAACACAACATTCTGCATAACTTGAGCCATAGAACTTGGCAGTAAAGAGAGGTAAAATGCTGCAGAATACAGGGAACCATTTTGTAGAGAGAAGACAGAGAAAGAGGGAGAGTGTGGCTCATCTGGAGTGCAAGAAAAGCACTCCCCTGAAAGTATCTGAAGAGGAAAAGAAAGAGCAAAACACTCACAGGGGACTGAACAAGAAATTGCTTCCCCAAAACCATTGATGAGAAAAAAGGAGAGGGTTTCAATACCAGCAGGATTCTATAAACAGTGGAACACAGAGTCTGAAGTTTCAGAACTCAGGGCCTGGCAGTGCTCTGGTGAGGAAGCAGAGCCAATATCCAGGAGCAGCCAGCAAGATCTGAGGAGTCCTAGTGCACACAGGGAAAGCAGTTCCCTGCTTGTAAACAAATTATAGCAGATAACTTCCCTAACCTGGGGAAGGATATGGATATCAAAATCCAAGAAGCACAGAGAACTCCCATTAGATTCAACAAAAACTGACCATTACCAAGTCATATCAGTCGAATTCACAAAATGTACAGACAAGGAAAGAATTATTAAGGCAGCAAGGGGGAAAAAAAGTCCTTAACCTATGAGGGAAGACAGATCAGGTTCGCAGAAGACATATTCACAGAAACTTGGTAGGCCAGAAAGGAGTGGCAGGATATATTCAATGTGCTGAATTGGAAAAATATGCAGCCCAGAATTCTTTATCCAGCAAAGCAGTGATTCAAAATAAGAGAGATAAAGAGTTTCCCAGACAAAAAAAACTAAAAGTTCATTACCATTAAACCACCCTGTAAGAATTTTTAAGAGGGACTCTTGGAGTAAAGAAAAAAACAAAACAAAAAGGACCAAAAGCAACTAAAACTAGAAAGGACCAGAGAATGTCACCAAAAACCAACTCTACAGACAACGCAAAAGCACTAAATTCATATCTTTCAGTACTCACTCTAAATGTCAGTGGACTAAATGCTCCAATCAAAAGACCTAAAGTATCAAAATGGGTAAGAAAACAAGACCCATCTATATGCTGCTTACAAGAGACTCATTTTAGACCTAAAGGCACCTACAGATTGAAAGTAAGGGGATGGAGAACCATCTCTCTTGCTAATGGTTGTGAAAAGAAAGATTGAGTAGCCATACTTATATCAGACAAACTATATTTTAAAATAAAGACTGTAACAAGAGATGAAGAAGGACATTATATCATAATTAAGGGGTGTATCCACCAAGAAGATATCACAACTGTAAATATTTATGCCTCCAATGTGAGAGAGCCCAAATATATAAATCAATTAGTCACAAACATAAAGAAACACATTGATAATGATACCATAATAGTATTGGACTTCAGCACCCCACTTACAGCAATGAACAGATTATTTAATCAGAAAATCAACAAGGAAACAATGGCTTTGAATGACACACTGGACTAGATGGATTTAATAAATATATTCAGAATATTTTATTCTAGAGCAGCAGAATACATATTCTTCTTGAATGTACATCGAACATTCTCCAGAATAGATTACATATTGGGTCACTAATCAGCCCTCAACAAGTACAAAAAGATTGAGGTCATACCTTACATATTTTCAGAACACATCGCTATGCAACTCAAAATTAACCACAGGAAAAAAACTTGAAAGACCATGAATACTTTAAGAGATTAAAGAACATCCTACTAAAGAAGGAATGAGTTAACCAAGAAATTAAAGAAGGAATTAAAAAGTACATGGAAGCCAATGAAAATGAAAACGCTACAACTCAAAACCTCTGGGATGCAGGAAAGGCAGTCATAAGAGGGAAGTATATAGCAATCCAGGCCTTCCTAAAGAAGGAAGAAAGGTCTCAAATACACAACCTAACCTCATACCTATGAGATCCGGAAAAACAACAGCAAGTAAAGTCCAAAACCACAGAAGAAGGGAAGTAATAAAGATTAGAACAGAAATCATTGCTATTGAAACAAACAAACAAACAGTAGAACAGATTACTGAAACCAGGAATTGGTTCTTTGAAAGATTTAACAAAACTGATAACCTCCGAGCCAGATTGATCAAAAAGAAAAAAGAAAGGACACAAATAATTAGAATCATGGATGAAAGAGGAGAGATCACAACCAACACTGCAGAAATACAATAAGAGAATATTATGAGCAATTATATGCCTAAAAACTGCACCATCTGGAAGAAATGAACAAATTCCTAGAAACATGTATACTATCAAAACTGAAACAGAAAGAAATAAAAAATCTGAACAGACATATAACCTGTAAAGAAATCGAATTAGTAATCAAAAATCTCCCCCGAAAACAAGACTCCAGGGCCAATGGACTTTTGAAGCTGTTCCAAAGAATAGAAATGGAAGGAAAACCTTGAAACTCATTCTACGAGGCCAACATTACCTTCATTCCAAAACCAGAGAAAGACACCACTAAAAAAGAGAACTACAGACCAATTTTTCTGATGGATATGGAAGCAAAAATTCTCAAAAAGATACTAGCAAATGTTATCATTTAATACATTAAAAGAATTATGTATCTTTTAATATCAAAAAAAAAAAAAAGAACCACCAGAATCAAGTGGGATTTATTCCTGGGATTCAGGGATGATTCAATTTCACAAATCAATCAATGTGATACATCACATTAATAAAAGAAAGAGTAAGAACCACATGGTATTCTCAATAGACCCAGGGAAAGCATTTGACAAAATACATTATCCTTTCTTGATAAAAAGCCTTAAGAAAAGTAGGGATAGAAGTATCATACCTCAAGATCTAAAAGCCATATATGAAAGAGCCACAGCTAATATGCTCAATGGGGAAAAACAGAGCTTTGCCCCTAAGGTCAGGAACACAAAGATGTCCACTCTCTCCACTGTTATTCAACACAGTATTGGAAGTGCTAGCCTCAGCAATCAGAAAATGCAAAGAATAAAAGACATCCAAATTGGCAAAGAGTAAGTCAAACCTCCACTCTTCACAGATGGCATGATACTCTATATGGAAAATCCAAAAAACTGCACCAAAAACCTGCTAGAACTGACACATGAATTCATCAAATTCACAGGATATAAAATCAATGTACAGAAATCAGTTGCATTTCTTTACGTGAATAATGAAGCAGCAGGAGAGAAACCAAGGAATTGATTCCATTTACAAGTGCATGAAAAACCATAAAATACCTAGGAATAAAACGTAAAAAAAAGAGGTGAAAAGTCTCTACACTGAAAACTATAGAAAGCTTATGAAAGAAATTGAAACACACACA
The DNA here is from genome assembly GCF_003009895.1 of Hyaena hyaena. Lineage (NCBI taxonomy): Eukaryota > Metazoa > Chordata > Mammalia > Carnivora > Hyaenidae > Hyaena > Hyaena hyaena. The sequence goes on along the minus strand of NW_024080916.1, from coordinate 825,776 downwards.
CACACACACACACAGGAAAAACATTCCATGCTCATGGATTGGAAGAACAAATACTGTTAAAATGTCTACCCTACCCAAAGCAATCCAAATATTCAATGCAATGCTTATCAAAATAACACCAGCATTCTTCACAGAGCCAGAACAAACAATCCTAAACTTTGTATGGAACCACAAAAGGCCCTGAATAGCCAAAGCAACCCTAAAAAAAGAAAACCAAAGCTGGAGACATCACAATTTCAGAGTTCAAGATGTTTTACAAAGCTGTAATAATCAGGACAGTTTGTTACTGGCACAAAAACAGACACAAATCAATAGAACAAAATAGGGAGCCCAGAAATTGACCCACAAACATATGGCCAAGTAATCTTTGACAAAGCAGGAAAGAATATCCAATGGAAAAAAGATGGTCTCTTCAGCAAAAGTTCTTGGAACTGGACAGCAACATGCAGAAGAATGAACCTGGACCACTCTCTTACAGTACACACAAAAAATAAACTCAAAGTGGATGAAAGACCTAAACATAAGACAGGAAGCCATCAAAATCCTAGAGGAGAAAGCAGGCAACAACCTCTTTGACCTTGGATGCAGCAGCTTCTTACTTGACATGTCTGGAGGCAAGAGAAACAAAAGCAAAACTGAACTATTGGGACCTCATCAAGATAAAAATCTTCTGCGCAGTGAGGAAACAATCAACAAAACTAAGAAGCAACTAACGGAATGGGAGAAGATATTTGCAAATGGCATATCAGATAAAGGTTTAGTATCCAAAATCTATAAAAACTTTATCCAATTCAACACCCAAAAAACAAATAATTCAGTGAAGAAATGGATGACAAAATGAATGACAGTAAAAGCCATGAGTAGACATTTTTCCAAAGAAGACATTCAGATGACTAATAGATGCCTAAAAAAATGCTCTACATCAGTGGTCATCAGAGAAATACAAGTCAAAACCACAATGAGATACCACCTCATACCTGTCAGAGTGGCTATAATTAACAACTCTGCCTACAAGAGATGTTGGTGAGGATGTGGAGAAAAGGGAATCCTTTTGCACTGCTGGTGGGAATGAAAACTGGTGCAGCCATTCTGGAAAATAGTATGGAGGTTCTTCAAAAAATTAGAAATAGAACTACCCTACAACCAGACAATTGCACTACTAAGTATTTTTCCAAAAGATACAAAAATGCCATATATATATTTATGATGCCATATATATGATTCAGCAATCAAAAAGAATGAAATTGTGCCATTTGCAACAATGTGGATGGAACTGGAGGATGCTATGCCAAGCAAAATAAGTCAGAGAAAGACAAATATCATATGATTTCATTGGTATGTGGAATTTAAGAAAAAAAAAAACAGATGAACATAAGGGAAGGGAAGCAAAAATAATATAAAAAGAGAGTGGGAGACAAACCATAAGAGACTTTAAGTACAGAGAACAAACTGAGGGTTGCTGATGCAGTGTCGGGTGGGCTAAATGGGTGAGGGGCATTAAAGAGGACACTTGTTGGGATGAGCACTGGATGTTATATATAAGTGGTGAATCACTATATTCTATTCCTGAAATCATTATTACACTATATGTTAACTAACTTAACAAAACAAAAAGAAATTAATCTCGAGTCAAGAACATTAGTCAACTGAATAACTGCAGAAACAACAGTATCAGTGTTGGGGTTTCTTTAGCAGGAAAAGTAGCAGTAGCCTCTATTGTGATGCTAGGCTTGGATGGTCAGGGTAATTCTACAACATTGATATGAAATAACTAAGAAATTGGTACTAATAAAATGACTGTAATCATGAGGATAGTTTAATGATAGAAATACCTAGGAAATATATAATCTCAGCCATCTAAATGATAAAAGGTAAGACCTAATGAAAGCTGAGATAATGGATATATCACCCAATCCATTCTTGGTAACTATATGAAACATGAATTCTAGAGAAATGATATAATTTGCCCAACATCTGATGGCCATTGTAAAAGCTAGGCTAAAAGCCAGGTTTTTGATATATAATTTAGTACAATATTTTATAATGCCATGATGCTTTCCAAGTAATTTTTTTCACATTTTAATTTTCAGCATGATTTGAAGGTTTTCAGTTTTTTTATTTCCCTACTTAAAAAGAATGTCTTATTATGTGTCACCATTTTTTAGAAGATTTAAGAGTTTCCTAGATGTCATATATGAATATCATAGTTAAATATAATCAAACTCCAGTTTTAGTATTTAAATAAATGCAGAGTCTGTAGGATAATATACACCCATATTGAAAGTAGATTTTGATTATAATTTGAAAACTTTAATAATGTATTGCCCTACATACTACTTCTATTAATATTCATTCATTCTATGGACTATTATTTCTTCAAATATCTCTATTCATTTCATGTACATTTGATGTTTTTAAGAGAAACATTTGGTCAGTTTATAACAGTGGCATCAGATCAACTTGATAAAAAACATCTCCAAGTAAAACGTAATTCATGACATTTATTTGCGGCCAGAATTTTCAGGCAAGTTCTGAAAGTTCATAATTCATGAGGCAGTGTAATTTACAGATCTTATTTTTTTTAAATCCACTCTGGATTTAGCACCAAAATTTTCTCTATCTCTATATATTATTTTATGCTTTGGATCCATTAAGAAAATTTTGACAGAAAATTTTTTTTCAACCCAAACAATGGTCAGAAAGGGAAATTAAAATTCCCTGACACTGGAGTTATTGCAAACCTCCCTGTTTCCCACTATACACAGGCCCAACCCATCAGCTGTTTGGTTCTAACAGGCAGACATTGTATAACTTACCAAATTACCTTCTTATAAAATACTTGTTTCTAAAGTTTGAATAGGTGTTTGGTTTTTTTTAATCTTTCTTAATTTGTTCTCGCTTACCATAATGTTTGAAATATTTACATCATAAGAAGTAACAAATGTGTAAGCTACAGCTATAGCAAAATTATTGTTTAATATTTAAAAATATTATTTCAGTTGGTTGGATTCATAAGTGTGTGAATATGTAGTTCCTCAACCAAATTGTTACTTAAATGTATAGATGCCCCTGTGCACACCTCTGCTGAACACAAGAATAGCTTAAACTATTGTTTAATAATTGGTTTCTATAGGAAAACTTAAACTTGACTAGGCAATTATGAAATTAGTAAATGTGAAACAAAATGCAAACTATTATCAAAATAGAAGTATGAAAAAGGAGAATAAGTAGAGATAAAAGATTTAAGATCATTGGGATTAAAGGACGTTCTTCCACAAAACCTACTCAGGGAAAACCAAACAATGTGTGATACTAATGCATTTTACATGTGGTAGGATTGTTTCTGAAGTACATCTAACATCTTCTAAAAAAAAAAAATTTTTTCTCTCGGGGCACCTGGGTGACTCAGTCAGTTAAGAGTCCCACTCTTGATTTCAGCTCAGGTCATGATTTCACAGTTCACACTGACAGTGCAGAACCTGCTTGGATTTCTCTAGAAAGAAAGAAAGAGAGAGAGAGAGGGAGGGAGGGAGGAAGGGAGGGAGGGAGAGAGAGAGAGAGAGAAAGAGAGAGAGAAAGAGAGGAAGAGAGGAAGGAAGGAGGGAGGGAGGGAGGGAAGGAAGGAAGGAAGGAAGGAAGGAAGGAAGGAAGGAAGGAAGGAAGGAAGGAAGGAAGGAAGGAAAGGGAGGGAGGGAGGGAGGGAGGGAGGGAGGAAGGAAGGAAGGAAGGAAGAAAGAAAGAGAAATATTTTTCTCCTAGGTAAAAGTACCAAAGACAGATTGGGCAATACTTGAATCAATGGTTGCCTAACTAGAGCCTTCTCTTGGTTGATACTCTGCCTATTTTTTCATTCACCCATTTCCCCCCAAAATAACTGCAGATAAAGGAATGTTCTCCTGTATAAGCTAGGATACTTGGAGCTGCCAAAATAGAAGTTCCCATCAACCTGTTTAAATAGTTAATATAGTTAATATATATATAAACATATTATATAATTAATTATATATTATATAATTTACATATATCTTTATAGAGAGAGAGAGAGAAAGAAAGAGAGAGAGGGAGGGAGAGAGAGTATCTTTTAACCAGACATGATTGCTTAGCAGCTTAATGATGTCATCACAAAATCAGGTGTCTGTCTACCTAGGGTCAATGACAATTTGACAGTCCAGCAAACCTGGAATTGGCCTCAGTTGCTTTACTGAAATAAGAATTGTACCTGCATGGGAGTGAATTCTCGTCATAGCATGAACATACTGATTAAGAGTGTAGCTTTGTAATTATGATTTCAGATTGTTTGTATGAGCTTGTCAGCATTGTTTATAGATAACAGTGAGATTGATGATGTGCACCTGGTCTTAAAACTTACATTTCCTGAGACTCCGGGAAGGTTCTTCCACTGAATCAGTTATAAAGCAAGGCTACGTATGCTTAGGTGATCAGTAGAGTGTAAGAAACCCCAGCTGGAAGTACTTTGGACATCCTTCTTCGGAAGGAGGTGGTGTGTGTGTTCCACGTACATGCAAGGAGGTTCTTGATCCAAGAGAGAAAGCATATCAGTTAGGCCCTTGGAGAGAGAGGAGAATTTGAGTTTGAACTTGGTATCTCTTGACTCCTGGCTTTGAGGAAGCCTTTGATTGTGATGAAGATCTTTAATAGTGTTTCTGTATTGTGTCTTTTTTCTGCAATAATTTTTTCTGTAACTTTTTTCTGCAAACATGTTCATTTGGGGTCCCAAGAGTCAAGGCCTGAACTGGGTCATGCAAGTATTAAGAATCTCCTTAAATTTTATGCATCAGGAGCTTCACTTGCTTTACTCTAGTCCCATCCTTGTGAATCTTCTGGTCAGCCAACCATTTCTGTCACCATCAGTGAACTCAACTTCATGCTCAGGCTAGTTAACTAATGTCGTAAGTGCCTACCAGTGGTCATGGAGGCTCCATGCTTTCTTGTTTGTATACAGCAGGAGAGAAAAATTAAATTCCATCAATGAACTAACAATCCTTCCCTTTCTACTTAATTCGGTTCTTAACACCCTGATTACCAGGAGAATGCAATGTGTCAGATGGTTTACTAATTAGGATGGCTCTATAGCATTAATGGGAAGGCAGATATCTGGAAAGAAAACATAAAATAACAACAGAATTGTAAAGAAGGGAGGAGGTCCATTGTAGCTTGGGCAACCATATGTGTCTACTATAACTTCTTACTGCCAGAAACATAAACTTAAAAGAGATGGATAAGTGCAGCTTATGAGTCAAATGCCAAATACTTATAACTAACGTTAATATTCTCCCACTTTTCATTTTCATGATTCAACTTACAGGCTTAATTGAATAAACTTTCTACAGAAGTTTTCCTAAGAAAGCTTTCTTCATTAATGCTTAATAATATCATTCACATAATAAAAGGTTAATTTCAAGATGTAGTAACTAATAACATAGTCTTAGGCAAAGAATTTTGAGTGATGATAACAGTGCTCACTAAAATAGCAAATGTAATTATCATTTTTTTACTGATTTCCATAAAACGGTAAATCAGATTGATTGAAAATTACTAATTATTTCTTGTTTTATTTATATTACTTTACATAACACAAAAAATGTACTTAAAATTAATCTAAAGGCTTATTAAAGATACAGTTATCCCACATTCAAATCTTACTCATTTGAGTTCAAATATATGATAAGGATATTATTCAAATTTTTCACAACATACTTCACCAGCAACTACTCAGTTAATGATTATATATTTTATATTTCACTGTGTCCCTGGAGGATTATGAAAAATGTCATTTTTAACCTATAATAAATATGAAAAATAAAGAAAATGAGAATATTCTTGCAAATAGCTAACAGTATGGAACAGAATGTTAGATGTATGTCATACAGTAAGGAAAGTAAAATATATAGGAACAAACTGGAGAGGGAATAACTACCAAAAATAATGGGTACAGCAAAGAAATTATTTACACACCTTAGAAATTCTTATTAAAATCTTCAAATTGATAAATACTTTTTATGTTACATTCCCATGACTTATTTTATAATTGGAAATTTGTACCTCTTGCCTAACCCCGTCCTATTTTTTCCATTCCCCCCCAACCCTGTCCTCTCTAACAACCACTTTCTGTTCTCTGTATCTATGAGTTTTGTTATGTATTGTTTTGCTTGTTCATTTGTTTTATTTCTGGAGTCCACATATATGTAAAACGACATTGTCTTTTTCTGTCTGACTTATTTCACTTAGCATAATACCTTCAAGGCCCACCTGTGTAGTTAAAATGACAAGACTTTTCCTTATTCACAGCTGAATAGTATTCTACTTCATATATGTATCTCTTCTTTATCTGTTCATTCTTTGATGGTTATTTACATTGTTTCCTTATCTTGGCTATTGTAAATAACACTGCAGTGAACATAGGAGTACACATATCTCTGAATTGGTATTTTTGTTTTCTTCAGATAAATACCCAAAAATGAAATTGTTGGATCATATGGTTGTTCTATTTTAAACTTTTTTGAGAAAACTCCAATCTGTTTTCCACAGTGACTGCACCAATTTAAATTTCCACCAGTGTTGTACAAGAGTCTCCTCTTCTCCATATCTTCACTAACACTTGTTATTTCTTGTCTTTTTTTTTTTTTATAATAACATTCTAATAGACGTGAGGTGGTATCTCATTGTGATTTTGATTTGCATTCCTCTGATGGTTAGTGATGTTGAGAATCTTTTCATGTGTCTGTTGGCCATCTGCATGTTTTCTTTGGAAAAGTGTTCAAATTCTGTGCCTATTTTTTTAATTGGATTATTTTGGGGGAATTTGTTGTTGTTATTTTGAGTTGTCTGAGTTCTTGATATTCTTTGGATATCAATTCCTTATCCAATAAATGACTGGCAAATATTTTCTCCCATTCAGTAGACTGCCTTTTCATTTTTCTGATGATTTCCTTCACTTTGCAGAATGTTTTTAGTTTGAAGTAGTCCCAGTTGTTTATTTTTGCTGTTAAAATATTTAGTTTTAGAGTCACATCCTAAAAATCATTCCCAATATTGATATCAAGTTGCTTACCACCTATACTTTTTCTGGTTTTATGGTTTCAGGTCTTATGTTCAAGTCTATAATCCATTTTGAGTTAATTTGTATGTATATGTAGGATAGTAGTCTATTTTTTTCTTTTGCATGTGATTGTCCAGTTTTCCCAACACCATTTATTGAAGAGATTGTCCTTTATTAATTGTATATTTTTGCCTCCTTTGTCATAAGTTAATTGACTATCAATTAACATTTTACTAATATTAATTCTTCCAATCCATGACAATGGAATATCTTTTTTTGAGTCTTCTTTAATGTTTTTCAACAATGTCTTATATATAGTTTTCAGTGTACACATCTTTCACCTTCTTGGTTAAATTTGTTCATAGGTATTTTATTCTTTTTGATGTAATACTAAATGAGATCATTTATCACTCTGTTATTTCATGATTAGTTTATTATAAACAAAACATATTCTTGGATATTGGTTTTGTAACCTCCACCTGTACTGAATTCACTTATTAGTACTAACAGTTTTTCAGTGGTATTTTGAGAATTTTCTGTATACAAAAATCATGTACTCCTTTATTGTCATCTTGGGCCACCCCAAAATAATACTTTTTGAATTTTTATTCTGAGAATAAATTAATGAATACAATTCGCCAATTAGAATATCCACAGAGGGTAAAGATATACAAAAATAAATCACCTCATTCCTTATCCCCACTTTGTAAAGACTTTTAGTCATTTGTTAATATTTTGGGTGGTTATATCTAAAATTCTATGTTATATACATATTAGTCTACTTTGTATAAATCTTACATATCTGAAGTCATTCTTATATTGCTATCATACTTTGTTGAGTTTTCTAAGTTTTAATTTAATTTTTCTCAGAAGTATGAATTGTCTTCTAGCATCCAATCTTAATGAAACATGCCTAAGAACATTTTAATTCTTGTTCTTTTGAAAGTGTTATTTTCTTTTTTCCTCTCTGGAAACTCTTAACTTACTCTCTCTGTCTTTAGTACTCTGAAGTTTCAAAATAATGGACTCAGGGGAGATACATGACTTTTTACTCAATTAAACTGGATATTCAGCAGGTCTTTTCAGTGTGAAGATTTGTAATTTCTTCACAAATGGGAAATTATATTATCTTTTGATAATTTTCTACCCTCTATCACTTCAGTTCTCTTTTTCTATGATTTATATTAGTCTATTAGTAGATTTCCTGAATATGTACATTTCTGCTATTTTTTTAAAAAAACTCATGTGAAACTTTTTTTGTTCATCTATTCTCCATTGTGAGATGCCCACTTAATTCATTTTGTATCCCTTCAATGTTTCTTTTCAGTATCACTGCTCTTATTTTTAAACCTTAATTATCTTTTTTATTCCTTGTTCCTTTTTTCTAGTTGCCATAGTTCCACACCGTGTATGTGCCATATTTCCTCACTTCTCTGAAGATAGCCATCACCCTTTCCTTGAATTACGTTTGTTTTTTGATCAGTTGGTTTGGGTGTCCATTGCCTTTTTTTTAGGTTGGACTATTTTATTTAAATATTTTTATTCAAATATCTTTGACATAAAATTTGTGTATATTTAACATATAAAACTTTGTTTTGATTTATATATACTTAGATACTATATATGATGTGATGTATCTAATATGTGTGTGTATATGTTATACATATATATAATATACATAGTGAAAGATCATCAGAATCAACCTAAATAACATATCCATCACCTCTACATGGTTACCCATTATGTGTGTGTGTGCATGTGTCTATGGTGAGAAGATTTATGATCTATTTTCTTAACAAATTTCGAGCATATAATACAGTATTGTTATTTAACTATGGTCACCATGCTGCATTCTGGCTTACTCATTCATCTTCCATAACTGAAACTTTGTTCCCTTTGACCAAGTTCCCTCATATCCCTGTTCCTCTCACTCCACTCTGTGTTTCTGAGAGTTTCACTTTTTAGATTGGGTGACCATTATCTTGTCTTTTATACTAGTGATCTACACATATCCCCCAGTGATTCTTGATGGTCTGGTTTAAATTTTAGAAAGAACTGGGTACCTGTTGTGGGTTTCTTCTATTGTGTTCATTGTGTGGCTTTTTTTGGTGTTTTGTTTTTTGGGGTTTATTGTTTGTTTTGTTTTTGCTTTTGTTTTTGCTTTTTTGTCTCCCTGAGGAGTTTTACCAGATCTCTGCAGGGAGGGACAAAGAAGAAAGGGGGGTGGAAAGTGGTCCTCTAGCTAAGAACCTATAGGATTCAAGTTCTTTTCCGGAGAGCCCCCAGTTTCTGCTCTTCAAGGGCTAATTGCTTGCTGGCATTCTGTGTGTTAGCGACATAGGGGTGCACTGACTAAAAGAGCAGAACTTCACACAGCCCCCAAGTTAATCCTCCTGTTTAGAGCCTCATTTTCCACTCCCATCTTACTCAACTGCCTCTGACCCCAGAGTTGCTGTTTTCAGTTCCTCTACAGGCTCTTCACAATGTGGTTATGGCATGTGGAGATCTAGGCCTATTTTATCTTCCAACATACCTCACCAACATTCTCTCTTTCATAATTTTTCTGCAATCTCTCATCCTTTGTTGCTCATCCTCCCCATTTTGTTATATACGCTTATTCTGTTTTTTCTTTGTCTACATTTACTCCAAGATAAGAGGCAAAAAAATAGGTTGGCCATTTTTACTTTCCAAGACTAGATTATATACTTCAATAATTGAGTCTTTTTCAAATTATTTCTTAAAGTAATTTGTTATCTGAAACACATTTATATTAGATCCAGCTTAGAGAGATTTATTAAGGAGATAAATTTTAAATTATGATTTTATAATGTACAGGTTTTACTTCTTGTGGGAAAGGCATATTTTTCCTTTACACTGTGGTAAAATCATTCCCTTCCTCAAAATAAGCAAGAATTCTATCTTGTCCATATATCTATTAAAGATATAAAGTAAACAATTGTAATTATGTCACCAAAATTGAAAGAAATAGACAAAGTCCTAAATCTCAAAAAACTGAGCAGGAGTTGCTAATGAGCCTTTAAGGGGCAAAAGAAAGCCTTTTTTTTAGATTAGCAGAAAATATGTTATAATGCTTTTTGGTTTAAAAAATCACATAAAAAATCACATACTGCAGCCATATAGGAAGCTGTAAGATTGGTCTTTAAATCCATGGGAATAAGAGCTGTAGTTTAGCCAATGCTTAGAGTCTTAAAACCAAATTAAATGATGCAAAGCCCTGAAGTTTGAGGAAAAGCAGAAGTTCTTTTTATTTAGATATACCAAATCTATGGAATAAATAAGCATGATATAATTTCAATAATTATAGCTACCACTTTGTTAGAGCTATTTTCCATGAGACATTATATTAAGCACTGTGCTTAACTCTTTGAAGCAGATATTATTCTAATTAAACAGATGAGGTAGATAAAACCCAGAATATTAACTAATTTGTGCAGATGGTATACCTAGTAAATAGAGTAGAAACTCTGCATATTTCCATCATCAATAATATAATTGTTTTCTATTCGGGCTATATATTAGAATTACACTTGAAAATATTTAAAAGGGAGAAAGAAGGAATGGATGAACAGAGAGATGATAAGAGGGGGAGAGGAAAGGAGGGAAGACAGGGAGGGGGAGAGAGTGAGAGGGAAGGAGGGGATAGGAAGGGAGGAGGAAGGAAGGAAGGAAGGAAGGAAGGAAGGAAGGAAGGAAGGAAGGAAGGAAGGAAGTGAGTGAGTGAGTGAGGGAGGGAGGCAGGCAGGCAGGCAGGCAGGCCGGCCCTACCATTTTCCAAGACTCTGATTTAAGTGGTATGAGAAACCTTCTAGGCATTGGCATTAATTTTAGAGAGACTTTTAGGGCATCCTAATATGTAGCCAGTGTTGAGACCACTTCCTAGGCACCATACCTAGGAAAATCTTCTGTTACTAAGAAAAGGACTTACAGTAAATAGTGAAGAGACTCTGTGCTCAAGACAAGGCAGAAAGAAAATAAGATAGGAAATAAACTTTAAATAATAATTGTTAATATTGTGTAGCAAACAAATATTTAAATGTTAATTCCCCAAAGTCCCTTTGAGATGTTAAAGAAAAATATTATTATGACACTTGTTAAAGATAGGAAGGCAGACTTTATTTAAAAGGATTATTACAATGGGGTTTTGTAGTATGGGAGACGGATGAGGCTTAACTACAAATACAAGGATAGTGGAGTTTTGTAACCAAGGAGAAGGGTGGGGGTCAGTGGATAGAAAATTAGTAAGAGGAGAGATCAAGGCTAGGGGCATTCTTGGTAGACCAGTTCACTAAGATTCTTGCTGAAGATAGGGTAGGGTGATAAGAAAGTGAGGGTGGAAATAAGGTATATGATCAGATAGATTTCAAAGATGGGGGCTTATCAATAAACTGACCCAACAGTATTCTTCATAAAAATGGAATAAAAGGAACAACAACAAAGCTGAAGATCAGAGACTAGTCGGAAAGAGAGCTTAGAGGAGCCTGACTCATGTTTGGTTAAAAGAGAGTCTTTGTTAAATAGCAAAACAAACAAGTCATACTAGAGCCCCTTACAGTTAATTGTATGGATAGATCTTGATATTTATTGGAATTTCAGAAACCTTTTAAATACGTTTAAAAAGAGGTAAGTCTCAATAATTAAAATCTGACATAGCTCCTGTTAAAAGTCCAAATACTTATTAAAGTCTTTACAGAAAGAAGGCAGTTAATTTTATTGCCAGGGATACAATACAAAAGAGTTTGCAGGCTGCCTTAGAAACAATGTTCACATTGCAATTACCTTATGACTGACAGCCCCAGAAATGATGCATGCATCTCAGCAAATTTGTTTTTCAAAAGAGAAAAAATGAATTCGTGTGAAATGATATAAATGTCAATAAAATGGTAAAAACTTGATATGACCCAGTATCTTAAAATAACTTGAAAATGTTCCCATTCCTAGATAAGACAAGTAGCAATTAGCAAATAATAAATCAACGCAATCATTAGTTTTCAATTCTTCCAAACTTGTAAAATATAAAAGGTGAGAAATAAATATAAATTGAAAGACACGAAAAAAGAAAAAGTTCAAAATATTACATAATAAGAACTTTATGAAAATAATTTGAATATTGCTCATGTCCTAAAGGAATAAATTAAATTATCTTTCTTCCTTTCTTCACAGTTTAAGGTATCTCTCTGAGGACTTGGCACAAATTTTAGACACTGTTAAAAAGGAAGCCAGGATGACATAGAAGCAGTCAGAAACTGAGCTCTGAGAAGCATATAAATCTTGGAAGACTTCTTTGTTTGATTAATTTTCAGTATCTTTCTACAACACCTGGCTTAAACAATTATCATTATTCATTTACTATCATAAATACTAAATATATTCCTTAAGAAAAAAAGCCCTTTTTCTGAAATGGGGGTGAACCTCAGAATAAACAAATAAAATATAAAATGTAAAACATTTAACACAATGTAACCTGTAATTACTTGGATTTTTTTATAGACTGTCATTAGCATACCTATGTAGTCATCATAAGATTTAAAAATATTGAGGAGAGAATAGATTTTGGCATATGTAATTACCAAATGGATCAGATAAACTGTTGAGTATATATCAATCAAAATAGAACCATGCACAGTGAGAATCCTGATGCAACTGAAATTTTTAGGAAGTTCCTCTACCTCTCCCCACAAATATAGAAATGTTTTAGGGTGCCTGAGTGACTCAGTCAGTTAAGCATCTCACTTCAGATCAGGTCATGGCCTCACAGTTTGTGAGTTGGAGCCACATCAGGTCTGCTGTCAGTGCAGAGCCCACTTCAGATCTTCTGCCTCTCTCTCTATCCCTTCCTCACTTGCACTCTCTCTAGTTCAAAAATGAATAAGCATTTAAAAATATATATATATTTGGTTTGGATAACGTTCTCTTCATTGCTAGAGGATATCTATCAGCTAACATCTTTTAACCCAATCAAATGTTTCCAGTAGTAGACATATTTTTTACATTACCATCAAATAATTTTTATTTTTCACTTTCTGGGAAAATATTTCTAGATATTGTCATGTTCTCAATGCTGTTTCTCAATATTGTGTTGTGATACCACTTCTGAATTTTAAAGTATTTTTCCCATGGCTGCTGGAAGACAAGAAGCCATCTGTTTGTTTCCATTGTCCTTAAGTATATTCAGGCTAAGAAGAATACTATATAAAAAGACACTTATAAAAAGACACTTAAAGGGCACCTGGGTGGCTCAGTAGGTTAAGCATCTGACTTCGGCTCAGGTCATGATCTCACAGTCCATGGCTTCGAGCCCCACGTCAGGCTCTGGGCTAACAGCTCAGAGCCTGGAGCCTGTTTCAGATTCTGTGTCTCCTTCTCTCTCTGCCCTTCCTCCACTCATACTCTGTCTCTCTCAAAATAAAATAAAGACATAAAAAGTTTTTTTTTTTTTTTAAAAAAAGACACTTAAACCTCCTGTTTAAAAACTTGTAAGTTATTGGCTCCAATGTTTAAAACTTTATACTTTTATTGTAATGGATATTAACAAACCATGAGTTTTTCAAATTTCCCATTTGTTATGTTCCTTTCTCTATGAATCACTCTGTGTATCATTAATTACGGTGCATGCTACCCTAAATGAGCATTACGTATAATATGCTAGACTAAGAAGCTTCCTAGGTTTATTTGCACATGTGCCCTGTTCTGAGTTACCTGGACTGTTAGGAGCAAAGTCCTTATGGTAATGGTCAACGTAAAAACAAAACAAAATGAAACAAAAAAACCCAACCCTGTAATCCCAACCACACATTCCTGAATTACAAGATTCCTTCCATCTTGCTCAGTTTTTATGATATTCTTCACTTGTTGGTCTCAGAAAATCTGGGATGTCATCTATGTGATATTCCATAACATGATTAACTTCAGTTACACATTTGATCTAACCAATAAAGAACTTGTATACTTTTTGTAACTTCAGCAAGAGCTATACATACTCAGAATATCCCTGAATAATCTCAAATACATGGTGACAAAGTGCTATGGATGTCATCTGTTAGGAATCTAGGAATCTACTGTGGGGACAGAACATGAAGAATAAATGCTTACATTTAGGGAGGTGATGATGTCAAGAACAGCAAAAAAGTATGTTATTTCAAGTAGGAAAGCACACACACACGAACAGTTAATATGGTACTCTAAAAGGCTTTTTATCCATAATGGTTAAACTGATAAATGAGTGGGGCACCTGGGTGGCTCAATCAGTTGAGCACCCAACTTCGGCTCAGGTTGTGATCTCACAGCTCGTGGGTTCGAGATGTGAATCCACGTGGGTCCCTCTCTCTCTGACCCTCTCCCACTCATACTCTCTCTTTCTCTCTCTCAAAAATAAATAAACATAAAAAAATTTAAACTGTTACATGATTATCAGGAATTTGGAGTACTAGAGTTGTCAAACATCCTCAGTCAAGATGTCCACCAAGGAAATGTGACATGGATAAGTGGATATTAAATATTTTTTTATTAAAATATGCTGATATGGACAATGTTATACATTTTTCTTAATTCAAATGTATTTATCTGTCTGAGAGAACATGTCTCTCCTTCCCTTTTAAAAGCATTGGCTACTTTTCATATTTTGCTATGTCTAATATATATTCTAAGTATCTATGAGAAATCTTGTAAAAAATTGATAATTGCATTGAATCTACAGATCAATTTAGGAAGCTCTTTTAGGGGCGCCTGGGTTGATCAGTTGGTTAAGCATCCGACTTTGGCTCAGATCATGATCTCTGATCTCATGGTTTGTAAGTTTGAGCCCCGCATCAGGCTCTGTGCTGACAGCTCAGAGCCTGGAGCCTGCTTCAAATTTTGGGTGTCCCTCTCTCTCAGCCCCTCTCCTGGTTGTGCTCTGCCTCTCACTGTCTGTCAATAATAAATAAATGTTAAAATAAAGGAAGGAAGGAAGGAAGGAAGGAAGGAAGGAAGGAAGGAAGGAAGGAAGGAAGGAAGGAAGCTCTTTTATCTTTCACATATTTTTTCCAAACTAGTGAGTAAATTTTTTCCATTTATTTAGAATTTCCTAAATGTCCTTCATCAATATTTTGTAAGTTTCTTTATAGATTATATACCTTTTGTTGTTAGATTTATTCCTAGGAGTAATATCTTTTCTTCTATGTTTAAATATATCTTTTTAAATTACTTTCATAACTTACTATTTTTAGCATAAAGATAAAACTGACTTGCTTACCTCCTCATGGTTCCTATTTTCATATTTTTTTGTTTCATATTTTTTGTTTGACTTCTATGACTTCTGTATCTTTCTACTATTTCAATGATACACTGATATACATACACTCCTTTTTATATTAGTCTAGTTTTCTCCTTATTGCCTTTGGGAGATGATTCAGTTCCCATTAAATGCAATTTAAAATGCATTGATTTATTTTCATAGTATTTAAATATTATCAATTTACATCATAGTATTTAAATTACTAGATACCAAGAAGAGTAAATGTAATGCAATGACATTACCTACTCTTCTAGGGAAGGAATTAGTGCTTTTTTTGTTGTAGGCAGAATAGTTATATTGTATTAGCCAGAATTATGATCTGGTTATTGTCTTTATTTGAACATTAAGTATGGTTTAAGGAGTTGTGTGTGAGTGACGAGTTGATAAGGGATGGAGTAGTGATGGTTAGTTTTGTGTGTCAACCTGACAGGCACCAGAGAAAGCCTGAATATTTGATTAAACATTATTCTGGATATGTCTGTGACAGTATCTCTGGATGAAATTAAGATTTGAGTAGTAAACTGACTATAGCAGAATGTTCTGCCCTACCCGCACCACCAATGTGAGGGAACCTTATACATATTAAACACCTTAATAGAATGAAACACAGAGTAAGAGAGAATTTGCTTTCTAGGCCTGATTGTTTTTAAACTTGGACATTGATTGTCTACTGGACTCAGACTGGAATTTACATCACTGCTCTCCTGGGTCTCCAGCATGGAAATGGCAGATTATAGTACTTCTCAGCTTCCATAATCATGTAAGCCAGTTACTTATAATGAATCTGTATATAACTCATATTAAGAATTTTTTTTAAAATTCATAATTTGCTTTATACATTTATATGTAGAGGTTATATATAATTATATATATAATTTTCTATTGGTTCAGTTTCTCTGGAGAGCTCTCATGCTTTAATGCAGGTCATTTGTCTACTATACCACCAGAAACATATCTGTCATTAACTTGCATTTGAGTTCTCACAGCCCTTCTTCACCAAGATTTTAAAAAGATTTTAAATATCTTAACTCTACAATAATAAAATTTTTTAATTTTTCCTTTTACTTGTCATACATAACTCTTAATAATTAATCATTAAATATTTCTAAATAAGCATGTGGGTTTTGGATTGATTTATCCAATAATTTGTATACCTCATATGCTAAAATCTACAGAAAAAATACTAAACTCATGGAATATTCAAAGCTGAGGCATCCCAATTCCAGACTTCAAGCTGTATTACAAACCTGTATTCATCAAGACAGTATGGTACTGGCATAAAAAAAGACACATAGATCAATGGAATAGATTAGAGAACCCAGAAATGGACCCAGAAATATATGGCAAACTAATCTTCAACAAAGCAGGAAAGAATATCCAATGGAAAAAAAAAAGTCTCTTCAACAAATGGTGTTGGGAAAACTGGACAGTGACATGCAGAAGAATAGAGCTGGACCACTTTCTTACACTGTGTGCAAAAATAAATTCAAAATGAATGACAGACCTAAACGTGAGACAGAAAATCATCGAAATTCTAGAGAGGAACTAGGCAGCAATCTTTTTTACCTCAGCCATAGAAATTTCTTACTAAACATATCTCCCGAGGCAAGGAAAACAAAGCAAATATGAACTACTAGGACATCATCAAGATAAAAAGCTTCTTTACAGTGAAGGAAACAATTAACAAAACCAAAAAGGCAACCTACACAATAGGAGTAGATATTTGTAAGTGACATATCAAATAAAGGGGTGGTATCCAAAAATCTATAAAGAATTTATCAAACTCAACATCCCAAAACAAATAATCCAGTGAAGAAATGAGCAGAAGGCATGAATAGACACTTTTTCAAAGAACACGTTGAAATGGCTAACAGATACATGAAAATACGTTCAACATCACTTATCAACAGGGAAATACAAATCAAAACCACAATGAGATATCAACTCACACATGTTAGAATGGGATAAAATCAACAACACAAGAAACAATAGATGTTGGTAAAGATGCAGAGAAAAGGAAATCCTTTTGGACTGTTGGTGGGAATGCAAACTGGTGCAGCCACTTTGGAAAACACTATGGAGGTTCCTCAAAAAGTTAAAATGGAACTACCCTATGACCCAGCAATTGCACTACAAAGTATTTATCCAAAGGATAGAAAAATGCTGATTCAAAGGGGCACACGCACCCCAATATTTAAAGCAGCACTATCAACAATAGCCAAATTATGGAAAGACTCCAAATTTTCATTGACTAATGAATTGGTAAAGAAGATGTGGTATGTATATACAATGGAATGTTACTCAGCAATCAAACAGAATGAAATCAGGAGCGCCTGGGTGGCTTAGTTGGTTAAGCGTCTGACTTTCGCTTAGGTCATGATCTCACGGTTCATGGGTTCGAGCCCCGCTTCGGGCTCTGTGCTGACTGCCAGCTCAGAGCCTGGAGCCTGTTTCAGTCTGTGACTCCCTCTCTCTCTGACCCTCCCCTGCTCACACTGTCTCTCTCTCTGTCTCCTAGAAATAAATAAAACATTTAAAAAAAAAAAAAAAGAATGAAATCTTCCCATTTGCAACAACATGGATGGAACTAGAGTGTATTATGCTAAGCAAAATAAGTCAGTCAAAGGAAGACAATATATGATTTCATTTATATGTGGAACTTAAGAAACAGGGAAAGGAAAGAAAAATAAAATAAGATAAAAACAGAGAGGGAAGTAAATCATAAGAGACTCTTAATTATGGAGAACAAACTGAGGGTTGCAGGCGGGGTTTTGAGTGGGGAGATGGGCTATATGGGTGATGGGCATTAATGAGGGCACTTTTTGTGATGAGCACTGGGTGTTATATGTAAGTGATGAATGACTAAATTCTACTCCTGAAACCAATATTACATTATATGTTTAACTAACTTGATTTTAAATTAAAAAAATAATAAACTCATAGAATGTTTAATTTGATGCAAATCATTGAGCCTAGATATATGTCTCTTTTAGACCAACTTTTAGATATGTTGACATACAAAAAGCTATACAAATTTAATGTGTACAGTTTGATAAGTTTGGAGATAAGTATATGTATATGAAACCATTACTACAATCTGTGTTGTGAACATATCTGCCACCTTCAAAAGTTTCTTCTGACCCTCATTATTTATTATTGTGTGTGTGATAAAAACACATAATATTTACCTTCTAAGCAAATTTGTAAGTATAGAAATAATACTGTTAATTATAGGCTCTTATTCTATATAGTAGTTCTCAAGGACTTATTCATCTCATATATTTTTCATGCCATCTTTATTTTTTAGTTTTTGAAGAACTAGATAGTTATAAAATGGACGTGACAAATATAACAAAACCTATTTCAATATAAAAAACTTTTTGTAAAAGTATCTAATTATTTTAAGCATATATTTTATCACCATCATTTTTGAAACATAGATAAACCCAAGGGTCATCAATGAAAAGTCATTACAAATATGCCATTGCCTTCAGTTTTATAACAGTCAGATGTCATCATGGATTGGTCTTAACATTTAATTTATCAGGGTCAACAAAATTTGAGATATGTGCACATGTGGATCAAATCAAGTACAAGTAGACCAGGGATTGAACAACAGACTTAAGTTCAGTTCCAACAAAAGCCACCTTCTCTTTGTACTTGAGAACATTTTTTTTTATATATATAGCTTAGACTCATCTATCTAACATAAATTATAATAGATCTTACCTCTTAGAATTTGGGAGATTAAAAGAGAACACTTAGAAAACAAAACAGTTCTTAGAAGACTGAAATTAGCCAATATATAAAATATCTTTATAATTATTACCATTATTATAATTACTATCACTACTCACCAGGGAAAAAATAAAAGGTCCTTAAATATTTCAAATCTATTATAATTATCCTTAATTATCCTGATAATCACTGATTTTTAAATTAAGTTCTTTCATTATCATTTTCTTTATCATAAGCGGTCTCAGTTTCCTCCATTAGAGAACACCCCCACATTTCCCTCATTTGTTAGACTCTGTCATAAGCAAGGATCAGAGCAATGTTGAGGTTATCTCAGGTGACAGAGATTGCTGCAGAGCTGCAATAGGAAGTAGTAGATGAGAAACACTTGTAATAGACCTCAGACCTAGAACACACACACACACACACACACACACACACACACATTCAGAAGAGGGATATAGGAAAGTTGAAGTCTGAGGTCTGAGCAGTGAAATAAATGATCATTTTTTTCAACTATAATCAGAGTTATCACTTATTTGCAAAAATCTCTTGCCTCAAATCCTCTACCTCAAGGGTATTGTGATCATTGTTGTCATTGTTAAATGTTCATGCTTTTTCTCTTTCTACTTTCAAGCCACTTAATTCCTGTATTCTTTTCTTTGATCATTTCTTTATCTCTCCCCTTCTGATCTAAGGATGTTTGACCCATTCTAATGTAATTTTTTATACTTCTTTGATATATCCCCCTGAGTAACTATTGAACACTTATCTTCTTCCATGTACTGTATTTCTAATTCATTTGAGCTTTTCTAAGTTTTTGACCTGCTAGCAGAGATTATTTACCTGCATCATTTGTTGTGCTGTGACCGTCTTCTTACTGTGACATTTTTCATTCTTTTTTACCATGCTCCCTTTAAAAATATAGAACAACAGATAGATACGGAGATAGATCCCTGCAATAATTCTTCATCGTAAGCAAAACAAATGTATTTATTCCAGAATGACTGCTTCTATTGTTTCATACTAGGTTCATATTCTACCAATTGTGACATATCATACAAGTTATCTATTGTTTAAAACAGTATTGCCAACTCCTATTAAGACTATTTTTTAATAACAAGTACTATCTCATTTTTTTTCATATATTTGAGCTGTGAAACTTTTTTTTTCAAGAGAATATTAAATCGTTTATTGATTACACATGATAATGGATGATACACAAGCTTTAATCTCATCTATAATTTTATCTGATACCATGATTCAATTTTGATATATTGCATAGGATGTGCCAACAATCATATTAATAACCAAATTAACTCCAGGACTTTGCTTGGGTGACCCTTTTATCGGTGAACTCCAGGTCACAACACATTAACTGTCAGTTCAACCACACCAATGTTTGTGGAGACAATGGATTCTGTGCCCAAGCAGGTTGCAAATAAAATTTCAAATGGAACCTGGCATCACCCTGAAGGAATTCTAACTTCACACTGTTGGGGTAGTTTACCAAGATGGCTTCTTGGGGTAGTTTACCAAGATGGCTTCAGAGTAGACTAACTTTACACAGCACATTTAAAAAAAGACACATTTATTCAGCGTCATGATCAGACTATTACATTTAGCAATCAACAGCATGGGTGCAAAAAAAAAAAAAATCTGCATTAAAACCCTTTGTTGGAATGCTTTACACTTTCCACAGAACAGAAACTAAAATAACCTGTTATACAATTAGTCACAAATACAGTCCTCGAGTTTTTTGCCCATACACATGAGTATTGTCTAAAACATGTCTTCTTTGTAGTAGCTAGGCCCTGCCACCTCTGTGCTTGGCTGAGTTCACAAATCTGTTGTAACCTGTAGCTTCCCTGTCACTTCTCTGGCTCTCCTCTCCTGCTAAGCTTTGTTTCCTGGCAGTAATTAAAACCTTCTGCCACTGCCATAGCTACTGCTGCTGCTGGAACTGCCATAGCCACCTTGGTTTCGTGGTTTGGCAAAGTATTGGCCTCCACCACCATAGGGGCCAGAGCTTCTGCCTCCAAAATTTCCTCCTTTCATGGGTCCAAAATTTGAAGACTGATTGTTGTAATTGCCAAAATCATTATAGCTTCCACCACCTCCAAAGTTGCTTCCATCATTACCAAATCCGTTATAGCCATCCCCACTGCCACCATATCCACCACCACCTCGACTGCCACCAAAGCCACCACGCCCACTGAAGTTTCCTCCATGACCAAAGTTGTCATTCCCACCAAAACCACCTCCACGACCACCACCGAAGTTTCCAGAACCACTTCGACCTCTTTGGCTGGAGGAAGCACTAGCCATCTCTTGTTTAGACAGAGCCTTCCTTACTTCACAGTTGTGGCCGTTCACAGTATGGTATTTTTGAATAACAATCTTGTCTACAGAGTCATGGTCATCAAATGTTACAAAAGCAAAGCCTCTCTTTTTGCCACTGCCTCGGTCAGTCATGATTTCGATCACTTCAATTTTCCCATACTGTTCAAAATAATCTCTTAGATGATGTTCTTCAGTGTCTTCTTTAATGCCAACAACAAAAATCTTTTTCACAGTTAGGTGGGCACCAGGTCTTTGAGAATCTTCTCTCGAGACAGCCCTCTTTGGTTCTACAACTCTTCCATCCACCTTGTGTGGCCTTGCATTCATGGCCACATCCACCTCCTCCACAGTGGCATAGGTGACAAACCCAAAGCCTCTGGAGCGCTTGGTGTTTGGATCTCTCATTACCACACAGTCCGTAAGCGTTCCCCTTTGCTCAAAATGGCTCCTCAGACTCTCATCGGTTGTTTCAAAGCTCAAACCTCCGATGAAAAGCTTCCGCAGATGTTCAGGCTCTTTGGGAGACTCTGACTTAGACATGACGGCGGTGGGAGGGGAAACTTTATCGATGCTTACTCGGCGGCGTCCACGGGCAGAAAGCTTGAGCTGTGAAACTTAATGAAACCCACAATTGTACAGTATCTATAAGAGAATTTCCTGATAGCTCCTTTGTTGTCATAAGACAATATTATTTTAATTATATATGTTGGATTTAGGATTTTTTATTAGGATTATATCAGTAGAAATGACAACACAGATACTATCTGACTTAAGCAAAATGAAATTTGTTGTTAATAATAGCATGTTATTTGAGACGTTCCTATGTACTGGATACTACCGTAAGTGCTTTCTGTTCATTAATAATCATTAATTTATTTATTCACTCAACAAATATCTATTAAAGGGCTAACTTTTAGAGGGAAGACTCTTACTAGTGCTAATATTATGTGCTTGGAGTACAGCAGTGAACAAAACGGATAATCTTTTGTAACATCTACTTGCATTGAGTTTTCATTCTATTCAATGAAGCTGACCAAAAAATAAATACAATGGAAGAGATATTTTAAAATGCTATAGAGAAAACTAGTGCTGTCAAAGAGAATAGGAAATTCTGAAGGGCAGTGTAATTTTACTTAAGATGGCAAGAAGTTGATATTTGAGCAAAGACCTGAGGGAGATGTGAGTGTGCGACATTGGATAATGAAGGAAGAATATGCCAGGCCAAGGTACCACATCTGGCATATTCAAGGAAGATTGTGTAATGGGAGCTAAGTAGAGGATGTGAAGGAGGGAGAAGCAGAAATTGATGCTGAAGAGATAACGAGGAGTGAAGTTGAACAAGTTAAGGTCATATAAGGCAGCTGTCCTCGATCCTGTTGTATTGAACACTCATTTCTTTATAATAGCTATAGATGCAAACAAATCTTTTAGCAACTTAAATACTAAAGTGATGTCAGATTCTAAAGTTGTGAACATTACTTGTTAAAGTATCTAACAGAACTAAGTATAATCTTCCTCAAACAGTCCAATCATGGTGTTCTTGGAATATTCAACGTATGAAAACTATTAGAAAATACTTTGGTTATATGTAAAATAGGACTAGCTTCTAAGCTTAAAAACATAAACAATTTTTTTCGTTTTCATGAAATTGTTATTCCATTTGAAAGCTGTGGAGGGGGACAGGGGTGCCCAGGAATATACTACATACTGTAGAATTTCTAGGATCCTTAGATTTGGCTCAATAAATGTCAGTGGAAGCACCCTACCCCTATTTCTTGTGATAATAAAAAATTCCCATACTTTTCCAGAACACATCTTCAAGAGAAGTGCCATATATAGAGAGCGTTGAGGGATATTTGTACTTTAGTCTGACCTGACATATCTTAAAAGGACGGCAGTGGCTACTGTGTTGAGAATAGTAAGACAAGAAAAGAGACAAGAAAAGACTAGTTCTGAGTCTACTGCAGTGATCTAAGAAAAACACAATGATGGCTTGGATCAGGCTTGTAAAAGTAGAAGGGCTAGAAAGTAACTAGAGTTTAAATGTATATTAAACAAAGTTGGACAGATTTACTGTTGAATTGCATGTGGAGAATAAAAGAGAAAACTCAAATGTCCAATGTGAATATAAGTATTTCAATTCTTTGTGTTTCTCTATAACAACTAAAAGGATAGAATATTAATTTACTTAAATATATTTTTCAATTGGACAGCTTATAGGGAGGAAATCAGAATTTGATTTATGCTAGGTTATAAGATTTTCTCAACAGCCCAAAGAGGTAACTATTATTATTCCTATTTTACAGATGCTGAACTGAGACAAAATATTTTGTGAATTTTCTATAGCCATTAAGTGGCTGAGTCCAGAGCACAAATTTAGATTGTGGCACATAATCTTAAGCCCTAACTGAAAATTTTTCAGTGTAGAAAATATCTTTAGACATGGTTGAATTGAATGGTTCAAATGATATCATAAATATTATCTCATTCTCTCCTTTTGTCAGCTCAGCCTTTCAACTGCTCCATTTTCAGGTAGGTCTTCTTTCATGGCACAATATGGCTGCCAGAAATCTAGGTTTACATTTATTCCTTATGGCAACTCAACCCTCTTGACTCTGAGGCTAGGTTTGAGTGAAGTGCTCAACCTGTAACCAAAAGAGATGTGATGGTTTAATGGTCAATATGTACCACCACCAAAACATACATCAGCTGATCATGTATAGTAAGAAACTCTTCAGGAAAAATAGGGTGTTCTTTTCCAAAGATAGAATGATAATGATGATGATGAAGAAGATAATAGATAGATAGATAGATACATAGATACATAGATACATAGATGATAGATACAATAGATAACCAATGAGGACATGAACAAATAAGTGCATAGATATAAGTGCACAGGATATGTTGTCAAAATCCCTATTTAGTCTCATTCAGCACTCTATCTCTATAATAGTAATTATATTTCTAATATAAACTACCAAAAATTGATGTACTAAATATCAATACTTATGTTGGCATAAAATATAGCCATCATTAAAAGTTGGGAAACACACACACTCATACACAGAGAAGTTTGTATCCCAGCAACTGACACAGCAGGGGTTCAAAATGTGTTGTATTAATAAATGGGTAAATAAACGCTGGCTCTAAATGAAAGCCCTCCTCTTTTTTCTTAACACTTTGGGGAACTTACTTTCACAATATTCTTCTCAAGGAATCCAAGGTTTTAGACATTTGAGAACCATATAGCACACTAAAGTTAATGATGTATACCATTGATTCTAGGCAGAAGGTTATTCTAAGAGACACTGAGAACCCAAATAGATTGCATGGGATTTCAGGGTCTATGCATTTTCAACTTCTAAAAATGGGCATGGCTTTATTTTTTACTGTTTTGGTTGATAACGTAATGTTTAATAATACTGTTCTCATATCATACAAAAACAGTTGCATCTGGTACTTGTTTTAGGACTACATAAACATGGTCTAAGATTTGGATGTAAAACAGTTTTCTTTATGTTTAAATGATGAGGATGAAAAAAAGTTTTTTTAACCTTAATGTAGGTATCTTATTTCTGATGCCCATAAGCAAAATTTAGCAGTTGTTTCTAAAAGGTTTTATTGGAGATATATTGGACCATCTGTTCTGTTTGCTCCCTGATACTTGGAGATAAGTAACCCCTGGCATCAGAGGCAGCTACAACAGCTGCAGTTTTGCTTGAGGTAGGCTTGTTGTGCTATCAAGATTCCAAAATCCTAGGATATCATAAAGTCTTCCAAGGCCAAATCCATTTAAACCAAGGTTGGTAGATTATTCTTTGAGGATGGGGAAAAATAATACTTTAGGTCCTGATCATTCAGTTACAATGATCATCAACCTTAGATATTGAAATTTATTTTACATTTAAAAACTAAAGTCCCAAGCTAGTAATATAGGCATGGGTCAATTTAATAAATGTGGATAATCAAAGTAAATCAGATGCTTTAAAAAAAATCTCTCTATACCTTTGTGAGGGGTAGTGTACCAAACATTAAAGTTATCTATTGACCTCTTTATTATGACTCTTGATCTTGGGGTTGGAAGATTGAGCCCCACATTGGGTGTAGAGACTACTAAAAAACAAACCTAAAAAAAAAAAAAAAAAGCTACTCAATGCGACTGCCTATTTAACTGTTAGTAAATGCAAACAAAATCGTATCTCACAGGGTTGTGTCTTCTATCAAGTTTTCAGTAATCTAGAATATGTGGTGTTGGGTTCACACTGAAGGGCAACATACTGAAGGGCTTGTCAAAGCCACATGACTTCTTGAAATCAGGTGTTTCCGTTGCTCCTATGCCAAGCTTGAAAACAGAGATGCTTTGTTGGGCTCTTAATGCTTTCGTATTCTAGCCTCCATACTCCCCTATGTTTCCATTGTAGTCCCCATTCTCATGTCATCCATTTCCAGGGTCTGTTGTTTAAAACTTCACAGTGCAGGTACCTCTGCCACAGGTAGACAGTTTCATAAATGCACATCCCTTTCCTTCCACACTTTTTTTTCAAGGCAGTATGAACAACCTCTGTCCCCTAACAACTTGGATATATTCATTCCTAAAATAAAAGTCTGGTGAAAGTTCTTTTCTGGAAGTGATATAACAATTTTATTTTATAGTTTTCAAATTTCAAATTTTATAATTTTCAAATCAAAATACCTATTTTCAGGGATAGGAAAGTTTGCCACTTTTTTTTTTTTTTCATTTCCTTGCAGCAAAGCAAATATAAAATAAACTACCTTCTCACTTGTAGACTCACAATACAGGGGAAAAGTACAAAATACTTTATAAAACCTTTTATTTAAAAATGTATCTTGTGGTGCCTGGGTGGTTCAGTGTGTTAAACCTCTAACTTCGTCTCAGGTCATGATCTTGTGGTTTGTGAGTTCAAGCCACTCATTGGGCTCTCTGCTGTCAGCATGGAGCCCACTTTGGATACTCTGTCCCTCTCTCTCTCTGACCCTCCCCTGCTCATGCTCTCTCTCTTTCTCAAAAATAAACATTAAAAAAATTTTTTAAAGACATAGAACACAGAACACACATGCTCTGTCTCTAAAAACATAAAAACATTAATTTTTTTTAATTTAAAAATATCTCTCTTCTGCTAAGAGACATTTTATATCCTAAATTTTCTTTAAGGAGTTACTCATGAGTAGAGTTGGATGATAAATTATATGGTCATCTTATCTCTGAGTCATTTAAATTCCCCTTTGTGCTGTGAATTGTTTAATTATAAAACCATTAAGAATAAAACCTCATTTTTTTATTCAAGTAAGCAATAGTTTGGGTATTGTTGACCTTCCTTCATAGTTTATGTGACAGTGTGAATGGAGTCTTCTAGATTTTTATATTTCAGTACTGATGAACAAACTCAAAGAATCTCACTAAACATGGTTCATCATATTGTAGGAATCTCTAACATCATGGATAAAAAATAGATTAACACATTATAATTATTTTGCTTTATATACAAGCAAGAAAAACATATTTTCAGAATGTATTTCTATCCAGGGATTAAGATGTCTTTAAAATACTATACTACTAGATAAGACTTCAGTAAACATTCCTATAATTACAATCATAACCTTGCTTGAAAAATAAGCTGTTGGCATGTTTTAATCCTACAAGGAGCACTGAATAGTAATCTCACCTCTCATTCATTTTTTTTCTTTTGGGAAAGAGGACAAACAAAAAGTTTTGCCAATAACTGATGAATATTACATGACAGAGATCAGTATTAATTAAGTCTAAGTATTTCAATGTATGACCAAATGGAGATAACATTATATAGACTAAAATATCTATTGATGATAGAATCTCAATAGAGAGGGGGAAGTTTCTTTAAAATGAATCTTCATGTGAGTAAAGTGCATTTCAGAAAACATTCTGGAAATTAATAAGTCTCAGTCCCCTATTGAATATTTTTTTCATTAGCCTTTCACATAGATGTAACAGTTTTTGAAGATTATATATAGATTTATAATTGAAGTATCATCTTGTATTTAATTCTCCTGGACCAAAATTCTATAAGCTAAAATGCCATTGAATACTTCACTAGGATTATTTTATTTAATTCTTCCTTTCTCATTACCCCATTTAATAAATAACAAGTAACTTCTTTGTATTATTTGTATTAGCATGGTATTTTTTACATGTAAATCTGCAAAAGCCGAAGAAAATAAATTCAGTTTCATTCTCATACCAGCAGACAGAAAATTGCTAAAGGCCACTTGTACAGAAATCTTCATTATTTTTTTTTTAGTCTCCCCAACAGCATCTTGCAGTTCTCTCTGGTGTCACTTGGATTTATTTTAGTTCACATTGTTCAAGGATAATAGTTGAACCCCAACAATGAATTCTGTGGTGAAGTGAGTAGTGTGGCTTTCAAAAATACAACAGCTTTTGGTTCTTCAGTTAAAAGACCCTCCTTTGTTGCAGGGATTTTTGGCATGTCTATATTTCTATGCTTGCGTTCATTTATCACACGAATGGGCATATATTATTTAAGCAGCAAGCAGAGTATGGGATGAAATACCAGCATGATATATGGCTCCTTGTTATAAGTGCCCTTATAAGCTAATCGAGGATATCAGACATTTATACAAATACCTAATTCAAGTTACTCTGTGTATGTGTGAGTGTGTGTACTGTAGAAACATATATAGGAGGAATTACAAAATTCTGCCTAGAAGATCAGAGAAAGAACATATTAGCTATACCCTGAGATGTTGAACTTTGGTTTTGAAAAAATGGTATCAAGTGCAAAGGCAACTAACTGTCTCAGTTTGCCTCAAGACTGAGGGATTTTTCAGGATGTGGGACTTTTGACACTAAAACCAGAGCAAACTGGGATGATTGTTTATCTTGGATTAAAACCTAAATTTCTTTCTAGCTTTTATCTTCTTTCCAATATGATTCTCATTTTTGTGTCATGCCTCCCTAAATTCAATCTGTTTGAAATATTAATCTAACATCCCATTAAACTCAGTCAAAATCAGTTGATCACTTTTTCCCCTTTGTAGTCTAGAAAGACTTAATCTTCATTCTCTTGAAGGGGTGGGGTGGAAAGATACTCATTCAATTTGCCTAATAAGGCAAAGAAAACACAGAAAGGTAATGATGTTAATAATAATAATAGCAAACACAAATTGGATTGTTACTGTGGACCCAGAGCATTATTAATTATTTTATGCATATTTATGCATTTAGTACTTACAACAACCATAAGAGATGGGACTAGTGTATAATGAATATAATTAGGAAACCAAGAGATTGAAATATTAAGTAACTAGCCCAAATGCTGAAGCTGTAAGTAAAAACTAAAACAATATGGCTCCAGACTCAATATTCATCATTATGCTATTGGATTTCCATATTAAATACTAAACCTTCATATTCCTTTCTTACCTGGAAGAAGAAGCAAGGTCAAAGATTTTTTAACTTGGTATTCTTCCTTTTCTTTTCCTTTCTTTTTTTTTTTAAATTTCTTTCTCTTCCTTTACTTATTATTTTTTTTAAGATGGAGAGAATTAAGGGCATTTAAAACTGTGAAAACAGTAGAAGTCCAGAAAAAAGGGGATGCTGATAGAATTTCTAAGACAGAATTAGCAAATGGGAACATTAACCTTGAGATTCTTTCAGTGGAGGGAGGGAGTTTAATACTGTTATTTACCAGACATTGTAGGATAAAGAAATGGATGAAACACAAACAGAGAATATGTAAATAAGAATGACCTCAGTGTAAGGGAAATGCTATGATTTTCCATATCTGTTTTCTTCAAAATTTCTTCTTTTGTTATTCGTGAAGGACAGAATGAAAAAGATTGATTAGGTTAATGCATAAGACTTTCTAGGGTAAAATACTTTCAGCCAAGCAACTTGCTCCCTCTGGAACATTTTCAACTATCTTTTCAATTTCAATTGACAGTATCTTTAATCCTCAATGAAACTCTTCCCTTAACATCCAGGACACAGTCTGTTTTTTCTTCTACTTCTGTGAACTCACTTCCCTAGTATTTTCCTCAGATCTCTTTCTATCAAATCTGGATGTGTCCTAAAGATACATCCTTGTAATTTTACCATTCATTCATGCACAGATTCTTTCCTTTCATCACTGCGATAATGTCAACTCATAGTTTTGTTTCTCATTAAATATTTGTTTAGTTAAATTAATAATCACAAAACTATATAAGTCTCTGATTTTTCAAAATCTGATAAGATAGATTTATAGCAGATTCTATTGCCATAGTTGTTTTTTTATTTTTTTAATGTTTTATTTATTTCTGAGAGAGAGAGAGGCAGCGTGAGCAGGGGAGGGTCAGAGACAGAGGGAGACACAGAATCTGAAACAAGCTCCAGGCTCTGAGCTGGCAGTCAGCACAGAGGCCGGCACGGGGCTCGAACCCATGAACCATGAGATCATGACCTGAGCCGAAGTCGGAGCTTAACCAACTGAGTCACCCAGGCCCCCCCTATTGCCATAGTTTTTACACAGAAAAATGGTTGGTGGTTTCTAAAAATTACTATTTTTCCCCTTCTTGGCAAAGTAAACAATTCATTGTTAACTGGTTCTGTAGCCATTATCTATATGATTACTAAACATTTAAATATTTTAAATATCCCTTCTTAAAATGTAT
Organism: Hyaena hyaena; assembly: GCF_003009895.1. NCBI lineage: Eukaryota > Metazoa > Chordata > Mammalia > Carnivora > Hyaenidae > Hyaena > Hyaena hyaena. The sequence goes on along the minus strand of NW_024080916.1, from coordinate 795,672 downwards.
AGTCTTAGTAACTTTTTTTGTTTATTTAAAAATTTCAGTATTTTTATTCACATATATAGAAGCAAGCACAGCTCAAATATTTTTTCACTAGATTCAAAGCTACATTACCAACTTGAAAATAAATTTGAGTTGCCTGAACAAATACTAGAAAATAATTAATATACTATTGAAGGAAAAATAAATTTGTTTGAAAGGAATAAATACGCTAGTGTCTAGAGACGTATTCTCTAATGATTTGCAAAAACAAGGCCTAAATTCAGAGTGTGACACAGACTTTGGGGCCAAATGACCTGAGTACCCATATCTTCTTAAAAAAAAAAAAAACAATTTTTAGAAGTTACTGAACCTCTGCTGCTCATCTAAAACAGATATAACTGTTCTTTTTTAAGCATTAAGATAAGAAGTATTAATAGTACTGGCACTCAGCTATCACTACTACCTGAGCAGTCAACCAGCTATAATTCCTTTATAAATACTTTTTTAAAATTTTTCATAAATGAATAAAAATAAAGCAAAATTTCATTTTCCATTTGAACCTTCTAAAATGTAGTGTTTCTATCCTTATATGTCTTTAGTTCTTAAGAGGTGAATAAAATGTTGTACCTAATGTAATTCAGTGTATATTACAACATAAGCATATGGGTATTTAATCAAATAGAGAAAAATGTTGTGAAAATGCTATTCCACATACACACACTTAGCTTTATGAAACAGCTAATATCAGGAGCAGCAGTGATGGGATGCTGCAAAGAACTGGGGCTTTCCTAAGACCAAGGATTAAGTCTTCTTTCCTCTGCCACTTACTCTTTGATCTTAAGTAGTTGAATTTCACAAAATCTCAAATGTTTAATCTTCAAAGTGGAGAAGGTAAGATCTATATTACAGTATTGTTAGGAATAAAATAACATGAACTTTATTAGTTTTCCAGGGTTACCATAACAGACCCCCTAAACTAGGTGGCTAAAGCAGAAATGCATTTCCTCATAGCTGTGAAAGGTTGAAGTCCAAGATAAGATGTCAGTAGGATTGGTTTCACTATGAAGCCTCTCTCTCTGACTCTTAGATGGCTGTCTCCTCCTTTGTCTTTATGTGGTTGGCTGACTGGGTGCGTGCACACATGTGTCTCTCTCTGTGTTCAGATTTCCTTTCTTACAAGAGTATCAGTCATTGGACTAGGGCCCACCCTAAAGATGTCATATAAACTCAATCACATTTTGAAAGAACTTGTCTCCAAAAATGGTTGCATTTTGACATGCTAGAGGTTAAGATTTCAACATATAAATTTTGGGGGAAACATTCAGCCCATAGCACTTTATCTCCTAGATCCCCCAAATTCACAATCTTCCAGTTTCAGCTCTAAGTCCAGCATCTCTAACTATCATTTAAATCAAGTGTGGGTGAGGTGGAAATAAGATTCATCTTAAGGCACATTTTTCCTCTAGCTGTGAACCTATGAAACCATATAAGTTATTTGCTTCCAAAATATAATGGTGTTATAGACGTAGAATAGATATTATTATCCCAAAAAGGGAAAAATCAGAAAGAAGAAAGGGGTCACTAGTCCTAAGCAAGACCAAAAATGAGCAAGGCAGATTTTTTTTTTTTTTTTTTTTTTTTTTTTTTTACCTATTAGGGCTCATTAAGACTAATCTTTTGCTTGATATGCTGTTCTCAAAGCCAACCAGGGAAAAAGCCACAGCCTCTGCAGCCCTGGGCTGTATACAGTTCCATCTCAGATGCCCTGGGCACCAGCTCAGGCCAATGAACCAAGAAAACACTTCCAGCCCATAGCATGCACTATTTTCTTTTTAAAGTACTATATAGTTAATAAAATTTAACATGTGAGCATCTTTATTTTAAAGGAAAAAAATGAGATCAAGCAATTAAGTGAATAGTTTAGGATACACTGATTGTGTGAAGCATAGCCAGGCCTAGATTTTTTTTTCCCCTGTTTTTCTGACCATCTTTCATAATGTACCCTTGCAGATATCCTTTTTGTATGATTACTTTAATCGACAGACCAAACTTATCTTTCTAGTTCTCATATTCTCCTGGAACAGTTTCCTTCATTCCCAGGGCTTCAAACATGATAATTATACTTGTATTCAAGACTCTGTTCTCCATCTCCAACCTGACTCTGTCCCTGACTTCCAAACTCACATATCCAACTGACTGCTGGACATTTGCACTTGGATATCCCCAGACTCCTCAAATCCAGCAACTTTAACCATCAGAGTATCACCTCTTCCATTCCTATGTCCCCAAACTCCTTTGTTCAAATAAATCTCAGTGAATGAGACATGTTACCTCCTTGCCTATTCTACAGGTCCTGATAGGAGCCTTAACTCCTTCCTGTCCTTCACTCCTCATATACAATTAATCGCCACTCCTTATTTCTTCCAACTCCTTAGAAATCTTAATTATATCCACTTCTTTTCTTCAACTCTTCTTCAGTTTTCAAAATTCTTTTGTTTTGCTTTCTGGATTTTGCCCATGATGTTCTTCTGAATAGGAAAATATATAACCAGCTTTATGTGTAAGTAATTTAACATCACTGTGCTTTGATATACACTTAGAAATAACTCCTAGGAAAACTGTGATGATTACACTGGGTTAGTTTCCTCACCACATGCTCTATTCCCACCACACCTCCATCAATCATGGCACTTTATTGCCCTGAATTGTTAGAACTTTATTTCCTCATCAGATTTCTACCCATCCCATTAGATTGCATGTTTCTGATTTGTTAACTAGTGTTTCTATAGCACTACTTTCCTGAGAGACAATTATCACTTAAAGGCTACATGTGAAGAATGAATCCTGGCCTACAAGATTTTAGTTCAATATTCATTATATTTTATTAGGTTGTTGCATCTTGGACTAAAATTATTAAAGCTACAAGAAAGAAAATATATATAAAAACAGATTTTATTTTTACTAGTGCACTAACAAAGGGATAACAGGTAAGAAATAATGTTATTTTCAAACTAAGAAGCAGGATATAGTCTAGAGGTGTATCATTACTAGTCTTGTGTACTGGTTTGTTTTTGTCTTTTCCTTTTGCCTAGAAAGCAAATTGAAAGCTATAACCTATAAAAGTGTCTCAGTTCACTTTGCCTGCCTTGTCACTTTTAAATTTATTTCAGATTTTGAAAAATTGATGCTTGAAAAACATGTAGACATTCGATATCAGTGTTCAGTTATAAAGTATATATAAAGTAGCTCAAAGTAAATATGAGAACCATAAAACATTTTAAAAGTTCATATACAAAATAATGATTGAGTGAAAATGAATAACCAGCCTAAAAAGTGGTTGCCAGTGGACAATATATAAACATATTAGCGCTTCTGGCAGGGCACATGGTCAGAGTTATAGATAAAGTTGTCTGTTTCAGAGTAATCTGTACTTTGATTGCTGATAGGCAGAGCTATAAGGAGACCTCAGAGAAAGCTAAGGTCCAACTTTTTCTGAGTTATCTTAGCAATGACAGTATTCAACTCTAAGAAGCATGCCTGGAATAAAATATATTTTGTGTACATATATGTGTATGGATATATATAGTATATACATATACACACTATCATCCTAGGGTACTTCAGAGTTTAGAGAGATGAGAAAATTTATTAAAATTTATTCTATTTAAGTGTTTTATCAATGTCATATATTTTTTACATCTTAATATTTCATATTAAGGGTTTTATATTTTGATGTTAAATAAATGGGATGCTCATTCTACTAGCTGAAGGCATCTGCAAAGAGCTGGGCACATGTCCAAATTTTTAAAAAGGGTAGAAAATCATGTTGGAATAAGCATCAATATCTGATTTTGTTCTTTGTTTCATATTCTGCCTTGACCCTGTAAGGCAGCGCTAAAAGATGCTCAAATGGAGGTGATAGAGGCAGTGTCCAGACAGTTAGGGGTTTGTCATTGATTTTCATACCAAAGAAAAGACATGTTACTAGTATTAAAATGTATCTCAAATGCTTGAGGTAGGGGTGGTGCACTTTCTACAAGTTAAAAAATTAACAATTCATAAAAAAATATAACAGTAACAATAATAAATTCTTCACTCAGTTTCCACAAATTGCTTTTTAAATCTTTTAAATATGTCATTATTTCATTGGTTCAGATTTCTACCAGAAATCTACCTGTTCCACTGAATGATTCTCTAGAATGTAATAAAGGCGGTCTTATTTTTTTCTTCACTGATGTATAATTGACATGTAACATTATACTAGTTTCAGGTATACAACAGAAGAATTTAATGTTGGTATATATTACCACATTACCACCACATTAAGTCTAGTTAAAATCTATCATCATGCAGAGTTACAATTTTTTCTTGTGATGAGAACTTTTAAAATCTATTCTCTTAGCTACTTTCAAATATACAATGTAGTAGGTCTGCGGTCGCAGAGAAGCAGGGCTTTCGGAGAGATATCCCACCTCTAACTGTGGGGCTTTCCTTGGACTGGTGGCCTCGGTCTGGCACTGGACAGTGGAAGTTCCCTCCAGGTTAGGTGGTACCCCAGGGACGCGGTCGGCATCAGGAGGAACCAGTTCCCTGCCCTGAAGTGCCTTGGCTTGTGGGATTGCAAGTTGGGTGGCATCATTAAGAACGCACGGAGTGAGGGCGTGAGGCACGGGAGACGGCCCGCCTCCTCTGCGCCTGTGGCACAGGCTACTTCAAGGAACAAACCTAAAGTGCACATCGTGGAGAGTTCAAAACATCACTACGAGTAATGAAATAAAACCAAAGTCACAAGAGAGACCAAGGGACACCCTTCAAAGAAGACTTCCTGAACGGCCAGGCCCTGGACAGTGTATGAGCCTCCTTTAATATTAATATAGCAGCACTCACAGGGGCAGAACACATCACAAGCTTTTAAAACTAACGAGAAAGAAAGCTAGCCAAAATGACAAAACGGAAGAACTCTCCTCTAAAGAAATTCGAGGGAGAAATAACAGCTAGAGAACTGCTCAAAACCGATCTAAGCAACATAACTGAACAAGAATTTAGAATAATACTCATAAAATTACTCATTGGGCTTCAAAAGGGCTTGGATGACATCCGAGCCATTATTGTTGCAAATACTGATGAACTAAAAAATGCAACACAAAATAAAATGGAGGCGTTGGCTACTGCACGGATTGAAAAGGCAGAAAAAATACGTGAATTAGAAGATACAATTATAGAGAAAGAGGAAGCCGAGAAAAAGAGAGAGAAATTGGTCCAGGAACATGAAAGGAGAGTTCGAAAGCTGAGTGATACAATCAAACGGAAGAATATCCATATCATAGGAATTCCAGAAGGAGAGAGAGAGAAAGGAGCAGAAGGTGTACTTGAACAAATAATACCTGAGAACTTCCCCAACCTGGGAAAGGAAACAGATATTGAAATCCAAGAGGCACAGAGAACTCCCCACAGACGTAAACTGAATCGATCTGCACGACATACAGTGAAACTGGCAAAATACAAGAACAAAGAGAGAATTCTGAAAGCAGTTAGGGATAAAAGGGCCCCAACATACAAAGGGAGACATATCAGGGTAGTAGCAGACCTATCTACTGACACTTGGAAGGCCAGAAAGGAATGGCAGGAAATCTTCAGTGTGATGAACAGGAAAAATATACAGCCAAGAAGCCTTTATCCAGCAAGCCTATCATTCAGAATTGAAGGAGAGATCAAGGTTTACCCCAACAAAAAATGGAGGAATTCATCATCACTAAACCAGCCCTACAAGAGATCCTATGAGGGAAATGTTGCAAGGAACACAAAGTCCCAGAGACACCACTACAAGCATGAATCTAACAGAGAACACAATAACTCTAAACCCGTATTTTTCAATAATAATACTGAATGTAAATGGACTAAATGCTCCAATCAAAAGACAGAGTAGCAGAATGGATTAAAAAAATGAGATCCATCTATTTGCTGTCTACAAGAGACCCATTTTAGACCTGAGGACACATTCAGATTGAAAGTGAGGAGATGGGAAAACATCTATCATGCTACTGGACATCAAAAAGAAAGCTGGAGTAGCCATATTTATATCGGACAAACTGGACTTTAAAATAAAAAATAAAGGCAGTAACAAGAGATGAAGAAGGGCATTATATAATAATTTCAGGGTCTATCCATCAGGAAGAGCTAACAAGTATAAATGTCTATGCACTGAATTCAGAAACACCCAAATACATAAAACAATCACAAACATTGATAAGAATGTGCTAATAGCCAAATATGGAAAGAGCCTAAGTGTCCATCAACTGATGAATGGATCAAGAAAATGCAGTCTATATATACAATGGAATACTACATACATGGCAATGAAAAAGAATGAAATCTGCCATTTGTAGCAACGTGGATGGAACTCAAGGGTATTATCCTAGGTGAAATAAGTGAGGCAGAGAAAGATAGCATATGTTTTCACTCATGTGGAACTGGAGAAACTTAACAGAGGACCATATGGGAGGGGAAGGGGGAAAAACAGTTGGGGAGAGGGAGGGAGGCAAACCATGAGAGACTCTTGAATACTGAGAACAGACTGAGGACTGATGGGGGGGAGGGGAAGGGGGCTGTTGGCATGGGGAAGGGCACTTGTTGGGATGAGCACTGGGTGTTATATGGAAACCAACTTGACAATAAACTATATTAAAAATATATATCAAAAAAAACAAAAAAAATATACAATGTAGTATTATTAACTATAATCATCATGCTACTTTATGGCCCCATAACTTATTTAATTTATAACTGGAAGTTTATCTTTTAAAGGAAATCTTACTGAATGAGAAACTACATGTGCCATCTGTGACTTACTTCTTTTCTGAAATATTAAATCTCTCCAATGCCACTTTTGACTTCAAGCTGAATAGGATGATTCAGAAGACCACTAAATAATCTTCAGTATGGAACAACTTTATCAGCCACTCCATCCTCATTTTGCCAAAAGTTCTTTCAGAATCTTGCCAAAAGTTCTTTGGATGATCATACCTTAGATCCCTGTTTTTCCTATCCCAGTAACCTTGAAGCTAAACTCTTGATTGGGCAAGGTTTCTGGAATGATGTAGAGGCAACCATTCTTACTAATTCCTAATTCCTCAATCATGTATACTAAAAATAACTACCCTATGTGACATTAATGAGACATCATGATTTGTGTGTTTTTTGGACTAAGGGGTGGGAGGGAAGATTCTGTATGAATTCTGGGAAAGGTATTACTCATAATCATTGTTCTAATAAGCTGAAGTTGTATTTTCTTTACATCAGCAATTGAAAAGCCTATTACAAATTGATCAGCCTGAATAATGTTATGTATAGAGTATATCTAATTCATTTACAGATACTCAAACTTACATTATAACTACTATGTTGTTCCCCTCTTCTTATTTCCTAGGAGACTGTCTCTAGAAAGATATTCTTGTATTATTTTTTTATTTTTTAAGTTCTTTATTTTGAATGTTTCTTTATTTTTGAGAGAGAGAGAGAAGGAACAGGAGAGGAACAGAGAGAGAGGGAGACACAGAATCCTAAGCAGGCTCCAGGCTCTAAGCTGTCAGCACAGAGCCCAACACAGTGCTCGAACTCACAAACTGCAAGATCATGACCTGAGCCGAAGTCAGACGCTTAACCAATTGAGCCACACAGGTGCCCCTTGCATTATTTTTTAGATTGCCATTCCTAACAATGAGCTTGTGTGTATATGTGTGTATGTAGGTATATATATCTATATATTATAAACAGATATTCATATATATACATATATATAGTATATGTGTATATATATATAGTATAAACAGATATTCATTTATATACATGTAGTATAAACAGTTTCTGTGTGTGTATGTAGGTGTATATATCTATATATTATAAACAGATATTCATATATATATACATATATATAGTATAAACAGATATTCATTTATATACATGAAATGCAAAGGATTTATTAGAGGCTATATAAATAGTTTAAACTTTAGTGAAAATCCATGAAGGTATTCATTTGGCCTTCTCTGGACCTTATGGTTTCTACATTCACTGCCATCAAGTGAATATTGATACCTTTTCTGAAATTTCTAGGACCAGCATATCAACTTTGGCTTAGGTAGCTAAAACTGATTCAATCCCTAAGAATATTCTAAGAGTATAGTAAAATGGTCCAAGTCATTATTAATTTACTTTATTCATCAAGAATAGGCTAAAAAACAAGAAAGAAATCTAAATTCTGAACAAAGGCAAATAAAGAGGATAAAAATCACAAAAGCAGTGCCCAGGTCTCCAGTGTTTTATTTAGAATTAGTCTGTACAATAAGCCCATTCCCACCAGTGCCATATTGTATTCCATACAATACCCATGCCCACTCTCCCTGCTTACATTCTCTGAGCCTCTGAGGAAGATGTGGGTAATTGAAGGAATTTATATCCTTAGCTTGAGGAGAAAATAACCTTGCTCTAACATAAAAGGCTCTGAAATAAATATATCTAGGATGTTCTTTAAAAGATATATTATAAATCAACACACAGCTTCTAGATTTTCAAGGGTTAAGACTGCAGTATTAATATAACTAAGGGAAAAATATCAGTCACAATAAGATAATAACAGAACCCTTCATAAAGGGGAGTTATCAAAGCCTTGCCAGGTCCATCAACATTAATTAAATATCTTGTCCTATGGCAGATTTATCCCTATTATGGGAATAGATGTATTAGGATATTGGAACATAAAGCTATTACCCATTAATGTCATGTAATTCATTGTTCTTGCTCTCAATCCAAACCTACCAAACATTTGTCTAATAACTTAGGTAGTTTCCTTAGATCAGGCCGATCAAGCTTCATAGACATTGAGTCTGTTGACAATCACATTTCTCATTTTAATTTAGTGCATGAGTCTTGATCGATATAGTTCACCATATTATGGTTGAATCTCTATGAGTCATTCAGTTTCAGTACTGGCAAAATAACGTTTCTGGACCTACCTAATTAAGGTCAGGTAAAGGATCAGGTAAATACCATTTTACTCAGCCTCCTGAGTACATTTTTTCAGTTCAAATCCCTGAACTCACTGCCCACGTACCTTTAAAATGTCAAACTCCTACTTTGTCGGTAATGGGTATTAAGTGAGATTATGTACAAGTTTGGCCCCATGCATTTTACATATGGCTTATGTACCTTTACATCTCTTTCTGTACTTGAGAGCTCATTTTCAACAGTGGCTTTAATATTGTAGCACGCTGGTGCTATTACTATCACAACTGGAAAAAATTCAAAGCACTAAACTGAAGCTATATGGTATGCCAGTCTGTTGTAGTTCTGATAGAATATGATTTTTATTATAAAAGTAAAATGCATGTTTAATCCAGACACATAAAGCCATAAAAAGGGAAATTAAAATCACTCAGAGCCAGTAGAGCACTGATAAATATTTAACAACTGGCTCTTTGGGGGAAAAATGTGTGTGTTGATAAACTTATGTAAGTTTATATTAGGGATTTGTTCTTTTGTCAGGAACTGCTTTTAATAGGAAAAAATTAAGATTGTTTTTGTGAACTTTTGATTTATAAAAATTTTGTTATGAGAATGTGTTGTTAGTCTGTTTCATTTTTATCTGAACGCATAAGCTCTGCTTTATTATTTTCTCTTGGCATTTTGGTTTTTTTTTAATTTTGGAAAAATTATCTTCAAATATGTTTTTCATTGTTTTCCTCTCTCTGTTCTTTCTTCTGATATTCCCATTAAACACATTTTAGAGCTATTCAGTCTACCCCCTCTGATGAACTAGTGGTTGTACTTCTTTACTTTCAGGATTTCTGCTATTTGAGGATATAGCCTTTTTTTTTTTTTTAACTTTTGAAGGAGTTTGGGGGCATTCTGGGTAGTGGTTGAAAAAGTAGGTATGACAGAGAGGACTTGGTCTCTGATATTCTCAATGACTGTAATTCTAAGTGTTACTTGATACCTAAATTCTCGATTTTCCCTGGATCAGTTTTTAAACAGGCAGTATCATTATTTCCTGTACTCATTTGATGTTCTTTGATTGCTCCTTTATTGTAATATCACTATTACAATATTATTGTTTCTACTATTGCATATAGCAGCCTATTATTATTTCTCAGTGCAATATTTTCCAAATTATATATCTCTGAGACTATCAATTAAATGGTTTTAAAGTGATATTCAAATAAAAACTCCTTCAAGGCCAACTATTTCATTTTTCATCTCATTTTTATCATTTTTATTCTTATTTTATTATTCTTATCATTCTTATTTTTGTATTTCCTTGATTTAGTAGCACTAAACTATTTATTGATATTTATAAATGATGAGTCAGATTGATTAACACAGGTATGGAACCCTCTGCAGATATATATTTAGATATATCTAGATATAGATAGATAGATAGATAGATAGATAGATAGATAGATAGATAGATAGATGATAGATAGATAGATAGATAATAGATAGATGATAGATAGATAGATAGATAGATAGATAGATAGATAGACAGATAGATAGATAATAGATTGAATTTGCTCATGCATGGGTTTCTCTGCTGGCTCTGTGGATATGATGACACATGCTCTTTGGTCAGCAAGCTTTGTGTTAGATCATATAGAAAAGAAGAAGGCATCTCGGCGGCTCAGTCAGTTAAGAGTCCTATTCTTAATGTCATCTCGGGTCATGATCTCACGGTTTGTGGGTTCGAGCCCCGCATCAAGCTCTATGCTGACAGGGTGCAGCCTGCTTGAGATTCTCTCTCTTCCCTCTCTCTTTCCCCTTCCCACTCCCTCTCCTGCTGTCTCTCTCTCAAATATACATAAATAAACATTAAAAAAGAAAGAAAAGAAAAGAAAGCAGCTGCCAAAAATGTATAACTTTACTCTGGAAATGGAGCATTTTGTTTCTTTTACTACATCGTGGAACCAGTTTTCCTTCTCTTGTTGTGGGGATCTGGACTTATGCAGGATATGCTAAAGCTGTTTGTATCTTCCATGTAGTAAAATTCTTCAGTCTTACGTCTGTTAATTTGGGACATTTGTTCTTTGAGAGGCATTTCCCACCTTCATATTTCCTCTAGTTCTTTTAGAGATACAGTTTGACATTCCACCATGTGCACTATATACATTTTATTTGGAGTAACAAAGAATGGCTATATATATATTTTTTTTCTCCAAGTGATTAGCCAGTGACTTTCACACCATATATTAAATGGGTCACTTTTTTTGCTACTTTTATTATTTGCTTTTCCAGATGCTACTATTGAGGGAAACTGAGTAAAGGACACAAGGATCTCCCATATTATTTCTTAGGATGGCATATCAATCTACAATTATCTCAAAATAAAAATTTGATTGAAAAAAAGATGTTCACCTCAATGTTAAGTATTTAACTGCATGTTTACATTTGGGGAATATTTTACTTTCTTCTTAATTTTTGTATTGCTTTAATTTTATGCCTAATTATATATTAGGTGTATACTCAGTATTGCTGGAGTCCAGCTCCAACAGGTCCAGGGGTCCCTGAAGGAGGGACAGTGTTGGCAAGAGAGGGATGAGAGAGTCACAAGAATCTTTCTGGTCACCAGGCAAGCATCTCTGCACTGACTGAGAACCAACTTTATTTTATGATTAAGTGTCTGGGGGACAGCACAGAAGTGGCATTCTGATGATAAATTCTTTGATCAGTAAAAATTTTCCAGAACATTGGTATGCATAACCTTATTATTAAGATTTAGATAAGGGTACTCATGCTCATCATATGAGGAAGGAAGGTATCTTTAGCATTCAAATACAGACAGGATAATGTTTTTTCACATAGTAAAGGCAAAAGTTAGTTCTTTGTGAGCAGGGATCAATGGACTGTTTATCGCTTCATGGGAAGTATTAAGAAAAACAGGCTTTTCAGGAAACACAATGTTTGCTCCCATAACCACAAAAGAAGAAGTTCCTACAGTAAGTTCCTTCAAGAGATGCAATCAGCATATCAAGGCCAGAATAAGTCACTCTGGATAAATCAACAAGGTGCCTTGGGGGGGTTAGTGCTCAAGCAGAAACAATTGAGTGGGGGTGGGTATCGGTTGTCATCTGACCACAAGAGTCTTGCAAACTTGCCTTAACCTCACAAGGAGTTTTCTCAACTAGTGAGTTCAGAATGGCTCCCAACACAGTATGATTTTTTTTGTTGTTTTTAGAAGAAAAGCAGACAACAATATGGAAAAATATAAATATAGAGAACACATAAATTATCAAAAATGTTTTGTGAATAAACTATAAATTTCAGATGGTAGTAGATAAGGTATTTTAATACAGATATTTAAAAATATATAATACAAGGTAAGTATCATAAACATGCTATGTATTATATACTTTTTATTTATAAACTTTTTTTTTAATGTTTTATTTATTTCTGAGAGAGAGAGAGAGACAGCGTGAACAGGGGAAAGAGGGAGACACAGAATCTGAAACAGGCTCCAGGCTCTGAACTAGCTGTCAGCACAGAGCCCTACGTGGGGCTCGAACCCACGAACCATGAGATCGTCAATTGAGCCGAAGTCGGACGCTCAACCGACTGAGCCACCCAGGCACCTCTGTATTATATACCTTTTAATGCTTTCCAGACTGCAGAATACAATTAAATACCAAACACAGAAACCAACATTCTAAGGTTGGTCAGAGAATGGAAGTCTTTTGGAAGCTCTCAAATTTGTCAAGTGTTTCATTTGGAAAAAATTTTTTCTTGAGTGGGAAAATAACTTTATTTTCTTTGAGGGTGTGGGCAGATGGCTAGTCTCAGAACTTCTGGAATTGCTTCCTGGTGCCAACATCCTTTGTGACTTTGAGCACATTGAAGTAAACAATCTTATATAAGGGCTGGCACTCGCCCACTGTGACAGTGTCTCTGATATGGTCAACCCTGAAACAGGGGGACAGGAGCATGGACTTATTCTTATAGCGTTTTTCAAAGCAGCTGTACTTTCAGGCGCAGTGAAGGTAGGTTCAGCAGATGATAATGGTCCTCTGCATCTTCATCTCAGTCACCATACCACACAGAATCCGCCCTCAGAGACATTACTGGTAAAAGGGAATTTCTTGTCAATGTAGGTGCCCTCTGTTGCCCTCTCGGGCATCTTGAAGCTCAGACCAATGTTTTTGTAGTATCGTGGGAACTTCTCCTTGCCAGTTTCTCCAGGAAAGATTGTGTTCTTATTTGAAAGATGGTTATTTGCTTTTGGTAGACATGCTCACTCTGAATGTCTGCCATCTTCCCAGTGGCCTGAGAAAAGGCAGGGAAATTTTAACTATAAAAAATAGCACAAAGTGTTTCCTTTTTTGTTAATTTAATAATCACTCTATTATTTATTCATTGTATTTCTTTAATTTAAAGAATTAACTTTGGTAAACTTTTAAATTTTGTTAGTGGCAATATACTTCAAGAAGAAATCTTTATATCCCTTGCTGTGGGCTACTGTGATTTTGGGATTAGTATCTGGAAACCTATTTTCACTTTTTTTTATAAAGGTGTTAAAAATAAATCTTCTAGTCAGAAAAAAAGCCTCATGGTTCAATGAATTAAACTGTTCTCTGTACCTAGCAGGCACCATAAATAATCCATTAAGGGTTTGAGGAACTTCATTCTCACATGCATTATATTTTATACCACACAGCTGATTTACTATATCACCCCAGGTCCTAAAAGATATGAAAACTTCAAGGTCTGTGTCAATACCAATAGATTCAGCAAAAGTTAGTTAGGTCAGGCATGTATTAGTTAGGAGTTAACAATTGTTCTTCATCACATTCAATATGGTAATTTTTTGAGATGAAAAATATGTTTTCTGTTTGGAAAACTCAAGCTATACTTTAAAATGTAAGAAATCCATAGATAAAAATATTACTTAAAATAACAAGAGCAGAGAAAAACAAAACAAAACAAACAAAAACTTGCAGCAAAATAAAATATCTACTGAAATCTTTTCTTTGTAATTATGTGAGAATCATGTAAGAAAGCTAAAGTACAAGTATTATTATAAAAAATGCTTCATTGAGGGCATTATCAGTCTTTACTTTTACAACAACAGTGCAATAACATTCTGAAGAGCAGATAAAGATAAATTTTGAAAAGTCAATTTTCAAAGGAAAATTTAAGGAAATTCATAAACAGAAATGTTTTCACCATTCCAGATACCTATGTCTTTTTACTACCCTGGAAAATTGTATTGTTTTTTTAAGTACTTTTAAAATTTCCCTGACCTACACGTACTTTCTTCTTAATAGTCTTATGAAGTGATTAGATAGAATAGTCATTGTCATACCCATTTTTATTTAATTTTGAGATTATTCTTTTTTTAAATTGAGGTATAGTGATATAACATTGTATTCATTTCAGGTGTACAATGTAATGATTCAATTTTGTGTATACTGCAAAATGACCACCACAATAAGTCCAGTTAACATCCATCACCGTATATTTTTATACACTCTTCTCTCATGATAAGAACTTTTAAGATCTCCTCTCCTAGCTACTTTCAAACATTCAATACAGTATTATTAACCACCAAATCTCCACATTTAAGTGAGATCATGTGGTATTTATCGTTTTCTGTCTGACTTATTTTACTTAGCATAATGCCTCCTGGTGTTGTGCCCTATTCGCGAGTCCCCTGAGACCCCCAAGGAGCTGACACCGATGCAAGTACAAAAGGGTCTTTATTACAAGCTCTAGCAGGGGTTCACCCACCTACTGGTATAGTGGCAGCAAGGTGAAGCTCCGAACAATAGTGAGCAGGGTTTTTAAGGGATAAAGGATGGGGGTGTTACAGTGCACACGTTGTATGTAGAGCATCATCACATAAGCATCAATTACAATTGTACAGCACCCATGGTAATAGCTTTGACCATTCAGTATCTGTGAGCTGTTCATTACTTTTGGTGGGACCCAATCATGACTTTTGAGGATCCTTTGAAAATGACCAATTATGAGGTGAGTTCAAAGAGCCCATGTGGGGTTCAGGCAAGCGGTGAGAAATTGGCTAGTTTGTACAAAATAACTACCTGTAGTTCCCAGCCCTGACTCGGACCACAGGAATGTGTTTTGATTCGCTGATCTGAGGGCAGTTCAAGGATGGCTTTAGCCTTGAGCAATCTGAGGAACTGGGGCTACGTGCAGCCCAAGGTTGCTCTTAATGGAGGCCTTAATTTCAAAATGACATTACTTAGGCTCTTCACTGGGCTCTTCCATGTTGTCACAAATGGAAAATTTCATTCTTTTTTATGGATGAATAATGTCAGTGTGTGCATGCACATGCCACATGCCACATCTTTATCCATTCATCCATTGATGCACATTTAGATTGTTTCCATGTTTTGGCTATTGTAAATAACACTGCAATGAACATGGGATTACATCTATGTTACTGAGTTATTGTTTTGGTTTTCTTTGGTAAATTTTATTTTCTTTGGGAATTGCTGGATCATATGGTAGCTCTATTTTTAATTTTTGAAGAACCTCTTTAGTGGATGCACCAGCTTACATTTTTACCACCAGTGCTCAAGAATTCCCTGTTCCTCTAATATATATATATATATATATATATATAGCCTTTTTGATAGTAGCCATTCTGATGGATGTGAGGTGATATCTCAGTGTGGTTTTGACTTGCATTTCCCTGATAATTAGTGATGTTGAACATCTTTTCTTGTACTTGTTGGTCATCTGGATATCTTGCTTGGAAAAATGTCTATTTAGATTCTCTGCTCGTTTTTTAAATCAGATTGTTTCAATTTTTGCTGTTAAGCTGTGTGAATTATTTATATATTTGGGATATTAACCTCTTGCCAGATATACGATCTGAAAGCATTTTCTCCCATTTAATAAATTGCCTTTTCATTTTGTTGATAGTTTCCTTTTGTGTGTGGAAGCTTTTTAGTCTGATGTAGTATCACCTGCTTATTTTTGCTTTTATTTTTTTATTGCCTTTACGTTTGATATCAATACAGCCATCTCAAATGAGAGAAAACTAAAAAGTTTGTCACCGAAAGATTGAGCCTGGAATCCAGATATTTTTATTCTAAACCTAATATGCCTTACAGCTCAATGTGCTCTCGAAATTTTAGATACAGATAAAACAGTATGAGACAGCCTCAGTAACATTGAAGAAGCTTAAATTTCCTCAATCTGTATTATATGTTCCTCACAAAATCTGTTTTATCTGGTTCTTCTGCACCAACCTCAGAACATTTCTCATTTATGAAACCTTTACTTGATAATAGGTGGTACAAAAATTTGTAAAACATAAAATATCATTAAAATGTTTTGAAATAATAGTTACTTCCTGGTTGATTTGCTTCATGAGTTTTTCTTTTTTATATTAAGTACCATGTTGCTAAATGTCATAATCTTACTAATTAACCCCCAAATTAAATCACACACAATTATATTGACATAGATCTTCAAAACATAGGGCACACCCAGATTCAAAAACGATATGGGTCCATCAAATTTTAGAATTTCTTTAAAATATTGATTTCACACAAAGATAGCAATCTTATCTAAGAGCAATAAGTGCGGTTTTTATGTATTAGTGATTCTGAGATAGGAGTTTCATTTATATTCGCACAAATGAATATATAGTGATTCTAAGATAGAACTTTCAGTTACAATCACACATAGCACATATGTGTTAAAATAAGTGTAGGTTATAGAAGATATGAGATTGTACTCCTAACAATGGTATTTGCTTGATTCAGTGTAGTTTAATAGTCATTGAAAACATGTGTATGAGTTCTTGCTTTAAGAATGCTTATTTAAAAAAAAAAAAAACTCATTTAATATTAACCTGTTGAACCTTTTTGTTTTTATATTCCCCCAAGACCCAAACATTGTATTTCATTTGCAAGAGAGATGGGGATACTAGCATTTGTTGCTTACCTAAGTGCCCAACCACTTTATAAATTTTCTTCATTTTTTATTATATGTAAATATTCCAGTGATACCTGTCCCTCATCCTTAAAAATGTTTGTTAACGTATTACAAATCAACTTACCAAAAGAGTCAAGAGTCTATCTACACTGGGAAACCATTTCATTCTTTAGGTAGCTACATTAACATCACCACATTAATTAAACCCATGCATGGCCTCAAATCCTGAAGAAAATTGCAACAATACTGAGAATCTATATAACGTTTCTAGAAAGAGAGAGAGAGAGAGAAAGAGAGAAATCACCTTTCAGTATATGAGCAATGAGTATTGATATGTATTATTCACTTTAATTGTTTGCCATCTAAGCACCAGTTTCTGCAGGTGGAAAGTGGGTGTGTAGGTGCACAGGTACACAGGAATGCTTATGAAATGACAGCTGGCTGCTGCTGGCTGCCCTGGGCCAGTTAGCAGGTTTTCTGGAATTGACTGGAACTAATACACAGTGAATTTATCTTCTTAAGAAAGTATGACATTCTGTTCAAGACAGATTTTAAAAATAAACAGGGGCATTCAGTATTATTTCTCAGGTGGAAAATACTTTGCCTAAAGGATAAAACAGTCTGGAAAAAAATGTGGTAATTTTTGATGCACTAAAATAACTTTCTGTTAGTCACAAATAGCTATTTTCATCCTGAATAACCATATTAAATAAAAATTAAACAAGTAGTACCTCATGTAGCAAGCATCCAAAATGACACCTACTCATTTATGAGTTCTTTGAATGTACTCTTCTTTAAATGAGAAGGCTGGGGTGCCTGGGTGGCTCAGTCAGTTGAGCTTCTGACTCTTGGCTTCAGCTCAGGTCATGATCTCATGGTTTGTGGGTCTGAGCATCAGGCTCTGCACTGACAGTGTGACACCTGCTTGAGATTCTCTCTTTCCCTCTCTCTCTGCCCCTCCTCCACTCACATGCATGCTCACTTGCTCTCTCAACATAAATAAATAAACCTAAATAAATAAATAAATTAAAAAGGAGGCCAAGATTGTTGTCCTTTGGGCAACATAATTGAAAAATTGAAAGAGGAACTGAAATTTTTATGACCTAGACCTGAACAAGAGTGAAGGAATATTTAAAAAGAAGAAAAAGAAGAGACATTCATGTTTATTTCTTTACTCAATCAACTAATGTTTGCTGAGCACATTGAGTGCTACTAAGTATTAGACATGGCTTAAATGCAAAATGATACATCAAAACCCAACCCACAAGAATATCACAATAAATGAACAAACAGCTCCAATTCAATATGAACAAATAAAGAATGTGCTCAGGAAGCAAAACAGAATGATCAGTTAACTTTGTTAGTGTGGGTGTTGATGAATGTTTTACATTAGAAGTGATATAGAGCTGAGTCCTTTAGGACATGTGCCAGGATAAACAAGAAAGGAAGAAAATTGTGGGCAGTGGTCATGGCATTTATAACAACATCATGAAGATGGAGCAAATATCATTTAGAAAACTATTAGAAAAACTTAATTTAGAATTATTCGTATGATGCACGGAGTCTGAGTTCCTCATTTACTCTGCTATTTTTTTTTTAATTTTTTTTTTTATGTTTTTATTTATTTCTAGTAGAGAGAGAGAGACAGCGTGAGCAGGGGAGGGTCAGCGAGAGAGGGAGTCACAGACTGAAACAGGCTCCAGGCTCTGAGCTGGCAGTCAGCACAGAGCCCGACGCGGGGCTCGAACCCACGAACCGCGAGATCATGACCTAAGCGAAAGTCGGACGCTTAACCGACTAAGCCACCCAGGCGCCCCTCATTTACTCTGCTATTAAGGGCCATCTTTTAAAACAGGTTTATAGCATCAGGGATGAAAAAGATACTCTCTGGGTTATATTAACTAAATGAATTGATGGCCTATTATAAGAGTCCAAACAATACCTCTGAGAGGCCCGCCCACTCAGTCGACATTAAACATCCATATACATCCACTAAAACCCATTGTTAATTTCTTGCAACTCTCAAGTTGCCCTTGACATACACTTCCTCTTTTGTACACCAAACACATCCTTATATACATACATCCAAGCACACAGAATGAGAAAGAGAGATCTATATCTAAAACACTGCTTTCTTTAAAATATCATCGGATCTAAGATGATTTACTATGAAATCTTCTTTTTTGGGGGCACCAAAATGGGTTTTCATATGTCAAGCCCTCAGAAACATCCAAATTAAAAGAAGTTTAGACTACCATACTAGTGAAGTTAGTTTCCTTCTTCTCATTTTACATGACTAATCACCCAAGATGTCAGGTGTCATTAACACATGGAATAACCAGTTTCACTTCTTTGTATCACCAGTCTTTATAAATCCTTCGTATGTGGAAAAGAGATTTGTAGTGGAATATGTTTAGGGAACACTGGATTAAACACCATTAAATAGTTTCCCTTATCATAGAAATCTCGGGATTTTTACTATGCTCATATGCTAGTACAAATTATAAATCTTTATGAAGGGTGATATTTAGTAGACGGTTGTCCCCCCTTTGGCAGAGAAAGTGAGTGGGCTAACTTTCCTTAGGAACAGGCACTGGGAATGAGTTTACTGTCATACTCTTCACTTTCTTCCCATTAACACATCCATTGACTGCATAAATTAGCACCAAATCATATTCTGATTAATAATTTCCACACTCTACCTATTTGTCTTCAACTATGGATAGTAATAGTATATAAAATGGAAAATATTTGATAACTTGTTTTCAGGTACACTGAATAAAGGTAGAACAAAATTCATGTTCTTAGATTTTATAATAAATGGGTCCCTCCTAGTAAATGATCTCTGTCCTTAGACTGTTAAAGTCACATTAGTTCAGCTGAATGCAGTTCCCTGAGGCAAAAACAATAAATGGCCAGTTTCTCATTCAATTGTATGAGCTGACCTTCAATGAATCTGATACCTGAGATTGATAGTTATTGCTGATTAAGTTAAAAATAGTTGAAAAATAGTGGTGACTTATTTTTTCCAAGGGTGCATGCATGCAAAATATTTTTGGTTTATTAAAAATATATAATTGAATAGAATAAAATGTTAGATTATGTAACTCGTAGGAAAATTTGCTTTGCAGAAAAATTGGCATATATTCACTTTGTGCTGTAAAACATATTCTTCGCAGATTAAAACAAATTAAAAATTGTCTGAAATTTCTTAATTTCCTACAAAACTGCTTTGCCTTGACCAATATTCACATCGTACATCATTTTCTCTGGAAATTCATGCAGTATAATTAATGTCATTCTATTCTACAGTCTTCTTTGTGTATCAGCTAATAATAAACAAGAGAATTGGCATTTAGAAAAAAAGGAGCAGCATTGAATTAGGTCCCCTTTTGTTTATCTCTTCACCTGGAAACAAGCACCATCGTTGACAACTGGGGTGGCTAAAATTCAGAGAGGGAAGCCACAGTGTTTCTAGCAGGAGAAAACAGAGGACAAAGTTTTAGGGTGACCACAGTAGTTGGGAAAAAAAAGGAAGAAATAAAGAAATGGAGAGTAACAGAGAGGGAAAGTCCCATGAACTGGATATAAACTCTGCCCAAATCTCTGACCCCCTAAACTATGCATGTGTGGGCCAGTCTACCAGGAGCCCAGCCAAGCCAAAAAAGCTGAACAGATTTCAGTACTCTTCATCAAAAGGAAGCAGGGCTGGAGACAGGGTTCAGCCAAGTTAACTGCTTATTAGAAACAAAAACAAGCAAATTAAAAAAAAATCAATAATCTTCTGAGAAATAGAATCTATTGTCTGTATCATGTCCAATAAATATCTAAGGGTTCAGGATACAATTGAAAATTATTGAACATGCAAAGAAACAGGAAAATGTGCCCAATACTCAAGAGAAAAGGCAATGAAAAGATGCCAATCCTTAAGGGTTTCAGATAAAGCCGTTAGTGTAACTATGTTCAGGAAATATACTTGCTGTGAAGGAATAAATAGGAATCTCAACAGAGAATTGAAAACTATAAAAAAGAACAAAATGGAAATTCTGTAATTAAAAATTACAATTACTGAAATATAAAAATTAATCAGAGGGCTTATAAGCAGGTAAGAGATGACAAACTATGGTTCACTAAGTCTGACAATAGACCAATAATATTGATTCAATCTAAAGAACAGAGAGAAAAAATGAGAAAACAATTACAAAACTCTCAGGGACATGTGTAAGAATATAAAGAGTTCTTTCTGCATGTCCCAGGAGAAAAGAAAGAAACTGGAACAGAAAAAATCATAGCCAAAATATTTCCAAATTTATTTTTTTAATTACAAATTGAAGAAGGTTGGCAAATCAAAGAAAGGTAAAACAGAGCCTTTCCAGTTCCCTAGGTAAAAAGCTTGGAAGTCACCACTTCATCCTAATAACAAGTAATAAGTTGAAAAGACTGAAAATCAGCAGCCCATTTTGGATCTTTAAGAGAGGAAAGGACACCGTTCTTCCACTGCCCTAAAATTAGAAAAAAAGACTGGCAAACATAGGGAGTCATAGCTTACCGAAACAGACACTCATGACCTGAAACTATCCAAGAAATAGTGCCAGGGTAGGAAAACTTGAACTCTAACTGATGAATTGCTGGAAGCCTAGTGTGGGCCACTCTAAAACCGTCAAAGGGACCCAGTCAAAGGGAGGACTCCACATTCCTATGAGATTCATCCTCAGGAGCTCAAACTATTCCCATAGTAAATATCAGAGAATAATCCTCTCCTGCTTTCAGCTGGGGCAGAGAAGAATCATTTTGAAATACATCAGAGCATTCTTGTTCTTCTTAAGAAGGCCTGCCCTCAAGGGAAACTGGTTAACCAGAGCCTAACTTCTGGTCTATTATCAGAGCTTAACTGACCCAAGGAAGGAAAATGTGTTAATAAAAAGTGGCAGGCTCTCCTGACATTAAAGTTAGGTAGGAGGTTAATAAAAATTCACATAGAAAGATAATTTTTAAAAAATGAATTGAAAAAGCAAGTTAAAATATGATTTCATACTTATGAAAAAAGTACCAAACGAGTATATATATGTGAAATGTTTAGAAAATTATAGTGTTTTCAATTGATTATCTGTAAGCAGTAAGATTATGGGCTCATTTTAATTTTTTTTTTTTAAGATTTTATTTTTAAGTCATCTCTACACCCAAGAGTTGCACACTCTACCAACTGAGCTAGACAGGTGCCATTCACTTTGCATTAAAAAAAAAAAATTGTTTTATTTCCTACTTTTAATGAATAGTTATCAATATACTTATTTTATAAGAAAAACAAATGAAACAAAATCATTGTTCTTAAATATTTTTTTAAAAAAACAAACTCATGTCCACAGAACCAGACATAAGAATGAGAAGATTTATTAGAGTTTACAGATTAATCTTGGGGAAAACTAAAAAATCTCCCTTCCAGCAGTGAACATCTGATGGGCCCAGATCCATGTAATTAAAAATATTTTTCAGTAATTAAGCTTAATTCAATCCTAGGCTTTTAGATCATCCAATTGGAAGCATGCATAATTGGGAATTGATTATATATTATATGTAGCATATTATACATAAAATTACAAATGATATGTAATAAATGTATAAATTGTTTATATATATATAACATATGCATGTACATACATATTTGTATATATGTGTATATTTACCAAAAATTTCAATAAACAATAGCATTTAAATCTGCTTATAAAAATAACACTATAGGTAATAAAGTAAATTAGATTATTTCCTTATTTATAATTTCAAACATTTCTGCCAGTCCTGTGTAGAATTAAGTAAACTTATTCTTGGTTCATTGATTTCCCTCAATGTGAAACAATTACTATTGTTTCATGGCTCATAAGAGCAAGGTAACTCATGGGAAATCCATGTAATCAGCTAGTAAGTAGCACTTACTCTGAATTAGATCCTAGGGAATTAATTAGTGACCAATCAAGTAAGTTTTACTGTACTCAAACTGCCAGGATTGATTTATTCTGCTTTAGCAAATGAGGTAAACATGAATACCTTCTCAAACAGAGCTGTAGTGCCAGCAGTTCATTATTAGGTATTATGTAGAATCATCATTGACCCTCAAAAAAAAAAAAAAACAAGAAATGGCCTCCTCAGAAATGACTGCTAACAAGATTCCCATAGTGTCTGCAAGAAAGACTTGAAGGCTGCTCATGTCAGTTCTGGTCTCATCTATAAAAATAAAAGCAACAGTGTAAGAAATAGCATCTTTTTTCCATTAGCGAGATTAGTATATAGTTATGAACAGAATATTAGTAGAAATAAGAACTTTAAAGGTGCTTCTATGAAAGGCTCTGAAAGAAATTAGGAAAAATGTCATTTGAAACTGGAGGAAAGTTGCTTTGTTTTATAGTCACAGACAACCTGGCTGAATCGTGTCTTACAGTTGTGTAGAAAGGAGTACTTATAAGTGATGAACTTGGATAAAAATAAAATGACCTTACAACCCAGCAATTGCACTATTAGGTATATATCCAAGAGATACAAGTGTGCTGTTTTGAAGGGGCATACGCACCCCAATGTGTATAACAGCACTATTGACAATAGCCAAAGTATGGATAGAGCTCAAATGTCCATCAACAGATAAATGGATAAAGAAGATGTGGTATATATATACACAATGGAATATTACATGGCAAGCAAAAAGAATGAAATCTTGCCATTTGCAACTACATGGATAGAACTAGAGGATATTAATCTAAGCGAAAGTAGTCAGAGAAAGATAAATATCATATGACTTCACTCCTGTGAGGACTTTAAGCTACAAAACAGAGGAACATAAGTGAAGGGAAGCAAAAATAATATAAAAACTGGGGGGGGGGAATATAAGAGATTCTTAAATACAGATAACAAACTGAGGGTTGCTGGAGGGGCTGTAGGTGAAAGGATGGGCTAAATAGGTAAGAGGCATTAAGAATACACTGTTGGAATGAGCACTGAGTGTTATACATAGGGGATGAATCACTGGAATCTACTGAAATCATTATTGCACTGTATGCTAACAAACTTGGATGTGAAAGAAAGAAAGGAAAGAAAGAAAGAAAGAAAGAAAGAAAGAAAGAAAGAAAGAAAGAAAGAAAGAAAGAAAGAAGGAAGGAAGGAAGGA